>NW_026652291.1:1742569-1782417 GCF_009828535.3 Hylobates moloch
GGAAAGAAGGTGGGATCCGTCTCCACATGATGGGGAAGGAAGGCAGGGTCCATCTCCATGTGGCAGGAAAGAAGGTGGGATCCGTCTCCACATGATGGGGAAGGAAGGCAGGATCCGTCTCCACACAGCGGGGAAGGAAGGCAGGATCTATTTCTGCATGGCAGGAACAAAAGGCGGGATCCATCTCCACATGGCGGGAAGGAAGGCAGGATCCGTCTCCATGTGGCCAGAAGGAAGGCGGGATCTGTCTCCACATGGCGGGAAGGAAGGCAGGGTCCATCTCCACGTGGCCAGAAGGAAGGCGGGATCCGTCTCCACATGGCGGGAAGGAAGGCAGGGTCCGTCTCCATGTGGCAGGAAGGAAGGCGGGATCCGTCTCCACATTGCCAAGCTACACCTTGTGGTTTCTCTCCTCGTCTGGCACAAAGGCAGTGCTCATCCCTCAGTGTGGGGCCATGGCAGTACAGGTACCCCCATCTCCTCTGGGGCCTCACCACGTCTCACAGATCCTCCTGGAAGGGGTGCTACAGCTCTCCAAGCACTTACCCTGGGCTGCACCTTCAAGTCTGGGAGAGAGCCTTGCTAAAATACAACCCTCTGGGTCCAGCCCTGCAAACCTACCCAGCCCAGACCAGCCGAGGAGATGGGGAGCCAAGTGCCTGGAGGAGGGAGCCTGGGGCTGGCCAGTGCTGGATGATTAAATTAAATTCCTAGGGTGGTGCGTGCCGGTAATCCCAGGTACTCAGGAGGCTGAGGTGGGAGGAGCACTTGAGCCCAGGGGGTCAAGGCTGCAGTGAGCCATGATCACACCAGTGCATTCCAGCCTGGGTGACAGAGTGAGACCCCGTCACTTAAAAATAAAATGCTCCCCGGGCCGGGTGTGGTGGCTCACTCACGCCTGTAATCCCAACACTTTGGGAGGCTGAGGTGGGCAGATCATGAGGTCAGGAGTTCGAGACCAGCCTGGCCAACACAATGAAACTCGGTCTCTACTAAAGATACAAAAAATTAGCTGGGTGTGGTGGCTGGCACCTGTAATCCCAGCTACTCCAGAGGCTGAGGCAGGAGAATCGCTTGAACCTGGGAGGTGGAGGTTGTAGTGAGCCGAGATCACACCACTGCACTCCAGCCTGGGCCACAGGGCAAGACTGTCTCGAAAAGAAAAGAAAAAGAGAGAGAGAGAGGAGGGGAGGGGAGGGGAGAGGAGAGAGAATCCAGCTATGTAGCCAGGTTGGGAAGACCAGGAGTGAACCCCACGGGCTGTGATGGGAATGGGGCCGTGTGGGAGGCAATGCTGGCTCAGACAGAAGAGGGTGCCACGGCACCCCAGTGCAGGAGCCTGCAGTGGACCTCGTTCCCTGTGAGCACAGGGTTCTGCCTGGTCCAGGTAACAGTTGCGTGAGGCTGGTCTTAGACAGTCCATTTTATCACTTAAGGAACCCACAGGACGGCCGGGTGCAGTGGCTCAGGCCTGTAATCCCAGCACTTTGGGAGGCTGAGGTGGGCAGATCACCTGAGGTCAGGAATTCGAGACCAGCCTGGCCAACATGGTGAAACTCTGTCTCTACTAAAAATACAAAAATTAGCTGGGTGTGGTGGTGGGCACCTGTAATCCCACCTACTCGGGAGGCTGGGGCAGAAGAATCACTTGAACCCAAGAGGTGGAGGTTGCAGTGAGCAGAGATCACACCACTGCACTCCAGCATGGGTGACAGAGCGAGACTCCATCTCAAAAAAAAAGAAACCCACAGGACCACACGTAGCCTGTCCAAGCCACACGGCCAGAGCAGGGGGCCTGGGGTGCACAGGCCTTCCGATCACGACCACGGCTCTGTGGAGTAGGACCCCTCCTCCCTGGTACGGATCCTTTATGCAAACATCCCGAGTGACACAGAGGCAGAGCCTGTCTGCCGTGGTGCCACTGAGCCACCGAGCATTGGTGGCCTCCGAGTGGGACAGGTATAAGGTGGCCAAGTGGAGCCCAGCCCTGGGGAAACCAGGCCAAGGACGCTGTGCCAAGCTTGGCACCAGAGACACACCCTCAGCTCACCCTGAGTGCCTCTCCAGCCCCACCCTGGGGGCGCCCTGGCATCCGTGAGACGCATGCCTGGGACTGGAGGTGGGTCAGCTGAGGCAGGCGCAATTAGGGAGAATGGGGCAAGGCCCATGACCTGGCAGGTGCCCTCCGTGTGGGGCCCTTGGGTGATTTCTGGCTGACAGGCAGCCCAGCACTGAGTCAGAAGGAAACCGCGCTTGGGGAGGCCAGAGGCCACTTCTGGGTGCTCTTCCCTCTCCTCCGGGAAGCTGCCCTAATTAGCACCTTGGCCAGAGGGCCTTCGTGGGAAGCACGGCAGCTTGCATCCTCGGCCCGCCCAGTGACGTGGCCTTCCCCCGCGTGCGCCTGGTCCTGACCTAAGTCCTAGAGGGTGGACACCCAGCCCCACACTGGTGTGGCGGTGAGGACCGATGATCTCCCGTGGGAGATGTGGGGAGCGGTGCCTGGCCCCACCCCCGGGCCCACTGGGCATGAAGGGGCTTCCGCCTGTCCTCGAGAGCAGCACTGGCCTGGTCACCTCCAGCCCTGCACACCGACCCAGCCCGGGCTGGCCAAGGAGACAGGGAGCCAAGTGCCCGGAGAGGGAGCGTGGGGCTAGCCAGTGCCTGGGTGATTACTTGGAGTCCCCGGAGCACTCAGTGTCGCACCCGCACTGCAGCCAGAATCCACAGGCTTCCCAAAGGCCTCAATCCCCCCACCCCCTCCACACGGGCTGTGGCTTTTGCCCCTGGGCCTGCCACGCCTTGCCTCATGCCCCGAACTGGCTCATCATGCCTGCCGCCTCAGCCCTCCCAGACCCTGGCCCTCAACGTGGGTGGCAACCTTTGACAAGTCACACAACTTCTAAGCCTTGACTTCCTCATCCACAAAACAGGCTTTTTCCCGTGGTGAACATCCACTGTCGTCTGGGGACCCTCTGCAGCTATCACGGGTCATAGAGTAGATCTCTACATACTGACACAGCAAGGGCTCCAGGGGCCAGTAGCCAATGGGAAAGCCAGCTTACATGATGACAGACACAGAGCAATGCCACTTAATTTACAACATATGTGCACACGCATGCACACACGCACTTGATTTACAACACGCACACGCAGGCACATGCACACAGACACACGCATTCACACACAAATAAAACTACAGATTCTGGCCGAGTGTGGTGGCTCACGAGTGTAATCTCAGCACTTTAGGAGGCCGAGGCAGGTGGATCACCTGAGGTCAGGTGTTCGAGACCAGCCTGGCCACCATGAAGAAAACCCCGTCTCTACTAAAATACCAAAAAAAAAAAAAAAAAAAAAAAAAAAAATTGGCCAGGTGTGGCAGCACACACCTCTAATCCCAGCTACTCAGAAGGCTGAAACAGGAGAACTGCGTGAACCCAGGAGGTGTTGAAGGTTGCAGTGAGCCGAGATCGAGTCACTGCACTCCAGCCTGGGCAACAGTAAGACTTCATTTGACAAAAAAAAAAAAAAAAAAAGGCTGGGTGCAGTGGCTCATGCCTGTAATCCCAGCACTTTGGGAGGCCAAGGCAGGTGGATCACCTGAGGTCGGGAGTTCAAGACCAGCTTGACCAACATGGAGAAACCCGTCTCTACTAAAAATACAAAATTAGCCGGGTGTGATAGCACATGCCTGTAATCCTAGCTACTCTGGCTGAGGCAGGAGAATCGCTTGAACCCAGGAGGCAGAGGTTTTGGTGAGCCAATATCGTGCCATTGCACTCCAGCCTGGGCAACAAGAGCAAGACTACCTTTCAAAAAAAAAAAAACTACAAATTTTGGTGGGTTTTAAGACAGGGTCTCATTCTGTCACCCAGGCTGGAGTGCAGTGGTGTGATCATAGTTCACTGCAGCCTCAGCCTCCTGGGCTCAAGCGATCCTCCTGTCTCAGCTTCCCAAGAAGCTGAGACCACAGGCACGCGCCACCAATTTTTGTAGAAACGGGGGTTCTGCCATGTTGCTCAGGCTGGTCTTGAACTCCTGGGCTCAAGCCATTCATAGGCCTCAGAAAACTATGAATTCATATATGTCAGCACCACATGGGGAAAAGTCTGGCAAATATGCAGACGGCAAACAAACCAGGAGGGGCAAGACCAAAGGGTCTTGATCAAGATAGACTTGAATTTTATTGGTAATGCTTTAATTTTTATATGAGTGTTCAAGAATTACTGTGCGATTTTAAATACATAAAATTTAAAATAGCGTCCTTCTAGCAAGGGCGTGCACAGGGTCAGGGCCTGGAGAGCAGAGCTGTGGCAGGAGCTGAGGCTGGGGAGGGTGCAGAGCCCGATTAGAGGGCAGAGGAGGAGGCCGCCTGGGCAGGCCGGAGTGACACCAGCAATGGGCAGGGGAAGCCTAGGAGCAGAGACATCCTTGGCAGGTGGGAGGGAACCAGTGCCCAGGCCAGGGCCTGAGGTTGGGAAATAGGTCCTGGCTGAGGCCTGGCCAGGAAAAGCAAGTGTAGGAACTAGGCCAGAGTCACAGGATCCCGGCATTCACGGGCTGAGCCTACCTGTCAGACGCTCGCTGGAGAACAGTGGACCCTGGGCACCTGAGGCTCGCCCTGATGCACCTGTGGGAAGGCAAGGCTTGCAGGCAGCCTCAGTGGGTGTGGGAACCAGAGGGCAAGAAAGGAAGGAGCCCCCAGTGCCACACAGGGTGGTGTTGCTGCATGCCAGGCTCTGTGCTGAGCTCCAAGCAGGCCAGGGAGCAGCCTTT
Organism: Hylobates moloch; assembly: GCF_009828535.3. Taxonomy (NCBI): domain Eukaryota; kingdom Metazoa; phylum Chordata; class Mammalia; order Primates; family Hylobatidae; genus Hylobates; species Hylobates moloch. The sequence continues at coordinate 1,747,343 of NW_026652291.1, forward strand.
CTCAGGATCCTGGCCAGGAAGTGTGGCCTCCGGGAGCCCGACCGGGTGGGCCTTGCCCCAAGGTGGATGCTGCTAACCCTGCTCCACCTGCCCTGGGGTCACGGCCAGCATTCGCAGACCAGCACACGCCAGCTCAGTTAACCTCACAGCAGCCCAGGAGGTAGACAAGGTCATCCCGCCCACTTTCCAGGACGAAGAAATGACGCGCTGAGAGGGGAAGTGACCTGCCCACGGGCGCACAGCTAGCGTTCAGCGGAGCCTGCATTCGGACCCGCAGGCCATCCGAAGCCAGAGTCCCAGCTCCTAGCACCCCACTGTGCCACCCACCCCAAATCAGTGTGAGAACAGGAGCCCCCCGCCCAGGGTCAGGCTGCAGACCCTCCGCCCCTCCCGCCTCCCAGCTGCCGACACTTTCTTGCCTAGACCTGCTGCCCGTGTAGCAGTACAGATGGCTGTCTGGCATCACACGACACCAGGTTCAAGTCAGATTCAGCCACTCAGCAATGTGTGACTGAGTCGGCGAACTTCATCTCCACCCCAAGCCTCAGTTTCCTCATCTGCCAAATGAGGTTGTGCTGTCCACATCAGCAGGCCATGGTGAGACTGCCTGAGAATGAACTGAGGAGACCTATGCTCCTCTGGATATTACAATTTGAGACGGTGGGGTGTGTGTTGAGGGGAGGGGGTCAGCCCTAAAGTCAGGGCCAGGAAAACAGTCACAGCGCAGCCACTCTGCAGGCCTCCTGCCTGAGCTCCGGGCTGCCCAGAGGAGCCTTACACCCAGCCCGCCCAGAATGGGCTTTCAGGGGCCTTCCCGTGGGGGAGAGGGGCCCTGTGCTCCCAGTGGCCTCCTCTATCACTAGGGAGGCTCCAGGCCGTCAGAGCAGTTTTGGGGTCCACGCCCCCAAACCCCATCCCCAGACCCACAGCAGGAGATGGCTGGAGAAACAAGGCTGGCCTGGGGTGGGTCCCGGCTGCCCCACCCAGTTGTCTAGAAAATACCCGAATTTTTGGTCAGCTTTAGGTCGGAAGGGACTGGGGCTCACTGAGTCTCTGCCAATGGCCTTGCCAGCGCTGCGTGTGAGGGACACCAGCCGAATCCTTTTTGCTGTCGCTGCTGCTTCTGCTGATGAACTGCAACTGGGCAAGTCACCGCCCCATCCACCAACTGGAGCAAATACCACCACCCACGCGGTGCTTAAGTGAACATGTACCGCCTTGGTAATCAGAAAATAACAACGGGACGCTTTACAAACAATAATGTTAATAGCCCCGGTCCAGCTGGAGCTGACAGCGGATGATAGGATCGTGCTGTGGGCGGGGCTTGGGGAACTCCCGGTGAGATCAGTGTCTCCGTGTCCAGGCCTGACCACCCCGACCGCAGGCACTGGCGTTCCGCCCACGGCCGAGCCTCGAACCTTGAGGAAGTCCACGCACTCCTCGGCTTCCACTGCAGTGCAGTGCCCTGCCTAGGGGCTGAACGGGCCCCCATTCTCCCCATCTCAGCCCTTTTCCCCAGGTCCCCCGCTGAGGCTATGGGGCGGCTGCCTCCGCCAGGAAGGAAAAAGAGACCCTGCTTCCACCCTGCCCTTGGTGTCCGGACGGCGTGAGTGGATGGGGCCCTCAGGCAGCACCCCACTGAGCCACATGCGTGACCCCTCAGTCCCAGACCAACGTGTGCCCTGGCGGCCTATTTCCCCCATGTACACAGAGGAGCTGGCAGAGCTGGGCCCTGGACAAGGTGACTCACGCTCTCCTGGGGCAGAGCATTGAGGGCCACGGCCTCTAAGGGCCCACCAGCCCTCTGCAAGGCTGCGGCCCGGCCTACCACAGTGCCACCCCGGGGGGCTGGCTGGCTGCACCCTGCACACTCGTCCCAGCCCTGGGAGCTTAGACCCTCTAAGGGGCTTCCCAGGAGCCTTAGATGCCACAGCCATTTGCATTGTATGAGGATTTGGGTTTAAAAAAAAAAAAAAAAGAAGGCCGAGTGCGGTGGCTCACGCCTGTAATCCCAGTACTTTGGGAGGCTGAGGTGGGCGGATCACGAGGTCAGGAGATCGAGACCATCCTGGCTAACACAGTGAAATTCTGTCTCTACTGAAAATACAAAAAAATTAGCCGGGCGTGGTGGCGGGTGCCTGTAGTCCCAGCTACTCAGGAGGCTGAGGCAGGAGAATGGCGTGAACCCGGGAGGCGGAGCTTGCAGTGAGCTGAGATCGTGCCACTGCACTCCAGCCTGGGCGACAGAGCAAGACTCCGTCACAGAAAAAAAAAAAAAAAAAAAAAAAAGAAGACAGGGAGGGCGTGCCAAATCAAACACCGTGATATGCCTGGAAGTTTACATTTCACAGTGCAGCCTTTCACTTGAGAACCCCACGTGTAACTCACTGGAAGGTGGTAAAGGCTTATAGTTGAGGCCTTTGGTGAGGGAGGCTCCAGGCATGGCCCTGCCTCCTGCTCTGTGCCTGCAGTTCCCATGGGCCTGAACTTTGGCCTCAGCCCCTGTGCCTCTCAGCCGTGAGGCCCAGCATAGGCCCCGGAGAACAGACGGTGGACAGAGGGAAGGCCGCTGGGAAGCGTGGCAGGTGCTTCCTCTCCCTGCCAGGAGACCACTGGCTGTGATGTCACTCTTGTGCTCTGGCCTAGTGATGACAGCTCTGGTCATGACCCACTTCCCCTCAGGTGACTCACCTGCACCTTCTTCTGCTCCTCAGGTCATCATCGAGCATGACTCACCTTCAGCACCGGCTGAGCGAGGCCCAGAAGATGACGGACTCCGTGGGGACCTGAGGTCAGGAGGCAAACATGCGAGGTGGCTCACGCCTGTAATCCAACACTTTGGGAAGCTGAGGCAGGAGGGTCACTTGAGCCCAGGAGTTTGAGACCAGCCTGGGCAACATAGTGAGACCAAAAAATATAAAAATCAGCCGGGCGTTACAGCACACGCCTGTGGTCCCAGCTACTCAGGAGGCTGAGGTGGGAGGATCACCTGAGCCCAGGAAGTCAAGGTTGCAAATCACAGCACTGCACTCCAGCCTGGACGACAGAGGAAGACCCGGTCTCAGAAAGAAAAAAGGAGACAAGCATCACCGGGCCCATCCTGCAGGAGTTGGGAAGTTTCTTTTGCTGCCTGCTAGAGACCTTCTTCCTGCAGGGTGTGGCTCTTTACAGTTTGCACAGCTAGGCCCGCCCCCCCCATTCTCTCATGGAGGCTCCAGAGGGGCCTTGATGGCCTCGTCAGCGGGGCGGCCAGAACGCACTACCAGTCTCCTAACTCTGAGCCCAGTGTCCTTTGGGTCGGCCAGGCTCAGCCCGAGCTGAGGGGAGAGGGAGGAGAGCCGGAGGCCTCACCAGTCGGTGAGAGGAGCGAGGGCAGCAGCCAGGGTGGGTGCACAGCAGGTGCCAGGCCTGGAGGGCATTCATGAGCCGCTTTGAGGCCTTTGGTCTCACCTGCCTGGTGGGGAAAGGTTAGAGGTCAGAGGCAGCTGAGGAGGGCACAGCCTGTCTGGGTAGATGAGGGGGCAGAGGTGAGAAGGCACCATCCACCCTCTAGCTGGATGCAGGGGGAGACCGAGCTCCCACCAGGAGCTCTGAGCTTTTGTCTCATGGCCCTGGCAGTACCTGTCACCACAGGTGGAGACTCAGGTGTGGACAGTGTGCTCACACCCTCCTGGCTGGGAAGTCTCATGGGCCTTGGCCTCAGGCTCCTCAAGGTCCCATCTGTTGGCTCCCAGGCGGAGGAGATGCTTGGCCTATGGTGAGAGGGTGGGGCTGGGGTCCCACAGCCCCACTCCGCCTCACTGGGCCAGTTTCAGCTCTTGTCAGTCGGTGCCTGGCTGGCCCCCCTCTCCCCAGAGAATCCCAGTGCCCCCTCCACAGTGTCCAGCCCAGACGCCTTGGTGGCCCAGGGGTACCCAGAGAGTAAAGGGGAGGGAGGCTCGGGGGCAGCCGGGCTGGGGTTGGGCCTGCGGAAGCCCACCCCCCAGCCTCCAGGCAGATGGAAGGCGTGGTGCTGCCGCCCCCGGTCCTGCTCAGCCTGGCTGGAGCGTCTATTCTTACATCCACGCTTCCTGCTTCTTTTCCGGTTCGAGGTAAAGGCTGAGGGACTGTATGGGGCCTGGCTTCTCACCCAAGCCTGATCCTGCTTTCTGGACAGAACCATGAAATGGGGGGCTCCTACACACCTCCCCAGAGAGGGTCCTCCTGCTGCAGGGCAGCCTTGGGGATGCTTCTGCTTACCCCTGCCAAGGGCGGGCCCCTGAGGGGTCTGCAGCAGCCGCTGCCCACGTGTCTGTCTGTCCTGCACCCCACACTCCCCACCTCCAGATGCATTCTGTCACACGGCATCCTGCCAGACCCCGAGGAACCAGAGAGGAGGAAGGAGTGGGCTGGAGGAATCAGGAGGAGACTGCTTCGCTTTTTTGTTTGTTTATTTGTTTGTTTTCACTAGAGACAGGATGTCGCTGTGTTGCTCAGGCTGGAGTGCAGAAGCTGTTCACAGGCACCATCAGAGCACCACAGCCTCAAACAGGAATCCTGGGCTCAAGCGATTCTCCCGCCTCAGCCTCCCGAGTAGCTGGGACTGTGGGTGTGCAACACCATGCCTGGCCTGGTTTTCTTTAAAAAGAACAATTCTGAACTTTATCTCTGGGGCCCCTGGCTGTGGATCCACAGAACCAGGGATCGCGTTTCTCTCACTTGGGGGGAATCTTGGTGAATTGTGAAATGGGTTCCCGCTGTGGCAGTGACAACTGATATGGCCCGGCTGGGTTCACAGGTCGCAGCCATGGGGGACGGCGGCTATCAGTTCTTTCGGCCACCAGCACTCAGACACCAGTTCGGGGCAACTCAGGCAAAAGAAGACTCTCCTGGAAGGAGGTGGAGTGTCTCCAGGTGAAAGGGGAGCGCACCCTTCCAGTCTGCAGCCTTGAGCCTGGGGCCACCTCTAGGCAGGTCAATGTCTCCCTGAGGCACAGCCAGCTCAGTGCTGGGGCTCGTGATATTTCAGGGAGCTCATGGAAATGATTTCATTTATTCTAAAATCAGGAGAAAATGGACTTTTAGGTTGAAGAAAATGTTCGTATGTGGACTATTAACATATTCATTGTTCCACCAATGCAGTTACGGCCCTTCCTCACACCCACCCCACAAACCGGGGGCTCCTCCCTGGCCCATCAGGCTTCAGAAGGAGAGTCTGACCCTCAACTAGAGTCAGGGCCCACTGGGGGACCAATCGGCTGAAGCCAGTGGGACAGGATGACCCGGTCCAGACTTGGGCTACTCCATGCCAGGGACATTCCTGGAGAATGGGGGGGGTTAGGAGCCCCCACAGGGACATTCCTGGAGAATGGGGGGGTCAGGAGCCCCCACAGTGAGCTCTACCCTGCCATTGTGGTCCCCTGCGGTGGCTGCCATCAGAGTCTCCCACCTCCAGACTCAGCTATGCCCTTGGTCTGTCCTCTCACAGGTGGGCACCCACATGCAGGAACCTCGGGGCTGCAGGCAAGGGTGGGGCGCTCACCCTCCGGAGCAGGCCAGCAGAGGCGGCATGGCCATGGCCACTTTCAAGGTCAGCACCACTGGCCCTGACCTTGGCTGTGGGAGGACAAGGATGTTCCTGAGCGTGCAGCAGTTTGCTGGAGGGACCACCGGAGGGAGACCTCTCCTAGGCTCTCTGACAGCTGGCAGGGAGCAGGCATGGGGGCACTCTGGGCCAAAGGAATTTGGGATATGGTATGAGAAGGGGCCATCCTTAGTGGCTGTGGATGGAGCCAAGACCAGCCCCTTCTTTGGTCCCCATTAGGTCCCCTGATAAAACCTCATCAGGCTGGGGCAGAGTCTACTGAAAGGATAGGGGAGTAGTGGCCAGGGCGCCCCCCATCGCGCTTCCTGGGAGTCCTGGGTCAGCTTTTCTGAATGCTGGTTCTCTAACCAGAGCCTGGAGAAAGGACGGTAATGTGAAGAGTTTGCAGCATGTGGTGGCTGAGGGTCCATATGAAGGGCATCTGGCTTGCGGCTGGCATGCTGGGTCTCATAGCATGAAGCTAGTGACTGGTCTCCCTGCGAGGTCCGGGCCCACGGAGAGTCCACCGTGAAGCCATCCAAGCCAGGAGGGGCCTCAGACACCATCATTTTGCAGATGGGGAAACGGAGGCCCAGAGAGGGAAAATGATTAACCCAGGGACACACAGCAATTATGGCAGAACTGGGGCTGCCCCGTGGAAGAACAATGGGCTTTGGGACTGGCTTTGGACCAGCTGTGGGGCTCTGGGCAAGCTCTTTCCTCCCCAAGCCTCACTTCCCTCTTCTGTAAAGAAACCCAGCTGGGCGTGGTGGCTCACGCCTGTCATCCCAGTACTTTGAGAGGCTGGGTGGTAATGCCAGTACTTTTGAGGCAGGAGGACTGCTTGAGCCCAGGAGTTTGAGACCAGCCTGGGAAACACAACGAGTCCCTGTCTCTACAAAAAATACAAAAATTAGCCAGGTGTGGTGGTGCGCACCTGTGGCCCCAGCTACTCAACAGGCTGAGGTGGGAGAATCACTTGAGCCCGGTAGGTCGAGGATGCAGTGAGCCATGATGGTGCCACTGCCCTCCAGCCTGGGCAACAGAGCAAGACCCTGTCTCAAAAACAAACAAACAAGAAAAAAAAAAACTTCAAGGACCAAGCTCGTGCATCGCTGGAGCAGTGCAGGGAGGAGAGTGAGGAGAATCTTGAGACAAGATAGATTCTCAAATGGACATTTCCAGAGCCCTCATTACTGGGCACTTGCCAAGTCCTTTGGGGTCATCTTGAGAATCTTTTTTAATTTTAATTTTATTTTGTTTTATTTATTTATTTATTTATTTTTTGAGACGGAGTCTCGCTCTGTCTCCCAGGCTGGAGTGCAGTGGCACGATCTCAGCTCACTGCAACCTCCACCTCCTGGGTTCAAGCTATTCTCCTGTCTCGACCTCAGGAGTAGCTGGGATTACAGATGTGCACCACCACGTCTGGCTAATTTTTGTATTTTAGTAGAGACAGGGTTTCACCATGTTGACCAGGCTGGTCTCGAACTCCTGACCTCAGGTGATCCACCTGCCTCAGCCTCTGGAGTAGCTGGCATACACCAATACACCTAGCTAATTTTTGCATTTTTGGTAGATACGGGGTTTCACCATGTTAGCCAGGCTAGTCACAAACTCCTGACCTCAAGTGATCTGCCCGCCTCAGCCTCCCAAAGTGCTGGGAGAATCGTTTCTTATTTAATTTAATTTTTTTTTTTTTAGAGATGTTCCTCAGGACTCAAACTCCTAGGCTCAAGTGATCCTCCTGACTCAGCCCCCAGAGTAGCTGGGACTACAGGCGTGCACCATCACCCTTGGCTTGGGAATCTTGAGGGGAAATGAACTAGCCCAGGCCTTCTGGGAGCCAGAGGAGGTCATGACAGACAGCAGGAGGCCGGGAGGCTCCCGGTCACGACAGATAGCAAGAGGCCGGGAGGCTCCCGGTCACGACAGACAGCAGGAGGCCGGGAGACTCCCAGGAGGAAAGTCTGGCACGCAGTCCCTCCCAGACCACAGCGGCTCTCCAGGCCCTGTAGTAGGACAGCCTCTCACCATCCCCCGGCCTTGGAGTTTCTGTACATCCTGTGCCCTGCAGGCCAGGGTGCTCTTGCCCACGTGTGAGCCCGGGCCACCCAGTGCAGACCCAGGAAATCTTCCAGACCTGTGGGCGCCCCTCATCGCCACCCTGTGTGCAGCCAGGGCACAGCCAGTGCACCTTCCCAAGTGTGACTATGCCCAGGCACCTGGGCTGCGCCATCTCACCCTCACAGCCACCCTTGAGGCAGGTGCCCCGATTCCTATCCCTGTTCACAGCTGAGAGAAGCCAAGCTCAGGGAACTGGGTGGCAGAGCAGCGGCAGCGGCTGCATCAGCTCTGTCTGTGTCGCCTCGACAAGCGCAGTGTCCCGTCAGGGCAGCTCCTGAAGCGGGCCTGCCCTGCCTGCTGGTCTCTGAGACAAGCTCCTTGGGACCGGGCTGGAGCTGGTTGGTCTTCGTGGTGTCCAGGGACTATCTTGGGTGCAGGGCAAGGTTAACCAGGTTCCTGCCAAGACTGCGGCTCACATGTGGCATCCCTACCCAGCCCGCTGCCCTGCAGGAGTGGCTCCACTTGGCACTGAACTGGAGTAGGCTGTACAGTTCTGTCCCAGGCCAGGAGGGGAGTGCCTGAGGCCAGGTGCAATTCCCCAGGGCTGGTCCTCACAGGTCCCCCCATGGTGTTAGCAGGGCCCCAAGGTCCCCACCCAGGCCCGAGGCCTCCTTGCTGTTCCTTCTGGCCCCAGGGTGCAAGCGCTGCCATTTGGCACATACATAAAGCATTCAGCAGGCACTCAGCCTGGGCAGGGCCGGGGAGTGGGAGGCAGCGCCTAACATCTGGAGAACATCACCTCCCTGTCCCACATGCTGGAGATAATACAGCTTGTTTGTCTGGGGAGATGCACCTTCCTGGCTGTGCCCAGAGCCGGTGGGGCTTTTATGCAATCGAGTATTTTCAGTGATGACCCTGGAGAGCTACCCCACTTTGGGGGTGAACGCCCCGCCTTGGGAGGGCCCACACTTGAATATTTTCTATATTGGAAGTTATTTAATCCCTCTGGAGTGGATCTCTCCGAATGATGTGAAAGAAACCAGCTTTCTCTCTTGAGAGTTGTCCAAACCCTGTGTACAGAATAGTCTACCCTTTCCCCCACGGATCTGCAGAGCCCACTCTTTGTGGGTCAAGTTCTTTAAGAGTTTAGGTTTGATCCTAAAAGTAGCAGAGACCAGTAAACCACTCTAATCCAGGGTACTGTGGCCTGAGCGGGGAACCGTGGCTGCTCTCGGCTGGTGTGGGTGCGGGGGATGAGGAGGCAGCAGCAGGGAGGCAAAGGAGGGGCAGGCTTGGAAATAACCTGGGGGGTCTGTTCCCAGTGAGGTCCTGGCTGTCTCCCCTGGGAGCGCTTCTGTAGGCAGGGTCTGCTCTTGGGCAGCCGGGTCTGGCTTCCCTGGCAGGGCCAGGAACAGGGCCCAGAGCCCTGCAGCGAGGCAGATCTGACTGGGTGTCCTGCCTGAGAGCGCCTTCATTTCCTGGATTCCAGGAAGGCTCCCAGAGGGGCAGCGGGCAAGCCCTCGATAGGGGTGTGCGCATCCTGCAGCTCCCACCAGCCCTTCCGGTGGCCAACAAGAGGTGGGGTGGAGGCTCTGGGAGTGTGCCTGGCCATCTGGAGTCAGGGGCTGGCAGGCAGGAAGGCCCCGAGTTCAGCTGGGCCCCGATCCTCCCAGAACAGCAGGGAACCAAGGTCCAAGAACCAGCCCGCAGTCACAGAGCAGAGCAACCAAGGCAGAGCCCAGGGCTGCTGGGGGAAAACAGGTGGTGGTGGCCAGTGCCTGGGTGCTGGCCCTGGCCCTCTGTGTGACCTGGGCCCTTCGGCCCCTCCCTGTCTGAAAGCTGCTGGCTGACTGGCTCCACGTTCCAGGTGTCCCAGGCCATGCACAGCCACATGCTGACTGTGAAGTTGTCCCTGAGCCCGAGCATGCCGACCAGTTGGCCTGGGCACTGCCACGGCAGTGGAGGGCAACACGGACACAGGCTGCAGGCGACAGGCCTGCCCAAGGGGGAGTTGGCAGCACACCAGAGGTGAAGGCAGATTCTGAGTTTGCAGCCTTAGCTTCCTGGGGCTGGGGGCAGAGCTAGGGAGGCAGAAATGTGGGAGGGCAGGAAGATGGGGAGAGGCCAGAGGGTTCCGGATGCCTCTGTAGAAAGGCTGGTGGGGTCCCCTTGCAGCACTGGCCCTTGGGCAGTCAGCATTCAGGCGGGGCCGTGGAGGCAGGCTGCACCAAGATGGAGGTGACCGGCTGTAGGGTGGACTTGGGGATGAGCTAACGAGGCACAGAGAGGGAGGGCTGTGTCCAGGGAAGAATGACTGGGGACCCTAAGAATGAAGCCCAGGAAGTGGGGGGGGGGTCCCATGCGGGAGACATGGAGTCCCATCACCACGCCTGCCAGTGGGCCTCTCGAAATCGCCCCCACCCTTCCAGCCAGCTGCCCCCGAAATGCTGGAGCAGCAGAAACAGCGCAGCTGCTGGCCCTTGCTGGGAGGCCCCGCTCCCGACAGAGCTGTCCTCAGGAGAGGGCAGGGGAACCAGCTGTCTAGAGGTTGGGGGAAGGAGAGAGAGGAGGCTTGGGCTGTGGATACCCACTGGTGACTTCCAGCAAACAGCTCAGGATGAAAAGCGCTGACTGCAGCGCTAGCTCCTCCCATGATGAAGGGAGGTGGGCGTTGCTGCTGGGCGACCCCTGGCCTGGGCTAGGAGGGTGGGGGAGCCATTCATCCCAACAGCTTCTCATTCGGTGACCCTGAAACAGGGGGCAAAGCAGGCGTCAGCGTTTCCCGAGCATTTCCTCTGGTGGATCTGCAGCACGTGGGCACGCTTCCAGGGCACTCTGCCAGTCCGCAAAACCACACGCGGGGTTGCCACACAGAGGGGACTGAAAACGTACTGAGCAGTTCAGTGCTGGACCGCAACTGGAAGCCCGTTTTCTAGCAGCGATTTCATGGTCCTCAAAAGGCGAGTCCCTTGGGTCCCTCCCAAGGAGCCCCAGAGGCCGAGAGGCCAGTGCTGGTTAATGGACCTCACTTTATTCCAGCTTTACTAGCTAATGGCAGCTAAAAGTGATTTTACACAAAATAACGTGTCAGAGATCATTGTTCCCGGGCACAGGTCCCAAATTCCAGCCCACAACCGAAGGCCAAACGTGCCCGTTAATGATTAAACCTCTGGAGTCAGTGCTCAGGGACACAGGCAGGGAGCAGCCCACAGAGGTGCCGGTGGAGGTGCCCGGCCGGGTGGGGGTGGGGCAGCAGCCAGGCCCCGCCCAACAGGAACCAGTTCCTGCCCAAAGCGGGAGGGGAAAGGCTTTTCCACAGAGGGAAAGCTAAATATTGTCTAATTCCAGCACCCAGGACGACACACAGGCTCCCCATTGTCTGCCGCACAGCAGGTCTCGGCCATGGCCCAGGTTGCACCCATGTGAGGTCAGGGAGGGTGGAGCATCCTGGGGAGGGGGCCTGCCCCCACTGTCTTCCTCTGCACCAAGGCACATTCTTGGGAAAGGTCTTACATTGCCAAAAGGGCTTAACCACATGACACAAATGAGCGTAGGTGGGCACCGGTGAGGAAAACCCATCCTTGGCAACAGAAGCCAGTGCAGGGGTGATGCTTCAGACCACAAGAACCGAGTTCTCCAAGGTGGCCGAGAGCTTTTCAACTCGGCGAGCCTGGGCACCAATCCCAGCTCTGCCACCTTTTCGTTGTCATAGGATGTCTCAGTTTCCTCCTCTGTAAAATGGGAACGTGGTACCTGACCTCAAGGTCACCATGAGGTCTACCGAGTGGCCCCTGTGAAACACATAGTGCCAGAGCCCTGGTACCTGTAAGCTCTCAATACCCAGCAATTATGTTCACTACAGTTATGATCACAAGATTCTGTTCCTTCGCGAGATCCTTTCCAACCGCACTCTCATGTCAATGTTTGTTTGCAGGTTGATGTTGGACCGTATTTACATTCAGTGTTTGGGGCTGACCGGGAAGAAATCTGAAAGTGGAAGAGAAGGGAAGGCACCAGTAACCTCGTCTTCCCAAGACGAGGTCAGGGGTGAGTGTGAAAGTAAACATATTCTTTATTTTTTGAGACGGAGTCTCACTCTGTTGCCCAGGCTGGAGTAATATGTCACCATCTCAGCTCACTGCAACCTCTGCCTCCCAGGTTCAAGCAATTCTCCTGTCTCAGCCTCCCGAGTAGCTGGGACTACAGGCACACGCCTCTATGCCCAGCTAACTTTTTGTATGTTAGTAGAGAGGGAGTTTCACTGTGTTGCCCAGGATGGTCTCGAATTCCTGAGCTCAGGCAATCTGCTCGCCTCAGTCTCCCAAAGTACTAAGATTACAGGTGTGAGCCACTGCCCCCGGTCAACATATTCTTTTTTTTTTTTTTTTTTTTTTTTTTCTGAGACGGAGTCTTGATCTGTCACCCAGGCTGGAGTGCAGTGGCGCAATCTCAGCTCACTGCAACTTCCGCCTCCCAGATTCAAGCAATTCTCCTGCCTCAGCCTCCCGAGTAACTGGGATTACAGGCACGCACCACCAGGCCCAGCTAATTTTTGTATTTTTAGTAGAGACGGGGTTTCACCATGTTGGCCAGGCTGGTCTCGAATTCCTGACCTCGTGATCCTCCCCCCTCAGCCTCCCCAAGTGCTAGGATTACAGGCGTGAGCCACCATGCCCGGCCCAACGTATTCTTTTTTTTTTTTTTTTTGAGACGGTTCTTTTTTTTTTTTTTTTTGAGACGGAGTCTCGATCTGTCACCCAGGCTGGAGTGCAGTGGTGCAATCTTGGCTCACTGCAAGCTCCGCCTCCCGGGTTCACGCCATTCTCCTGCCTCAGCCTCTCCGAGTAGCTGGGACTACAGGCGCCAGCCACCACGCCCGGCTAATTTTTTGTATTTTTAGTAGAGACAGGGTTTCACCGTGGTCTCGATCTTCTGACCTCATGATCGGCCCACCTCGCCTCCCAAAGTGCTGGGATCACAAGCGTGAGCCACCGTGCCTGGTCCATATTCTTATATATAGCAACTTTAGTGACATCATTTACATACTGTAAAATGTACTCTTTTGGTTTTTTAATTTTTTTGTTTTTTGAGACAGAGTTTCGCTCTTGTTGCCCAGGCTGGAGTGCAATGGCACAATCTCGGCTCACTGCAACCTCCGCCTCCCAGGTTCAAGTGATTCTCCTGTCTCAGCCTCCCGAGTAGCTGGGATTACAGGCCCCCGCCACCACACCTGGCTAATTTTTGTATTTTTAGTAAAGATGGGGTTTTGGTACGTTAGCCAGGCTGGTCTTGAACTCCTGACCTCTGGTGATCCGCCTGCCTCGGCCTCCCAAAGTGCTGGGATTACAGGCATGAGCCACCGCGCTTGGCCTAAAAACTCATTTATTGAAAGCCACTCAGTTACAGAGTGAGACGACCTCAGAAAGCAGAGGAAATGCACCAGCTTTAAGTTTTTCTCATATGGGGGTCTTATCTGTATAAAGACTAAACTAAGCTGTGCCCACGTGCGGGTGGGCTGACAGCATGACAGAATTTATTATTCGGTTGATTTAAAGAAAACTATCCTTGACATTTTAGTATGCAAGTACAAAAAGCATAAGTATACGTATCTTGAACGCATATATTATTGTGTCTATCAGAACATCTGGACTTTTCATAGTTGTGGGAGTGTGTCCTTGCAGGTATCTTTAAGCTGTTTTCTCATTTGTAAATATCCCAGTACTATGTGACTGGCAAGGAATGTCCCTTCCTAGTTTTAAGATGAAGTTGGTTTTTTTCTTTTTATCTTCTTTATTATTATTATTATTATACTTTAAGTTTTAGGGTACATGTGCACAATGTGCAGGTTTGTTACATATGTATCCATGTGCCATGTTGGTGTGCTGCACCCATTAACTCGTCATGATGAAGTTGGTTTTAAGGTGGTGTGACCCTGGCTCTCCTAGGCTCTTGTTTCCCTAATAGCAGAAAGAATATTATTTAAGGTTACCAAGGGCCGGGAGCAGTGGCTCATGCCTGTAATCCCAGCAATCTGGGAGGCTGAGGCAGTCAGATCACTTAAGCTCAGGAATTCAAGACCAGCCTGAGCAACATGGTAAAACTCTGCTCTACAAAAATACAAAAAGTAGCTGAAGGCATGGTATACGCCTGTAGTCCCAGTCACACTGGAAGCCTAGGTGGGAGGATCAATTGGGCCCCGGAGTTCGAGGCTGCAGTGAGCTGTGTCCACACCACTGCACTCCATCCTGGGTGACACAGCAAGACCCTGTCTTTAAAAATTAAATTAAAATATACGCCGGGCGCAGTGGTTCAAGCCTGTAATCCCAGCACTTTGGGAGGCTGAGGTGGGCAATCACCTGAGGTCAGGAGTTCCAGACCAGCCTGGCCAACATGGTGAAACCCCATCTTTACTAAAAATACAAAAATTAGCTGGGTGTAGTGGTGCGCACCTGTAGGCCTAGTACCTGGGAGGCTGAGGCAGGAGAATCACTTGAACCCAGGAGGCAGAGGTTGCAGTTAGCTGAGATCACGCCACTGCACTCCAGCATGGGCAACAGAGAGAAACTGTGTCTAAAAAAAAAAAAGTCTGGGCGTGGTGGCTCACGCCTGTAATCCCAGCACTTTGGGAGGCTGAGGTGGGTGGATCACCTGAGGTCAGGAGTTCTAGACCAGCCCGGCCAACATAGTGAAACTCTGTCTCTACTAAAAATACAAAAATTAGCTGGGCGTAGTGGTGGGCACCTGTAATCCCAGCTACTTGGGAGGCTGAGGCAAGAAAATCACTTGAACCCGGAAGGCAGAGGTTGCAGTGAGCCAAGATTGCACCGCTGCACTCCAGCCTGGGCAATAAGAGTGAAACTGCGTCTCAAAAAATAAATAAATACATTAATAATAAATAAATAAAATAAAAAATAAAGTTACCAAAAAAGCAGTAGAATAAATAAAAATAATTATATGAACACTAAAGTTTGTAGGGTAATGCGATGTAGCTGAGTTCCCATCTTTCACATGGAGGAGTCAGTAGTGTCTAAAATGTGGTAAGTCAGAGAAAAGAGACGCTGTGCATGGTGCAGAGCTGTCCAGGTCACTGTCAGCAGAACTACACACAGCAGGAGTCAAAGGAAGCAGCTCTTGGGGAGACCCTGAGAAGAAAAACTGGGGTGGGGAGGTTGGGGGCACAGCGTTACTTCCCATCATAAACATCTCTGTGTCTGCCAGGCACGGTGGCTCATGCCTGTAATCCCAGCACTTTGGGAGGCCGAGGTGGGCGGATCACGAGGTCAGGAGATTGAGACCATCCTGGCTAACACGGTGAAACCCCGTCTCTACTAAAAATACAAAACATTAGCCAGGCGCAGTGGCGGGCGCCTGTAGTCTCAGCTACTCGGGAGGCTGAGGCAGGAGAATGGCGTGAACCCAGGAGGCAGAGTTTGTAGTGAGCCGGGATCGCGCCACTGCACTCCAGCCTGGGCGATAGAGCAAGACTCGGTCTCAAAAAAAAGGAAAAAAGAAAAGCACTGTGAAATGTTCTTGGGGGTTTGTGTGACAAGGGTTTATTGAATACCTGGTATATGTCAGACACAGTTCTAGGCCCTGGGATACAGCTGTGAGCTGAAGTCTTGCCCTCGAGGCCCTGTGAATTAGAGTGAGCACCAAAAGCATGCAGCACAGTAGGGCTCAAAAACCAGCAGCCTCAAAAAGTGTTGCCTTCCTTTTTTTTTTTTTTTTTTGAGACAGGGTCTCACTGTCACACAGGCTGGAATGCAGTGGCAGGAACATGGTTCACTGCAGCCTCTACCTCCCCAGGCTCAAGTGAACTTCCCACTTCATCCTCTTGAGTACTTGGGACTACAGGTGTGTGCCAAGCCCAGCTAATTTTTGTATTTTTTGTAGAAATGAGGGCTGGGCATGGTGGCTCACACCTGTAATTCCAGCATTTTGGGAGGCCAAGGTGGGCAGATCACTTGAGGTCAAGGAGTCCAAGACCAGCCTGGCAGACGTGGCTAAACCCTGTCTCTACTAAAAATACAAAAATTAGCCAGGCATGGTGGTGCATGCCTGTAATCCCAGCTACTCTGGAGGCTGACACAGGAGAATCACTTTTCCCTGGGAGGTGAAGGTTGCAGTGAGCCAAAATCGTGCCACCACACTCCGGCCTGAGTGATAGAGCGAAACTCCATCTCAAAAAAAAAAAAAAAGTCTAGGCACGATGGCTCAGGCCTGTAATCTCAGCACTTTGGGAGGCCGAGGCAGGTGGATCATTTGAGGTCAGGAGTTCAACAGCAACCTGGCCAACATGGTGAAACCCCGTCTCTACTAACAATACAAAAATTAGCCAGGTGTGGTGGTGCATGCCTGTAATCCCAGCTACTCGGGAGGCTGTCAGGAGAATCACTTGAGCCTGGGAAGCGAAGGTTGCGGTGAGCCGAGATCATGCCACTGCACTCCAGTCTTGGCTACAGAGTGAGACCCTGTCTCCAAAAAAAGAAATGAGGTTTCACCACGTTGCCCAGGCTGGTCTTGAACTCCTGGGCCCAAGCAATCTGGCAGCTTCAGCCTCCCAAAGTGCTGGGATTACAGGCATCAGCCACTCTGTGTGGCCAAATGTCACTTTCTTAACAATGCAGATGCAGGACCCCCCAGTGCACACAGGGCCCTGGGCCTGGCTCTGGAGGGGATGCCGTGAGCCCCTCCAGCCCCTTCTTCAGCCGTTGAGGAATGTGCGCCCACAGATTCTGTTGGTGGAGACTTTCTGCTGAGCCTGCTATGGTTCTGGAAACCCCCTTTCCCCCTTAAAAAAACCTTCAAGGCCTCCTAGGTATGGCTTGCGGAGGGGGGTACTAAACATGAAGGAGATGTGGCTCTTCCTTCCCACAGGCCTCAACCTGCTCGTTCTGTTCAGCCTCCTCCAGCTCAGGGAGCAAGACTGCGGGCCACAGGTCGCATGGCTGCGGGAAGAGTCCATCCTGCAACTGATAGGAAAAGATCCTACGGCCGAGTTTGGCCAAGCTTTTGATGGCCACTATGGAAGTGACCTCCGGAGACGGCACATCTGACTGGTCCCGGATGCCCACTCACGGCCACGGCACTTCCCAGACACTGGGCCTTCTTCCATAAGACCCGGAGGCCTGGCCTGGAGGGCCTGGATAAGCACATGGTAGGCTGGGCGTGTGGTGGGCACCCACCCAGGGAGGGGCGGGGGAAGCTGGATGTCGCCGCAGGAAAGGCCCAGGCTCGCCTTCTTGTCAAGTTGCCATTGTCACCAAGTCCAGGACACAGCATCAGAGAAGAAGGTGGCTGCGGCAGGCAAGGCCCGGGCTGGGTGGGGGAGGGGCGCCGGGGGAAATGAGCACCGACCGGGTCTGGGAGAACAGAAGCCCCCCAGCAGGAAGGAAACGTGGCCGGCAGGAGGGGCCCTCTGGGCTCAGCAAAGGGAAGAGGCGGTGCCGGCCACGCCCAGGCCACGCCCCGATGCCACGCCCCCCGTCCGTGGCGGGGCACCTGGGCGCTCCAGAGCCCCGGGCGCACCCTCAGCCAAAACCCTTGTCAAGCGTCCTGAGGCCAGCTGGCCGCCCGCCTGTCCCTGCCGCGTCCCCTTCCACCGGGAGGGCAGGAAGGCGCGCCCGGCTGCCTTTGCTTGGCTTCTCCAACGTCCCCCAGCCGGTGCGCGCTCACCCCTACACCTGGCCTTCGCAGGTTCAGGGCGCTGGGGGCTGCCACCACCCCGACGTGGCTCTCCCTGCCTGGGACAGTCACAGGCCCCCGGGAAGGGTCTGCCGGGTTGGACCGTATCTGAGCCTGGGCCAGGGTCAGTAGAAGGTGTTGTACTACTTAGACAGTAGAAGGTATTCAGGAATGGAGAGAGCCAAGGCCTGCCCACTTGCTCGCTCCAGGGAGCACCTTCTCCCCAGGAAGAGGCTCTGCCTGAGTGGCTGCTCAGGGCCTCTTATCTGAACCCTCCTGGGAACAGGAAGCCCTGAACCCTGGACCTAGGGATGGCCACAAACATAGGCCAAGAACACCAGCCACAAGCCACCACAGCGGCTGCCACCATCGACCTGCACCCACTTGGGGACTGTCACTTTTTTTTTTTAACAGGGACTGATCTCTGCTTACTGCAGCCTCCACCTCCCAGGCTCAAGAGACCCTCCTACCTCAGCCTCCCCAGTATCTGGGACTACAGGCGCAAGCCACCATGCCTGGCTTTTTTAAAAAAATTTTTTGTAGAGATGGGGTCTCAATATGTTGCCCAGGCTGGTTTTGAACTCCTGAGCTCAAGCGATCCTCCTTCCTGGGGCTCCCAAAGTGCTGGAATTATAGGCTGGAGCCACAGCGCCCAGCCCATTCGGGAAGCAGGAGCCTGGGAGAGCCAGAGCAATGCCATTGTAAGTTCGTCTCCATACTGAGACTAATAAGGGACATTCCTTGCCAGCCACGACTTGTGGTCACAAGAAGCTTACAATTAAGGGAACAGCCTAAAGATACCTGCAAGGACGCACTCCTACAAGAGAAAGTCCAGATGTTCCCATACTCGTAACAACATATGCTTTCGAAATAATTACAGCTATCATTTGATGTACTTACACTGAAGTGTCAAGGATAGTTTTCTGTTTGTTTTGGCTTTTGGGTTTTCGGGGGGCTTTTAGGTTTTTTTAGACAGGGTTTCGCTCTGTTGCCCAGGCTGGAGTGCAGTGGCACTATCGTAGCTCACTGCAGCCTCAGCCTCCTGGCCTCAAGCGATCCTCCCACCTTGGCCTCCCAAAGTATTGGGATTAGCCACCTTGCCTGGCTTGTTATTCCATTAACAAGTGATTCCACCTGAGCAGCCAGCATCCAGGGGGATTGCACCCAGGGAGGATGGTACTGGGGCCCTTCACAGTGGTCAGAGCCAGGAATGGGCCTGGGATGGCTATGCTCCAAGGTCCAGCTGACGGCCCCAGACAACAGGGAGGGCAGGCCGCAGGGCAGAAGGTGACCAGTGGCTGGGACCTAGACCAAGGATGCAGCCCTGAGGTGCCACACAGGGTCAGGCAGACAGGGACCAACAAGAATGGTGCAAAAGGGAAGGGACCCGGCCAGCTGGATGGGCTGTAAGAGGGTTCTGTGCAGAGCCACCTAGCAGGAACCAACCTGGTCAAGCCCTCTGGCCTCAAATCTGGCTTGGCTCCTGGGGCTGAGCTGGAGCCCAGCAGGGGGATGGGGAGAGTAGGGCCAGTCACGTGGCTCTAGGGAACCTGTGGCAGGGAGCCAGGCCAGGCCTGAGACTCCCTCTGCAGGAGACAGAGGCCCAGTTCTGGGCCCCACATACCCGCCTGTGGCCAACCTCTAGGCTTTTCTGACCAAGGCCAGACTTTTCCTGCAAGGTTCCCTGAGACCAGGCCTGGGGGAGTTGGACGGTGGCGCCCCAAGAGCCCACATCTTGACAGGGCCCCGCACTACCACTTCCTGCCTGTGGAACACCCCATCCCTCCTCTCTTCAGGGCAGTTCAGATATTGAAGGAAGAGACAAAGAGCCTTGAATGTCACGAAAAGGAGGTTGGACTTTATCCTGCAGGCAATCAGAAGCCAGAAAGGTTTCAGGATGGATGGGCTGATCAGATTTGAGTTTCAACAGGCCACTGTGTGAGTATGTGGAAAGGGTGCGGCTGGGGACAGGAACCCCAGTGAATGGCACTGCTGTCCATGAAGAGGGGCAGCAGGGGCCTGGGCTGTGCAGGGACCAGGGGGTACAGCAAAGGGGCTGGTGTCCAGAGAAAGCCCAGGGATGCCCCGGGACAGTCGTACCACCATGAGTCTGTGGGCCCCGTCCCTTTCCTCGAAGACCCAGCAGAGTGGGTGCTGCTTGATTTCCCAGAAGCCCTTTGTGGAGAGTAACTCGCCCCATCCCCCACCCCTGCCACACAGACTGCTACAGACACCCAGACACCTGAGCTCCAGCCGGGCAGGCTGCAGGATGCCCAGCCGTGTCCCCAGGATGCCCTGCACGCTGTCCTGAAAACTGACCTGTAACTGCAGCTCTCAGAGCCTTCCGGAACCCAGATCCCCACCTGAGATCAAACCAAAGACCTGGTTTAAGGTCCCTGGTTTGGCTTGTTGCCTCCCAATG
The DNA here is from genome assembly GCF_009828535.3 of Hylobates moloch. Lineage (NCBI taxonomy): Eukaryota > Metazoa > Chordata > Mammalia > Primates > Hylobatidae > Hylobates > Hylobates moloch. The sequence continues at coordinate 1,767,079 of NW_026652291.1, forward strand.
CTGCCCCAGTTCACTGTCTTTTTTTTTTCTTTTTGAGACGGAGTCTCGCTCTGTTGCCCAGTCTGCAGTGCCGTGGCGGAATCTCGGCTCACTGCAAGCTCCACCTCCCGGGTTCACGACATTCTCCTGCCTCAGCCTCCAGAGTAGCTGGGACTACAGGCACCCGCCACCACACCTGGCTAATTTTTTTTGTATTTTTAGTAGAGATGGGGTTTCATCATATTAGCCAGGATGGTCTCGATCTCCTGACCTCGTGATCCACCCGCCTCGGCCTCCCAGAGTGCTGGGATTACAGGCACGAGCCACCACACCTGGCCAACTTCGCTATGTCTTTAGGTCAACCCTAACTGCCCTGAGCCTCAGCTTGCCCAGGCCCTTGCAGAGTGATGGGGTCACAGAGAGGTACAGACACACAGTAGAACAACAGACATGTACATGGGGGGTGGCACATGTGACCATGGGAGAAGAGGGAGAGGGAGGAGGTCGGGTGAGGACATCAGAGTTGGTGCTTGAAGGTGGGATGAGGCAGAGCCAGGGGTTACCGTCACCTCCCTCTCCCCCAGGCACCAGTACCCAGCACTGGCTCTTGCCCATGGGCAGGAATGAGGAACGGATGTCATTAGTAGCAGCTCCCAGTAACTACCAATAGGTGTGAAGCCCGGTAGAGTTACAGAGGTCTGACATGCTGCAACCCGCACTTTGGCAGCACATGCCTGGCTTTGAAGTAAGTTCCATTATCTCCAATTCACAAATGAAGAGACTGAGGGCCAGGATGGTGTAAGTCACTATCAGTGAGTAGCCATCCTTGTGGGGTGGGAGTGTAGGCCCTGGGGGCCCAGAGTGGGCAGGGTGCTGAGGTCCCCTCCCTGTATCCCTGGGCAGCCAGGTGTGCCCCGCCAGAGCCTTGGAGCATCTCCAGTCTTGGGGCAGTAGATCCCTTAAAGTGAAGCCAAGGGTGAGCCCCTAGGAGAGGGGGTCCGAGGGCCCAGCCCATCTCCTTCCCTCCGGTCTGCCCTGAGTTTCTGAGCTGGGTGATGGGGGCCCAGGAGAGCAGGAATTGTGGGCGAGGCTGGCCTCCCTGAGCCTAGGTAGATCAGGGACAGTTTCGTGGAGGAGGAAGTGCCTGAGCTGAACCTTGAAGGCCATGTCCAATTTTCACTAGCGAGGATGGAAGCAGGGACGTGTTGGGATCAACCAACAGCACAAGCAAGGATGGGGCCGGAGGGCAGGCGAGGGAGTGATGAGCGGCAGGTGAAGCCAGAGGAGCTGGAATGGAGGGCTGAGGGGAGCAGGAGCCAGGGCAGGCCTCCTTCAGCATTTGGGGCCCTGCAGACACCAGCAGGTCACTTCTGTGTCAAGCTCTGAAGCAGCACCAGGGAGGCCTGGGGAACCACCTCGCAAACACACACCCTACACTGTTTGCCTGCAAGACCAGCTCTCCTGGGGCAGCACCACTGCCCAGTTACAGTCAGGTCTGGTCAGTGCCCAAGACCAGGAAGGCACAGGGGCACGGAAGTCAGGGGATTGGAGACCAGGGGCCCTGCTCCAAGAGGGCCTCAGAGGAGCCAGCTCCACTGAGCTCTCCCCACGGCCAGCCAGTGGCACGCGCCCCTCTGAGGAGGTAAGAAATCTGAGCCTGACAATGAGCCAGATGGATTGTTTCTCCTGGGATAGCAGGCCCGGAGCCAGTGCCTGCAGGCCCAGGCGTGACTGCCAGCCCCCAGCCCCACCTCCCTCCTGGCACTGCCTGGCACTCCACTCAGCTGGGCCCGGCGCAAGGCTGCTTTGATGGTGGAAATGCACAGTCACAGCCGCCCATAGGTCTGGGAGCACCTGGAGCTGAGTCTAAGGTTGCAGGGGCTCCAGGCCCCATCTCACCCGTGTGACCTAAGGTCTGGTTCATTCACCTCTCTGGGCCTTGGTTTCCTCATCTGTCAAGTAGGAATGACAGCAGTGCTTACTTCCTGGAGGCTGTTTGAGGATGAAAGGACAGTGTGTGTGAAAGGCCCCAGGGAGCTCCAGCCAGGGCGCAGGGGAGGAAGGATTAGGCGGCACCCCACAAAGCAAACTCAGAGCTACCTGACAAGTCCACACACCTTCGAGGGGGTCAGGAGGTGGCGGAAGGTGCCCGGGAAGGCTTCCAGCAGGAAGGTTCTGGAACATTCGCCCATGTTTGAACCCCTCTCAGCGTCCTTCCAGCAATGGAGCGCCTCACTGCTCCTCCAGGCTTAGCTGCAGGTCTTCCTCTCTTCTACGGAACATCCTGTGAGTCCCCTGCCCCCCTCCCCTCCCCTAGCCCTGTAGTGTGTCCCTGGGCTTTCAAGTGGCTCACGCCTGTAATCCCAGCATTTTGGGAGGCCGAGGCAGGCGGATCACCAGGTCAGGAGTTTGAGAGCGACCAACCTGGCCAACATGGTGTAATGCTGTCTCTACTCAAATACACAAATTGGCTGGACATGGTGGTGGGCGTCTGTAGTCCCAGCTACTCAGGAGGCTGAGGCAAAAGAATTGCTTGAACCCGGGAGACAGAGGTTGCAATGAGCCGAGATCCTGGGTGACAGAGAGACACTCTGTCAAAAAAAAAAAAAAAAGGCCGGCCGCAGTGACTCACACCTGTAATCCCAGCACTTTGGGAGGCCGGGGCGGGCGGATCACGAGGCCAATAGATTGAGACCATCCTGGCCAACATGGTGAAACCCCATCTGTACTAAAAATACAAAAATTAGCTGGGCATGGTGGCGTGCGCCTGTAGTCCCAGCTACTTGGGAGGCTGAGGCAGAAGAATTGCTTGAACCCAGGAGGTGGAGGTTGTAGTGAGTCGAGATCGCACCACCGCACTACAGCCTGGCGACAAAGCGAGACTCCGTCTCAAAAAAAAAAAAAAAAAAAAAGAGTGGAAGGACTGGAGCCACTGGTCATGGCCCGTCATCGTCAGGGGAGAAGGTGACCTGTACCATCCCTGTCCAGGGGCCCGTGCAATTTCCGGGATGCCCAGGGAGTCCCTCCACAGCCCCCGCCCAGCTGGGAGTCCTTTCTGTGGTGCCATGCTAAAGCTGTTCCTTTTTGGGACGAGGGAGGCAGGCACTGGCTCTGGAAGGCTCCAGCAAAGAGGAGCAAGTTCCAAGTTCCCATCAGCAGCCCCAAAACTACTTGGCAGGTAGCTGAGTCCCACCCCAGGGGCCTAATTCCGTAAATGGTGTAACATGGGCTCCCAGCACACGGGTCTTCGGTCAGTGGCCCAAGGTCAAGTCTCTGCCTCACCACCTAGCCCCTGTGTGTCCTTGAGTGAGTTGCTCAACTCCTCTGACTCTGTTCACTCACCTAAAAAGTTGTGGGTGACAATTGTATGACCTTTCTCCAGGGAGAGCTGTGAATGCTTATCAAGTTCAGTACCAAAAAGAAGTCAGAGGTGAAAAACTTTTTGGAGACGGAGTCTCCCTCTGTCACTCAGGTTGGAGTGCAGTGGCACGATCTCAGCTCAGGTTTTAAGCCCTGCATGCATTAGGTATTTGTCCTAATGCTCTCCCTCCCCTTGTCTCCCCAACCCCTGACAGGCCCCACTGTGTGATGTTTCCCTCCCTGGGTCCATGTGTTCTCATTGTTCAACTCCCACTTATAAATGAGAATATGCGGTGTTTGGTTTTCTGTTCCTGTGTTAGTTTGCTGAGAATGATGGCTTCCAGCTTTATCCATGTCCCTGCAAAGGACACGAACTCATTATTTTTTATGCTGCATTTTAAAAAAATGTTTTGTAGAGATGAGGTTTCACCATATTGCCCAGGCTGGGTCTTTGTATGAACATATGTTATCATTTCTCAAGGGTAAATGACTAGAAGTGGGACTATATATACACACACATTAAATTTTATAAGAAGGCCGGGTGCAGTGGCTCACGCCTGTAATCCTAGCACCTTGGGAGGCCGAGGTGGGAGGATCACCTGAGGTCAGGAGTTCGAGACCAGCCTGTCCAACATGGTAAAATCCTGTCTCAACTAAAAATACAAAATGTGCTGGGCATGGTGGCATGCACCTGTAATCCCAGCACTTTGGGAGGCTGAGGCAGGAGAATCACTTGAACCCAGGAGACAGAGGTTGCAGTGAGCCAAGATGGTGCCACCGCCCTCCAGCCTGGGCAACAGAGCGAGACTCCACCTCAAAAAAAAAAAAAAAAGCGGGGGCGGGGGCCGGGCGTGGTGGCTCAGGCCTGTAATCCCAGCACTTTGGGAGGCTGAGGCGGGCAGATCACGAGGTCAAGAGATCGAGACCATCCTGGCCAATATGTTGAAACCCCGTATCTCCAAAAAAAATACAAAAAATTAGCTGGGTGTGGTGGTGTGTGCCTGTAGTCCTAGCTACTCAGGAGGCTGAGGCTGGAGAATGGCTTGAACCCAGGAGGTGGAGCTTGCAGTGAGCCGAGATCACGCCACTGCACTCCAGCCTGGGCGACAGAGTGAGACTCCATCTCAAAAAAAAAAAAAAAAAAAAAAAAATCTGTACACAGATGGCCATGGCAGCTTTGTTCATAATTGCCAAACTTGGAAGCAACCAAGATGTCCTTCAGTAGGTCAATGGATAAATAAACTGTGGTACATCCAGAGAATGAAATATTTTTCAGTACTAAAAATAAATGAGCTATCAAACATAAAAAGACATGGCTGGGCACAGTGGCTCATGGCCTGTAATCCCAGCAATTTGGGAAGCTGAGGCAGAAGGATCACTTGAACCCAGGAGTTTAAGACCAGCCTGGGCAACATAGGAAGACCCCCATCTCTACAAAAAATAAACAAAATTAGCCAGTGTGATGGTGTGCACCTTGTGGTCCCAGTTGCTTGGGAGGCCGAGGTGGGAGGATGGCCTGAGCACAGGAGGTTGAGGCTGTAGTAAGCCAAGACTGCACCATTGCCCTCCAGCCCGGGTGACAGAGTGAGACCCTATTTGTGTTTTTTTTTTTTTGAGACGGAGTCTCGCTCTGTCGCCCAGGCTGGAGTGCAGTGGCGTGATCTTGGCTCACTGCAAGCTCCACCTCCCGGGTTCACGCCATTCTCCTGCCTCAGCCTCTCAAGTAGCCGGGACCACAGGCGCCCACCACCACGCCCGGCTAATTTTTTTTTGTATTTTTAGTAGAGACAGGGTTTCACCGTGTTAGCCAGGATGGTCTCGATCTCCTGACTTCGTGATCCTCCCGACCTCGTGATCCTCCCGCTTTGACCTCCCAAAGTGCTGGGATTACAGGCGTGAGCCACTGCGCCCGGCCGAGTGAGACTCTATTTGAAAAAAAAAAAAAAAAAAAAACCCAAAATACGAAAAAATGAAAAGCCTACATACTGTATGATTTCAGTACAGGACATTCTGTAACAAGCAAAACTACAGAGACTGCAGAAGATCAGTGGTTGCCCGAAGATGGGGAGGGAGGGGTGAATAGTGGAGCACAGGGGATTTTTAGGACAGAGAAACTACTCTGCATGACACTAGAGTGGCAGATACACATGGTTATGCATTTGTCCAAACCCATAGAATGTATGAGGGCAAGCGTGGGCCCGAACGTAAACTATGGACTCTGGAGATCATGATGTGTCAATGCAGGTTCATTGATTGTAACAAACATGCCGCTGTCGGGGTAGATGTTGGCAGTGGAGGAGGCTGTGTGGGGTGGAGGGACAGCGGTCTATGGGAGAGCTCTGTGTCTTCCACTCCATTTGGCTGTGAACCTAAAACTTCTCTAAAAAATAAAGCCTATCATAATATTTTTAAAAAATCAAGCCAGGCAGGAGAGCAGGGTCTGGAGGCAGGGAATCTAAGGCCATTTCACACCAACTTCCTAGAACTAAATTGAAAAGAAAACCCTGACTTTCCAAGCCCAAGTAACAAAATGACCTGAGGCTACTCCTTTTGCAAACCTCCACTTTTTTTTTTTTTTTCTTTTTTTGGAGACAGGGTCTCTGTTGCCGAGGCTGGAGTGCCAGTGGCACGATCTCAGCTCACTGCAACCTCTGCCTCCCAAGTCCAAGCGATTCTCCTGCCGCAGCCTCCCGAGTAGCTGGGACCACAGGCATGTGCCACCACCATGCCCAACTAATTTTTTTGTATTTTTAGTAGAGACGGGGTTTCGCCATGTTGGCCAGGCTGGTCCTGAACTTCTGACCTCAAGTGATCCGCTCTCCTCAGTTTCCTAAAGTGCTGGGATTACAGGCGTGAACCACTGCACCTGGCTCAAACCCACACCTTTTCTTCATGGCAGATGGGAAACTGGCTGTTGGCAACCAATCAGACTGAATGGTGGCCGAGTCTTCATTTGCACAGGAGTATAACTTTGTAACTTTAGCCTCTGATTCGTCACTTTCTATAGCCAATCAGATGTTTGCACAGGAGCGTGACCTCCGTAACTTCACTTCAGCCTCTGATTGACTGCTTTCCGCAACCAACTGTGGGCCACCACTTCATTTACATAAGGTGACTACCAAGTGGCAATGGGAAACCTGTAGTGGATATTTGAACCCAAGAAGATTCCGTATCCGGGATCTTGAGCCGCTGCTCGGGCCACTCCCACACTGTGGAGTGTACTTTCATTTTCAGTAAATCCCTGCTGTCGTTCTTTCGTTGCTTCATTCTTTCTTTACTTTGCTGGGCATTTTGTCCAATTCTTTGTTCAAAACGCCAAGAACCTGGAAAACTTGCAGTCAAGACCCTCTACTGGTGACACAAGTACATGGATTATGATGATGATTTTTTTTTGGAGACAGAGTCTCGTTCTGTTGCCCAGGCTGGAGTGCAGTGGCATGATCTAGGCTCACTTCAACCTCCACCTCCCAGGTTCAAGCAATTCTTGTGCCCCAGCCTCCCGAGTAGCTGGGATTACAGGTGTGTGCCACCGCTAATTTTTCTACTTTTAGTAGGGATGGGGTTTCACCGTGTTGGCCAGCCTGATCTCAAACTCCTGGCCTCAAGATATCCGCTGGTATGTGCATGTATGTGCGTGCGTGTGTATGTAAATTCCCCCCGGCCCCAGCTGGACCCGTCTTTCAAGACCAACATCCTCCAGCAAAGCCCCTCCTGGCCTCGCCTGTGCACTTCAGACCTCGCTCAGCTGAGCAGCCCCCGACTCCGGGCAGACTGAAGGGCCAGCAACTTCCTTTCAGTGTCTCTGGGAGGTATGCACCATGTCCTCCTACTTCACTTCAGAGGTGTTTCCTGAACTTTTCAGAACCATCTCAGGCACCCCAGCGCCAATTGCAGCAGTCAGCCGCCTTATCTCCAAATACCACTGCCAGCTGCCTTCTCTGGTGTTGGCAAAAAAGGACAGATCACCCTGTTCCCCTTTGTACTCATGTCTATGTGGGGGAGGCTGGTGTGGGTGAGCCAGTGAGAGCAGATGCCGCTGTTGAGCTGGTGGGGGGCGTTTCAAGGTCAGGTCGGCAGCCTTCGCGCTCAAGGCAGATCAGCAGATGAGCTGGCTGGCCGTGAGATGGGGGCCCTCCCTAGCAGGCAGCAGCGTCTCACCCAGTGCAGGGACACAGCAAATACCTATGTGGTGTTCACCATGTGACGCACGCATTGTTTCATGTAACTGACAGAAATCCTTGAAGGAGGCTGGGCACTGTGGCTCATGCCTGTAATCTCAGCACTTTGGGAGGCCAAGGCAGGCGGATCACCTAAGGTCAGGTGTTTGAGACCAGCCTGGCCAACACGGTGAAACCTCGTCTCTACTAAAAATACAAAAATTAGCCGGGCATGGTAGTGCACGCTTGTAGTCCCAGCTACTCGGGAGGCAGAAGCAGGAGAATTGCTTGAACTCGAGAGGTGGAGGTTGCAGTGAGCCGAGATCTTACCACTGCACTCCAGCCTAGATGACAGAGCAAGATTCTGTCTCAAAAAATAATAATAATAATAATAATAATCCTTGAGGGAGGCACTGTTATTATCTCCATCTACAGGTGAGCAAACTAAGGCACAGAAACTGGCCCAAAATTACACAGCCAAAAGTAAGTGGCAGATGTTCTCTAGTTCCACAGTCCAAGCTCATAGGTACTGTGTGAAAGAAAGCACATTTTGGGCCGGGCGTGGTGGCTCACGCCTGTAATCCCAGCACTTTGGGAGGCCGAGGCGGGCGGATCACGAGGTCAGGAGATCGAGACCATCCTGGCTAACATGGTGAAACCCCGTCTCTACTAAAAATACAAAAAATTAGCCGGGCGAGGTGGCGGGCGCCTGTAGTCCCAGCTGCTCAGGAGGCTGAGGCAGGAGAATGGCGTGAACTCTGGAGGGCAGAGCCTGCAGTGAGCTGAGATCCAGCTGAGATTGCGCCACTGCACTCCAGCCTGGGCGGCAGCGAGACTCCATCTCCAAAAAAGAAAAGAAAAGAAAAGAAAGCACATTTCGCTAACTTCTTGCTACAAAATATCCAAGTAGTTACTGCCAAATGGATCCTGAGCTCATAAAACAATGCAAAGTGTATACATTGTAGAGAGTGTAGGATTTAGAGTCAGAAGAACTGGATTTGAATCTTGGCTCTCCCACTCAGTGGCTGAAAGACCCGGAAAGCCTCTATATCCTCATCTGTAATGAAGGGGAAATGGTATTTCCTTCACAGGATTATAGCGACGGCAAGTGAGATAAAATCCTTTGAAACACTTGGGAATGATGCAATGACAATTTTGAAAATCAAGATTAAATTTCAACATAAAAATAATGTATTAAGGAGCACTCAGAAGTGGCCTTGATTCGGCCCTCTAGAAAGACCACAGCAGATGGACTAGGGGAGAAACCCCAGGCCAGGAAAGGCAGGTGCATCTGAGAAGCTTCAAGAAGGGGTTTTTGTACATGACAGATGATGGAATCAGTGCTCCTGCTTGGGACAGTGAAGGGACATTGTCCTCAGGAGTGGGACCCAAGGTTGACCTGGAAGCAGCTGGCCGGCGGGAAGGATAGAGCAGGGCTGGAAGCCAGCGTGCCAGCCGAGTCGCTTCTCCCCAAGTTCAACTTCCTCCCACCAGGAGCCCCTGTGACAGGGAGCACAGATGGTCAGAGAGTTCCAGGTGGGCCAGGGAACAGGGAATTCGGACCGAGAGTTGGACGGAGGCAGGCCGTTGGGTGCCCACCCAGTGGACTGCAGGGAGGTGGGTGCTGAGGGAGCACAGAGCCTAGAAACTGTCAAGGGAGCGAGCAGGGATGGCCTGAGCTGGGAATGGTTTGCCAGCAGCTTCACTGGGCAGAGCTGGCAACACTCTCCACCCCTTAGTTACCTGTGAGGGAGCCAAAGAGTGGTCCTCCAAGGAGGTGGTCAGCCAATTTCAGAGGTCAACCAAGAAGAGGCACCCCTTCTTCTCGGGCCTCCTTCCCTTTCCTTTCCCCACCCTCAACATTCACTAAACACCTGCAGAGGTTTATGGGACCAGGTGCTAGGAAGGCCTCACATCTGTCCCTACCCGGCCAGTTCATGTGGGCCTTCCTTTCCTTCCTTCCCTCCCTCCCTCCCTGGCTCCTTCCCTCCAATCCCTCCCTCCCTCCCCCTTCCCTTCCTTCCCTCCCTTCCTCCCTTCCTTCCTGGTGGTTACTTACTGAGTGTCAGGCACTGTTCTAAGTGCTTGGGACACATATACAGATCCCTGCCCTCCTGGAACTTACATTTTACTAGGAGCAAGACAATAAACAATAAATAAATATAATAAGACCAGGCGCCGTGGCTCATGCCTGTAATCCCAGCACTTTGGGAGGCCGAGGCAGGCAGATCACCTGAGGTCAGGGGTTCGAGACGAGCCTGACCAACATGGACAAACCCCGTCTCTACTAAAAATACAAAATTAGCCAGGCGTGGTGGCACATGCCTGTAATCCCAGCTACTGGGGTGGCCGAGGCAGGAGAATCGCTTGAACCCAGGAGGTGGAGGTTGCGGTGAGCCAAGATCACGCCATTGCACTCCAGCCTGGGTGACAAGAGTGAAACTCCGTCTCAAAAATATATATATATTATATATACATATTATATATATATTATATATAATATATATATAATAAATATGTGAATAAAATGTTATATTAGAAGGCAATATATGTTAGGGGAAAGAGAAAAAGTAGAACAGAGTGTCCTGGGTTGGGTGTCCAGAGGGCAAGCCCAGAAACTGGGATTCCAGGGCCAGCTGTGGGTCTGGAAAGTGATCCTAGGAAGCGAGATGAGGAGGGAAGGAGAGAGGACGGGGTGCATACCTGAACAGGGTACCCCGTGCCTGCCTGGGCTCAGTGGCCTCTGGGCAGCTGTGTGGAATGTGCATCCAAGCGGAGCCGGCCTGTCAGGGAAGGGGGCCAGGGACCCCCCCAGCCCCGCAGTCTTTGTGAGGACTGCTCCTGTGCAACAGCCAGGATGGTGGAGTGGCCTCCCACAGCCTCAGGGGCTGCCAGTTGGGTCCAGTGGTGACAGCCTGGGGCAGTGGCTCTCAAAGTGTGGTCCCTGGACCAGCAGCATCAGCACCACGGGGGAACTTGTTAGAAATGCGAATACTTGGGCCCACCCCAGACCTACTGGAGCAGACGCTCTGGGGATGGATCCAGCCCTCCAGGCAATTCTCAGGTGCTGAAGGTGGAGAAGCACCGGCTTTAGCGATGTGGCTAGGCACCGCTAAGGTCTGCACAGGGTTTGGGGACTCGGGAGTGAGTGGGGTAGTGTAGGGGTGGTGTCTTAGTTCCGGCTGCTGTAACAAAGTATCATTAACTGGGTGCTTGTCAACAACAAAAATGTATTTCTCACAGTTCTGGAGACTGGAAAGTCCAAAGTCAGGGCAGCAGCAGGTGCAGGGTCTAAGGAGGGCCTGCTTTCTGCTTCATAGACAGCAGTCTTGCCCTGTTGCTAGGCTGGAGTGCAGCAGCACGACCTTGGCTCACTGCAACCTTCGCTTCCGGGTTCAAGTGATTCTACTGCCTCAGCCTCCCGAGTAGCTGGGATTACAGGTGCCCACCACGTCCAGCTAATTTTTGTGTTTTTAGTAGAGATGGGGTTTTTCATGTTGGCCAGGCTGGTCTTGAACTCCTGACCTAAGGTGATCCGCCCGCCTCAGCCTCCCAAAGTGCTGGGATTACAGGCGTGAGCCACCGCGCCCGGTCAACAGCACCTTTTGACAGTGTCCACACATCCAGAAGGGGTGAGGGGTCTCTCCAAGGCCCCTTTTATAAGGGCGTTAGTCCCATTCACGAGGCTCTGCTTGTTATGGACTGAATGTGCCCTCCTCAAATTCATGTGTTGAAATTCTATTGTTTTTTTTAACAACTGGTAATCAATTTATTAAAATAGTTGACTTAAGCATCTGCAATGGTGACTTCCACCTCAACTCCTGGCTCAATACTGATGGAAGTAATCTGCTTAACAATCTCAGAAGGACTGTGCAAGTCAATGAGTCGCTTGTGAATTCTCATCTGGAAACGATCCCACGTCTTAGAACCTTCACCACAAGGAGTTTTTCTTGTAGTGATTCTCAAAGTCTTGGTAGGCATTCCAACTGGTCCTTTCACTTTGAGATTCTTTCCTTTTGCGCCTCTGATCAAGTCAGCACACACCTTTTCCAGGGATTTTACGTTGCGGCTTGTTAGGGGGATTCGAATTCGGTGAATTGCCACCTCCGGCTCCACGGGTGTTTTTCTGGTATCCTTAAAAGCCATGGCTGCTGTGCGGTTTCCTGACGGACTTGTTCCTCTGCGAGAGCGAACAGCGGTGAGTCAGGAGCAGGAGCGTGCGGACCAGATATCCTCAGCACCTACGACCGCGTCTTCCTCAAAAAAACAAGCCATGTGTTGAAATTCCAACCCTTAAGGTGGTGATATTTGGAAATACATTTGCGCTATTGGAGGAGGCCTTGAAGGATAGACCAAGTGTCAGCAGATCCACCTAGAATGGAAGAGAGGGACCTTGGAGAGCCACAGCCCGGACCACAGGGGCTGTGGAGAACATGGCAGTCTGGCTTGCTGGGAGCAGAGTTGGGGCACTGCAGGCGAGGCCACCAGGTGTGGCTGTTACATGACAGCCATTGATGGTGCTACGGAAGGGCCTTCAGTGGGGTAGTGACATACGTATTTTGGGGTCCTGTTAAAATGCAGTTGTTCTTACAAACCAGGAATGCTCTGGCTCAGGAATTCACTTGATGTCTCATACTACAGAAACCCCCTACAAAGAAGAAAGGTGTTTGCGCAGAAGTTTCCTGCACACCTGTGCTGGGTGTCCGGCTTTCGTCCTCCCATATCGACGCTCCATCCTTCACCCTGCTTTTGCATTTTGGGGCCACCTCCATGGGCTGCAGCCACATGTGGAGGTGCCCCTGTGGGAGGTCAAAGGCAGGAGAGGGAGCGATGCGGGAATGGATCCCCTCCCTCTTTGGGCCTGCCTCTGACCAATGCCACTGCCCTCCAGGCCGGCCTCCTCTGGACTTTCTTTTTCTTTTTTTTCTTTTTCTTTTTTTTTTTTTTTTTTGAGACAGAGTCTCGCTCTGTCGCGCCCAGGCTGGAGTGCAGTGGCGCGATCTCGGCTCACTGCAAGCTCCGGCTCCCGGGTTCACGCCATTCTCCTGCCTCAGCCTCCCGAGTAGCTGGGACTACAGGCGCCCGCCAACATGCCCGGCTAATTTTTTGTATTTTTAGTAGAGACGGGGTTTCACCGTGTTAGCCAGGATGGTCTCGATCTCCTGACCTCGTGATCCGCCCGCCTCGGCCTCCCAAAGTGCTGGGATTACAGGCTTGAGCCACCGCGCCCGGCTGGACTTTCTTCTTTGCTGGAGAGCTCCCCTTTCTCTTCCTTCCAGCCCTGAGGGTGGAAAGAGTCCCCCAATGCTGGTCCCAGAGTCCTGCCCTCCCCTAGTGGTCCCCCCTCCCTTCTGTAAGCATCCCCCTTTGTAAAGCGCCCTCCTGGAATTTCCCTAATTTGCGGAAGCCATCTGTTTCCCCATGGGACCCTGACTGATGTGACAGTGTTGTGAGTAATGGCGGGAACTGGAAGCAGCCAAGAGGCAGAGAGCTGGGGACAAGCAGTGGGTTAGGTGGGAGAATGTCAGGGAAAACCCGAAATAAAGGCAAGAGTGAGCGGGCGCTTAGGGTAGGATACTTGGTGAAGAAGAAAAGACGGAAGACTAAAGCGTGTGGCCTCACACGACCTCCAGAGGGAAAGCTGTGTGCAGGGACCAAGACTCCTACCTTCCTTCGGGCCTAGCACGGAGGAAGAAAGGTCAGGAATGAATGAATGAATGAATGAAGTGTCCTGGCCCAGCAGCCTTTTCTTCCTCACAGGGGCCCCAGACAGATTCCAGAAGGAGGGGAGAAAGAGAGGTTTAGACCCTGAAAGACCAGTACCGTGTGCGTAGGACACCAGGCAAACCCTGCCAAGGCAGAGGGCGGGACTTGCGGAGCTGGGAGTTTTTGGAGGCAGCGGCCACCAGGCGGAGGCCATACACTTGGTTCCAGGTTCCAGTCACAGACTCTGTGGCCCTGGGCAAGTGGCAAAGCCTCTCTGGGCTTCAGAGAACGCCCGCCCCGCTCTGATTCCTTGCAGGAAGATGAGGCTGCCGTCAGCTGAACACTTGCTGAGTTTTGGGCATGGCGACCCCTACCCTGGACAGTGACCCTGTGACAGAGGCCTGTTGCAGGAATGAAAACAGGTGGGTTAGCTCCGGAGACCCCGTCCCTGAGTTCCAAGACTCCTGCGGGGGAGCTCCTGGCAGGGACACTCTTTTCTGTGGCCTGGGGTGGATGCCGCTGGGTTTCCAGCTGTACTTTCTTTGGTGGAGGCAGCCGTGGAATCTGCCCTCCACGCACATTTATTAGGTGTCTACTGTGTGCTGGGCACTGGGGATCTGGTGGGGGACACAAGTGTGGCCTCACAGGCCACAGGGGCCACCTACCGCCAAACAAAAGACCAAAAACAAGCAGATAGCTGGGTGTTTTCCCACCAACTTATTTTCTAACCTGGATAACAAAAAATATTACTTAAGGCCCCAGAGGAGCGAATGGAACCACAACTGGTTCACAGCCAACACTTGCGAAAACAGGTTTCCCCGGGCAGCTGTGGGGGCGGAACAGGAGCTGCACGTCCCATTGTCCCAGAGTCCCCACCCCCACACTGGGGAGGGGCTGCCAGCGGGGCCCAGGGTGGGGTGGGAGTCGGCCTGAGGCGGGGGATGGTGAGGGCAGGAGGCTGGAGAGCCACAGACCCAAGCCCTCAGGGGTTTAACTACCCTTGACCGTCAGGGCAGAGGGGAGGCCCCGAGGGGTCCCAGTGGGGAGTGCTTGGGTTGGATTTTCCAGCAGGAGGGAGGCTAACTTGAAGTAGAGGTGAGGGCAGCTCAGGTTGGGGTGGGGCCAGAGAAGAAACGAGGTGTGTGTGTTGTGGGGGAAGGACTGAGGCGGTGAGGGGCACAGGTAACACCTGGCATTTGGCTGCAGTGCCAGATGGATCCTAGAGTGGGCCGCGCGCCCAAGCTGGACAGGAAGGGGAGTCATGAAATGTGGCCTTCCTGGGAACACCGTGGCCAAGCAGATGTCAGCACAGAGCCTACGGCACCCTCTCTTAGGCCTGGATAAGGCATTGTGGGCACCAGGTCGTCGCAGGCCTTCAAATCCTACCCCAGATAGAAGCCCTTCCCCACATCCACTTCCTCTACCTTCCTCATCCTACGGGCCCGCCCTCCTCCACTGCTGCGGAAGGCCAGCCAGCTTCCACCGGAAGCTTAAGACTGTAAATCAGCTGTCAGAGTTTCCCCTGGAAACACCAGAGGGAAGGCCCTCTGCCCTCAGGGCCAACAAAATCCAGACCCGCCACAGCCCACAAACTGAAGCCTGACCCTACCTCCCTCCACAGCCTCCAGCACTTTCCCTTACCTGCTCCTCCCCCTCCCCGCTCCCTGCAGCCCACAACTCAAATTCACCTTCTCCTGGCAGAGGCAGCTGTCTCTGTCACATTATCTGGCTTTATTATTATTGTTGTTATTATTATTTTGAGACAGGGTCTCCCTCTTTTGCCCAGGCTGGAGGGTAGTGGTGCCATCTCAGCTCACTGCAGCCTCAAGACTCCTGGGCTCAAGCAATCCTCCCACCTCAGTCTCCCAAGTAACTGGGACTACAGGAGCACTCCACCACGTCTGACTACTTTTTGTATTTTTGCTGTACGGACAGGCTCTCCTTATGTTTCCCAGGCTGGTCTTTTTTTTTTTTTTTGAGACGGAGTCTCTCTCTGTCGCCCAGGCTGGAGTGCAGTGGCGCAATCTAGGCTCACTGCAAGCTCTGCCTCCCGGGTTCACGCCATTCTCCTGCCTCAGCCTCTCCGAGTAGCTGGGACTACAGGCGCCCGCCACCACGCCCGGCTAATTTTTTGTGA
>NW_026652291.1:1792417-1817285 GCF_009828535.3 Hylobates moloch
CCCGCGGCTCCCAGCCCCCGCGGGCCGGTGCGAGGCCGGGCGGGCGGGGAAGGAAGTGGCTGGGCGGGCGCGCCCGGCCGCGGCGCCCCCCGGGCGGGCAGGTGGGGGCGGCGCCGGGCTGTCAGCGCGGGGCCGGGGCCGCCTGCGGGCCCTTCCTGCTCGCCCTCCGCGGCCGCGGGGAGAAGCAGATGCATCTGGGGCCGGTCATCTCCTCGGTCCTCTGCGGTGCGCGGTCGGACGCTGGGGCACAGGTCTCGTGGGTGGCACAGCTGTGACCCGCCTGAAACGAACGTCCCGGGGTCGCCCTGGGAGTCGGCGGGGTGGGCACTCGCGCCCGGAGTTCCCACACTCGGCACCCGCATTCCCGTAGCCTTCGCGGTTGTACTGAGGAGGGTGCCGAGTGCACGAATTTGGAGAGCCATCTTAGGAATTCCCTTTTCCCGTATCTGCAATATTGGTTCGTTTTGCTTTAACTGGTTTGTTCTCCGTGTTCTGAAGGTTGAAGGAGGTTCGTTTGTAGTGGTGGTGCCTTTGTCCTGCCCTTAAGGATGCTTCCGCCTAGAAAGACATTGGCCATTAGATTTGCCATCGTCCTACCTACCCTTCCCTTTACCTGTAATCTAAATAGGAGGGGATGCTGAATTCTGATTTTAAAAAATTGGCTTTTTAGGAGGTAAGCATCATGACTTATGAAAAAATGTGGGACTGGTCGTACCCAGTTAGAGAGGTATTGGTTTTCTGAGCGCCTATATAGTAAGTAAAATTCTCAAACACATTTATAGTAAAGTAACACAGTCATTTTTTTAACCTACAATACTACGTTGAAAATCACATTTCACAGGAAAGTGCAGTTTCTCTGCATTCTCTACTTGAATATTGCCATTCTGCTATGCTGCACCCAAGGACATTTAGATTAGATCCCCCTTCTTCCCCTTTGATTTCCTTTCTCTTGATAATCTCTTCTCCCCGTTTTTAACGGATTCCAGCATGTTTTATAGCCGGCTTTCAGTGTTTTCCAAGTCTTAAGGTTTGATCTACTTGATCCTTAGGTCTTTCTTTAGTATCAGACTTGTTGGGTTTCTAAACATTTAGTTTTAAATGAATAATTGTCTTGTAATGGAAAGAGAATTGGATGAGCATCAGAAGATCTGGGGTGAAACGCTGGTTCTTCCACTTTTTAGCTATGTGACCTTGAAGAAGTCAAGGTCTTTGAGCCTAGAATTACCTCTAAAGTAGGGATAAAAATATACCAATATCTGAGCGCTGTCCTGAGGATCAAATAGGATAATGTGTCCAAAAGTGATTGTTGAACAGAATGTCATACAAATATTTATTATTCTTAATATGGCTTTGAGTTTTCAATTTCTAACTTTAATCTCTGTAAGATAAGGCATTTGGAAACTTCCCTCCCTAATTCTCACTAGCTAGATGTTGATGAAAGGCATTATGGTGTTTCAGAATTTTGAAAGTAGTTTTAGTTAAATCCTGTAATAGTTGACTGATGCATTCATACTATGGTGGCATTGAAGGATATCTAGAAAAATTTTGGCTGGCTTCATCATTGTATAATGTTTAATTATAAATATCCTGCTAAGAAACTTGGCTTACATTTTCCATATGATTCATTCAGACATTTTACCTCTATTCCACGTGATGCATCGAGTTTTGAGTTCCTACCTTAACAGGTTTCCTTTTTAAGAAGTTTGTTTAGCTGGGAATTGGGACATTTCTTCAAATTTCTCAAAACAATAAAATACTGTTTTTTTAAAAAACAGGTCTGTTATCTGTTTAAAACACCGCTTTTGTTTAAAAATGCCTTTTAGAAACAGATGGTATTTCTCTTAGACTCTCATGGCTTTTACTTTTGTGATCTCTACTTTTACCTTTTTGATCTCTAAAAATACTACTTGAAGGACTGAGTCCTCCTATTAACACAGTTGGAGTTGGTTGTAAATTTAGTAGGAGTTTTCAGAAATGCCATTCTTACTTGGTAATATTTTAAACTATGTATCCAAAAATGTAAATAAGATTTTTCTCGATTTATTGTATATTTGGTATTCATCATGATGATGATGAATCAAAGGAACATTGGATCATATTTTGCAGTTCGTGTAGAGCAGCACTGTCCAATAAAAATGTAAAGCAAGCCACAAATGCAATTTTAAATTTCGTGGTAACTACATGAAACAAGTTGAAAAAGTATTAATTTTAACAGTATCCTTTTATTAACTTAGCATATGCAAAATATTATTGTTTTAACATGTAATCAATATGAAAAAATCACTAACGAGATATTTTACATTTTTTCTGGTACTAAGTGTTTGAAATCTGGTGTCAATCTGGTGACAGTTTGCATTTTACAGCACACCTCAGTTCAGACTAGCACATTTCCAGTGCTCAGTAGCTACTTGTGGTTAGTGGCTACCATATTGGACGACATAGGCTTAGAGTATATTTTATTTTATTTGAAAATTGGCAATTAGTATATAATGTCTGTGGTAACTTTTTTTTTTTCTTATTCTGTGACAGAATCTTACTCTGTTGCCCAGGCTGGAGTGCAGTGGCATGATCTTGACTCACTGCAACCTCCACCTCCCAGGTTCAAGAGATTCTTCTGCCCCAGCCTCCTGAGTAGCTGGGACCAGGTGTGCGCCACCACACCCGGCTAATTTTTGTATTTTTGTAGGGACTGGGTTTCACCATGTTGGCCAGGCTGGTCTTGAACTCCTGACCTCAAGTGATCCGCCCACTTTGGCCTCCCAAGAGTGCTGGGATTACAAGTGTGAGCCACTGTGCCCGGCCTGTGATAACTTTTTTTTTTTTTTTTTGAGACGGAGTCTCGCTCTCTCGCCCAGGCTGGAGTGCAGTGGCGCGATCTCGGCTCACTGCAAGCTTCGCCTCCCTGCAAGCTTCGCCTCCCGGGTTCACGCCATTCTCCTGCCTCAGCCTCTCCAAGTAGCTGGGACTACAGGCGCCCGCCACCACGCCCGGCTAATTTTTTGTATTTTTAGTGGAGACGGGGTTTCACCGTGGTCTCGATCTCCCGACCTCGTGATCCGCCCGCCTCGGCCTCCCAAAGTGCTGGGATTACAAGCGTGAGCCACCGCGCCCGGCCTGAGAGTCTTGCTCTTGCCTAGGCTGGAGTGCAGTGGCCCGATCTTGGCTCACTACAACCTGCACCTCCCGAGTTCAAGCGATTCTCCTGCCTCAGCCTCCTGAGTAGCTGGGATTACAGGCACCCTCCATCCTGCCTGGCTCATTTTTGTATTTTTGTAGAAACAGGGTTTCACTATGTTGGGCAGGCTGGCCTTGAACTCGTGACCTCAGGTGATCTGCCCTCCTTGGCCTCCCAAAGTGCTGGGATTACAGGCATGAGCCACTGTGCCTGGCCATGTGGTAACTTTTAATTAATCACATGGTATAGTACAGTGCCCAGTCTCTCAGCTGTTGGGAATAAATGAGAGTGTCTGGCCAAATTCTCATCTGACACAATCAAATCTGTAGAAGTCTTCTATTTGCTGTCGTACAAAGTGCCGTGACTTTCCACTTTTTTTTTTATTTTTCAAGACAGGGTTTCACTCCTGTTGCCAAGGCTGGAGTGCAATGGTACGATCTCAGCTTACTGCAACCTCCGCCTCCTAGGCTTAAGTGATTCTCATGCCACAGCCTCCCAAGTAGCTGGGACCACAGACATACGCCACGGCAAATGGCTAATTTTTGTATTTTTAGTAGAGACGGGGTTTCACCGTGTTGCTCAAGCTGGTCTTGAATTTCTGAGCTTGAGTGATCTGCCCACCTCAGCCTCCCAAAGTGGTGGGATTACAGGTGTGAGCCACCCCTCTGCCCCTGCACCTGGCCTTTCCACTTTTTTTTTTTTTTTGAGACGCAGTCTCACTCTGTTGCCACGCTGGAGTGCAGTGGGATGACCTCGGCTCTTTGCAACCTCCGCCTCCTGGGTTCAAGTGATTCTTCTGCCTCAGCCTACCAAGTAGCTTGGACTACGGGCGCGCACCACCACGCCCAGCTAATTTTTGTATTTTTAGTAGAGATGGGGTTTCACCATGTTGGCCAGGATTGTCTTGATCTCTTGACCTTGTGATCTGCCTGCCTCAGGCTCCCAAAATGCTGGGATAACAGGCATGAGCTATTGCGCTCTGCCGGCCTTTCCACTTTTAAACTAAATTATATTTTGGAATTTTCCCTTATGAAAATAGTATTTTGTTTTTGTTATTGGTAGTCACTCACCTTTTTATCAATGGATGACATTTTAAAAATGTTTTCCCAGGAAAAAATGGTACCATTTAAATAATACTTTTCAGTTAGTCCCTAAGTTCTGGCCCTGAAAGCATTTACAAATTTGATAGAAGTAAGAATTTTAGTAAAAATGGAAAGCCCAATTTAGATCACAGAAAGGATGAAAACTGCCTTGATTCAGCATTATTTATTTATTTATTTTTTTTGAGACAGAGTCTCGCTCTGTCGCCCAGGCTGGAGTGCAGTGGCAGGATCTCAGCTCACTGCAACCTCTGCCTCCTGGGTTCAAGTGATTCTCGTGCCCCAGCCTCCAGAGTAGCTGGGACTACATCCGCACACCACCATGCCTGGCTAATTTTTTCTAATTCTTGGTAGAGACAGGGTTTCACCATGTTGGCCAGGCTGGTCTGGAACTCCTGGCCTCCAGTGATCTGCCCACCTCAACTTCCCAAAGTGCTGGGATTACAGGCGTGGGCCACCGCACCCGGCTCAGCATCATTTCTTTTTGAAAGAGCGTGGATGTTTTGTAGTTAGTAAAACTTCTCATACATAGATGGGATATATCTGGGGAATGTTGCCAAAGCTACTTTTGTTTGTTTTCAGATAAGATCTCGTTCTGTTGCCCAGGCTGGAGTGCAGTGGCGAGATTTTGGCTCACTGCAACCTCTGCCTCCTGGATTCGAGCAATTCTCCCACCACAGCCGCCCACGGAGCTGGGATTACAGGGGCATGCCACCACGCCTGGCTAATTTTAGTGTGTTTAGTAGAGGTGGGATTTCCCCATGTTTGGCCAGGCTGATCTTGAACTCCTGACTTCAGGTGATCCACCTGCCTCAGCCTCCCAAACTGCTGGGATTACAGGTGTGAGCCACCGTGCCCAGCCAGGATACTTTTTCTTTTCCTAAAGAGTATCGACGAGTCAAGAAGTGTTCTGTAACTCTGAAGTGTTTTCCCTTCATAAAGAAGGTACTCTGGGCTTGGTGTGGTAGCTCACGCCTGTAATCCCAGCACATTGGGAAGCTGAGATGGGCAGATCACCTGAGGTCAGGAGTTCAAGACCAGCCTGGTCAACATGGTAAAACCCCATCTCTACTAAAAATACAAAAATTAGCCAGGTGTGATGGAGGGTGCCTGTAGTTCCAGCTACTCAGGAGACTGAGGCAAAAGAAACGCCTGAACCTGGGAGGCGGAGGTTGCAGTGAGCCGAGATAGTGCTACTGCACTCCAGCCTGGGTGACAGTGCAAGACTCCATCTCAAAAAAAAAAAAATAAGGCACTCTGATGGTGGTGTTTGGTGATGTTAGTTAGCAATGGAGCATCTAACTTCTTTTTTTTTTTTTTTTTTTTGAGATGGAGTCTCGCTCTGTTGCCCAGGCTGAAGTGCAGTGGTGCATCTCGGCTCACTGCAAGCTCCGCCTCCCGGGTTCACACCATTCTCCTGCCTTAGCCTCCCTAATAGCTGAGACTACAGGCGCCCACCACCACGGCCGGCTAATTTTTTGTATTTTTAGTAGAGACGGGGTTTCACCGTGTTAGCCAGGATGGTCTCGGTCTCCTGACCTCGTGATCCGCCCACCTCGGCCTCCCAGAGTGCTAGGATTACAGGCATGAGCCACCGCACCCAGCTGGGGCACCTAACTCCTATTAGATGCTGTGAAGTGTGGCTATGATTCTGCTTATTTCTGTCCTAGGAGCCCTTTCAGCATGTTTACTGCAGGGTATGGATGACATTAATTTGTTTTTAATATTTAGCTTTCATTAAATATTTACTTATTCTGGGTATTCATTTTCTTCTAACTATGTAGAAACATTTTGAGATATGAGAATAGGTTTTTCTCTTTTTTAAATAAACAAATAACACGTAATTGACAACAAAACCCTGAACTGGAAATAGGGTTCTTGTTCCTACTTGTTAGTGAAGACCTTTGGACTTAATCTCTTCAAGCCTCAGTTTCTCATCTGTAAAATGAGTTGGATGTGGTAATTTTCAGGCATTTATAGTTGGTCCAGTAGCCGATTTATAGCAGATACTTGCATGAAGTTCTCTAATATTCGTATTCGCTTCATCAAAGGTTGAGGCAACTTGACACTTGTTTTGGCAGGCTTCTAATAAACTCTTTTATTTCCGAAGCATCTTTTATGACACAGCAGATAGTAAGAGCTCAGTAAATGTTTGCTATTATTTTTTAATTAAGAATTAAGTGACTTGATAAGCTTGATTTTACAGCCTAATTCAGTAAACAAACACCAAAGACAATATTAAAAAACCAAAAGACAATATTAAAAAAATTTTTTTTTTCTTTTTTTTTTCTTTTTGAGATGGAGTCCTGATCTGTCGCCCAGGCTGGAGTGCAGTGGTGTGATCTCGGCTCACTGCAATCTCTGCCTGCAGGGCTCAAGCGATTCTCCCACCTCAGCGGCATCCTGAGTAGCCGGGATTACAGGCGCCCGCCACCACGCCTGGCTAATTTTTTTGTATTTTTAGTAGAGATGGAGTTTCACCGTGTTGGCCAGGCTGGTCACAAACTCCTGACTTCAAGTGATCTGCCTGCCTCGGCCTCTCAGAGTGCTGGGATTACAGGCTTGAGCCACCGCGCCCAGCCTAAAAGAAAGTTTTTTTTTGAGACAGAGTTTCGCTCTCGTTGTCCAGGCTGGACTGCAATGGCACCATCTCGGCCCACTGCAACCTCCGCCTCCTGGGTTAAAGTGATTCTTCTGCCTCAGCCTCCCGAGTAGCTGGGGTTACAGGCATGTACCACCATGCCTGGCTAATTTTGTATTTTTAGTAGAGACGGGGTTTCTCTATGTTGGTCAGGCAGGTCTTGAACTCCCAACCTCAGGTGATATGCCCGCCTCAGCTTCCCAAAGTGTTGGGATTACAGGCATGAGCCACTGCTCCTGGCAAAAAAATTTTTTAATTGATATGTTTATATATGTTTCTGAGGTATATGTGATATTTTGTTATGTGCATAGAATGTGTAATGATCAAGTCAGGGTATTTGGGATATCCATTGCTTCTAGCACTTACCATTTCTATGTGTTGGGAACGTTTCAGTGGCTCTCCTAGCTGTTTCAAAATATACAATAATGTTCTTTTCTTTCTTTTTTTTTTTTTAAGAGGAAGTTTCCTTCTGTTGCCCAGGCTGGGGTGCAGTGGTACCATCTCGGCTTACTGCAACCTCCACCTCCCGGGTTCAAGCAGTTCTCTTGCCTCGTCCTCCCAAGCAGCTGGGTTTACAGGCGTGTGCTTCCACACCCAGCTAATATTTTTGTATTTTTAGGAGAGACAGGGTTTCACCATGTTGGCCAAGCTGGTCTCAAACTCCTGACCTCAAATGATCTGCCCACCTCGGCCTCCCAAAGTGCTGGAATTACAGGCGTGAGCCACCACGCCCTGCCAAAAAGAGGTAGTTTTTTCCACCTGGAGTTTAGGGACAACTCAGTTTTAAATGTAAATGTGTTAAATGTATTTTCTTCATTCCTTTCTCAGCATCCTACTCTGAACAGTTTTAGGATTAACAGTTTCTTAGGATTTTTAGCAAAATAGGAGCTTAAAATATCACTGGGTTATTGTATTGAAGTTATGTAACTGGTTGTCAACATGCATTTGTATGTGTTTGCACAGATGGGGAATACTTTCTCAGCAAAAGTGTGGTGGGATTTTGGTGCCTTGAAATGCTGTTGTCATAGTTATTTCACAAACTGTGGTTCTAGGGCTAAACAGGAATGGTGGTAATCAGATTCTATTGTGACACTTTCTTGGCTTGATTGCTTTGCTTTATTTCACTGCAAAGATAGCTATATGACTGTTGTTCAGACTAATTGGTAAGCAAAAGCTGCTGTTACTGGATTTTGTAAAATAAAAATCTTTGGTGATATCATATAGAACAATATAAAAACTGGAAAAATTAGGTAGTTTTTATTAAGATTAATGACATTTGAAATATTAGCGTACAGTTCAGTACAAGATCTTGTTAGTGGCATTATTGATGTGTTTAGAGAAAATGTTAATGAGGTTTTAGCAGAATCATGATTTATGCCACATGTTGTGATTGTAATTATCATAACTCAAGAGAATGCAAAGGCCATGTGGTAGGAGCATGCCCAGCATGCTGGAGAAACGAAAGTAGGCCTGTGTGGCTGGAGCAGAGTAAGTAAAGGGGAAAGTGGAGGAGGTGAAGTCAGGTGATGGAGAGAGTAGTGTAAGATTGATCTTGTAGGGCCTTAGAGGCTATTGTAATGACAAAAGGGATACAAAGATTTTTTTTTTTTTTTTTTGAGGCAGAGTTTTGCTCCTGTTGCCCAGGTTGGAGTGCACGGCATGGTCTCGGGTCACCACAACCTCCACCTCCCAGGTTCAAGGGGTTCTTCTGACTCAGCCTCTCGAGTAGCTGGCATTACAGGCATGCGCCACCACACCCGGCTAATTTTGTATTTTTAGTGGAGACAGGGTTTCTCCATGTTGGTCAGGCTGGTCTCAAATTCCCAACCTCAGGTGATCTGCCCGCCTCGACCTCCCAAAGTGCTGGGATTACAGGCGTGAGCCACTGTGCCCGGCGAGAGATTTCTTTTATCAGAAATGAAACACAAGTGGGCTGGGTGCTGTGGCTCACGCCAGTAATCCCAGCACTTTGGGAGGCTGAGGTGGGCAGATCACAAGGTTAGGAGATCAAGACCATCCTGGCTAACACGGTGAAATCCCGTCACTACTAAAAATACAAAAAATTAGCTGGGTATGGTAGCACGTGCCTGTAGTCACAGCTACTTGGGAGGCTGAGGCAGGAGAATCGCTTGAACCTGGGAGGCAGAGGTTGCGGTGAGCTGAGATTGCGCCACTGCACTCCAGCCTGGGTGACAAAGCGAGACTCCGTCTCAAAGAAAAAAAGAAAAAGAAATGAAACACAGTGGTCTGTGTTTATTGCATCATAAGTAGTTCTGAGCAATAGGCATTGCCTAGGTGACTTTACTGTAGCAGGTAAGAGTGCAGACCCTCACTTTATTCTGCTTAAATATGGATGCTGGCATTGCCATTTATGGGCTCTGACCTTAAAGTTACTTGACCCCTCACTTACCTCTGAGTTGAGCATAATAGTAACCTTACATTGTTGGTAGGAGGATCAGATGCATTAGTACAGTGAAAAGTTGCCTGGCATGTAGTAAATGCTTAGTAAATATGTTATTTGTAAACTCTTATTTCCTCTGGAAAGCTTTCACTGTCTCTACCTTGGCCAACTCCACCATCAGAGGTGCTCACCCTGCCGTGTCTTTTTCTGGGGAGTGGGATATGGTATCATTCATGTGCTACAAAATTCACCTTTTAATGTGTACAGTTCATTGGTTTTCAGTATATGCACGAGACAACTATTGCCACTGTCTAATTTCAGATTATTTTACTTGGAGTGTCTTTGCAGTAATTGTCTTAGTTGTAATCTTAAACATTTGTTTGTGTGACTGGTTGATTTCTGTTTCTTGTCCTAGACTGTGAGCTTCATGAGAGCAGGAGCTCTCTCTTTTTGTTTCCCATTATACCGCTGCCGTTTAGCCCAGTGACTGACACATAGTAGGTGCTAAATAAATATTTGTTGAATGAAGAAAGATATGATGTGGAAGGTCATGTTGGACGCCATTGTGAAGAGCTGTGTGTGTGTGTGTGTGTGTGTGTGTGTGTGTGTGTTCCGTAACAGAGTTAGACTTGATCCCGTAGAGATGATCAGAAACCACTAAATGTTTTTATTGTGGTTATTTACTTTATTTATTTATTTATTTTGAGATGGAGTCTCACTCTGTCACCCAGGCTGGAGTGCAGTGGTGCGATCTCGGCTCACTGCAACCTTTGCCTCCTAGGTTCAAGCTATTCTTCTGCCTCAGCCTCCCGAGTAGCTGGGACTACAGGTGTGTGCCACCATGCCCGGCTAATTTTTGTATTTTTATTAGAGATGGGGTTTCACCATGTTGGCCAGGCTGGTCTTGAACTCCTGACCTCAGGTGATCTGTCGGCCTTGGCCTCCCAAAGTGCTGGGATTACAGGTGTGAGCCACCATGCCCAGCCAGAAACCACCAAATGTTTTTAAAAAGTGGAGGGATAGAGTCAGGTTTGTATGATAGAAAGATAATTCTAGAGCCAGAATTATTGGAGGAGAGATAGTTGGTGCAGTAAGGGAGATTAAAAATAAACAGGCAGAGCAGTTAGGAAACAAATTGTTGTAGGCTTGACTTGAGGACCTGAAGAAGAGAAAAAGATCCAGTTGAAAAGCAGTAAATAGATCGGATGGAGAGTGTGTGTATGTGTGCGTGTGTGTGCATGTGAGGGAGTGAGTGCTTGCGTGCATGCACATGTAAGTGTGTGTGAGAGAGAGAGGAAGGAAGGAGGGAGGGAGGGAGATAGCTGGAATTGAGGATAACAGGTTTATTGCTTCAGCAGCCAGGCTTGCCTTTCCTTTAAGATAGAAGATACTGCTTGAGAAAGGAGTAAGTTTAAAGGGTTGTGAGAATAATGAGTTTTATTTTGGCTGTGTGGAGGTTGAGATAGATCCCTGCCATGTCCAGAAAGATGTTATCCTTAAATCTTTAGGTAAAATAGATATGTTAAATAAAAATTTTTTGCCTATGTTCAGTGGCTTTAGTGTTGTGGGTTCTGGATTGCTGCCTGGGCATCTGCAGTACCCACACACGTCCTCCCTGTGTTGCCGGTTTGCCTGATGAGCGTCACCCTGAGCCCACTGGACCAAGGTTCTCAGGGCAGGGACTGGACTCGCTTTGTCCGTCTTTGTGCTCCAGGCACCTGGCAGAGTTTATATGTACATTTTTTATAGAGGTGTAATTTCTGTCTGTATTGATTTCTTGTGTCCTGCTTTTTACTCAGTTGCATATTTGTATTTCTATCTAATGACATTCTTGAAAATAGTATCAGTAAATAATAGTCAACATCACAAATTACCAAAGTATAAACGGAGATTTTTGTGGTAGAGCTAGTATTTGCGATGGGAAACACAGATGTGAAAGTGTAGAGCATATTGGTTATCAGCAAGTCCAGACCCAAGACTGTATATTCTGGCTTTGCCTCTTACTAACTGTGACTTTGGACAATTTTTTTTTTTTTTCTGAGACAGACTCTTGCTCTGTTGCCTAGGCTGGAGTGCAGTGGCGCTATCTTGGCTCACGGCAACCTCCGCCTCCCGGGTTTGAGTGATTCTCCTGCCTCAGCCTCCCGAGTAGCTGAGATTACAGGTGCGTGCCACGATGCCCAGCTAGTTTTTTTTTATCTTTAGTAGAGGTGGGGTTTCACCATGTTGGCTAGGCTGGTCTCAAACTCCTGACCTCATGATCCGCCTGCCTCTCCCTCCCAAAGTGCTGGGATTACAGGCATGAGCCACAGCGTCCAGCTAACTTTGGACAAATTATTTAACCCCTTTGTGCCTTATTTTCCTATTTGTAAAAATGGGTTTAATAACACTATATTTCATGATACTGTTAGGATTGTCAGGTGCTTAGAGCATTGTCTGTTACTATATGTAATAAGTAGTTAGGGGCTGGGCATGGTGCTTCACGCCTGTAATCTCAGCACTTTGGGAGGCCAAGGCAGTCGGATCACTTGAGGTCAGGAATTCGAGACCAGCCTCGCCAACATACTGAAACCTCATCTCTACTAAAAATATAAAAATTAGCCAGGCGTGGTGGCGGGCGCCTGTAATCCCAGCTATCTGGGAGGGTGAGGCAGGAGAATTGCTTGAGCCTGGGAGGTAGAAGTTGCAGTGAGCTAAGATCATGCCACTGCACTCCAGCCTGGGCAACAAAATGAGACCGTGTGTCTTAAAAAAAAAAAAAAAAGTCAGTAGGCCAGGCACCATGGCTTAGATCTGCAGTCCCAGCACTTCAGGAGGCCAAGGTGGAAGGATTGCTTGAGGCTAGGAGTTTGAGACTAGACCAGGCAACATAGTGAGACCCTGTCTATATTAAAAAAAATTAAAGGCCAGGCACAGTGACTCACGCCTGTAATCCCAGCACTTTGGGAGGCCGAGGCGGGCGGATCATGAGGTCAGGAGATCGAGACCATCCTGGCTAACACAGTGAAACCCAGTCTCTACTAAAAATACAAAAAATTAGCTGGGCTTGGTGGCGGGCGCCTGTAGTCCCAGCTACTCGGGAGGCTGAGGCAGGAGAATGGTGTGAACCCGGGAGGCGGAGCTTGCAGTGAGCCGAGATGGTGCCACTGCACTCCAGCCTGGGCAACAAAATGAGACTTTGTCTCAAAAAAAAAAAAAAAAAAAAATTAAAAATTAGCAAGACATAGTGGCATGCCTTTGTAGACCCAGCAACTCAGGAGGCTAAGGCACTAGGATCGCTTGAACCCAGAAGTTGAGGCTGCAGTGAGGTATGATCACACCACTGTACTTCAGCCTGGCAACAGAGCGAGACCTGGTCTCTTAAAAAAAGAAAAAAAAAATGCTGGGTGCAGTGGCTCATGCCTGTAATCCCAGCACTTTGGGAGGCTGAGGTAGGAGGATTGCTTGAGCCCAGGAGTTTAACACCAGCCTGGCCATCATGGCAAAACTCCATCTCTACCAAAATAATACAAAAATTAGCTGGACATGGTGGCTGACACCTGTGGTCCCAGCTACTCAGGAGGCCAAGGTAGGAGGATCCCTTGAGCCTGGGAGGTGGAGGTTGCAGTGAGCCGTCTTCATGCCATTGTACTCCAGTCTGGCCGACAGATCCTGTCTAAAAAAAAAAAAAAAAAGAGCAAATGTTTATTGAGTACTTTAAGTTTTCTCCAGCAACCATGAGGCTTCTTAGCAAACAAGATTCAGTCAGGAAAGGATCACAATTACCTTATTACTCTGAGGCAGAATGCTTGTGCCCTTCATGCTGAGAGTAGCTAGGTGGTTAATTGCAAAATCTATTAAGTTAATATGGACAGAGAGAGAATAGTTTGCTTTTCTTAGAAATCAAAGTTTAGCTGGTGCGGTGGCTCACGCCTGTAATCCCAGCACTTTGGGAGTCCGAGGCGGGTGGATCACCTGAGGTCAGGAGTTCGAGATCAGCCTGACCAACATGGTGAAACCTCGTCTCCACTAAGAATACAAAAAAATTAGCCAGGCATGGTGACGGGTACCTGTAATCCCAGCTACTCAGGAGGCTGAGGGAGGAGAATCACTTGAACCCGGAAGGCGGAGGTTGCGGTGAGTCGAGATTGCTCCATTGCACTCCAGCCTGGGCAAGAAGAGCGAAACTTGGTCTCCAAAAAAAAAAAAAAAAAGACATTAAAGTTTACCTTCCCTGTGCAGTGCTTTCTGTTTTCCAGACCTGACTCAGAACCAGAATAAGGTTCACTTCATGCAGTGTCCTGTCAGTCAGCTGAAAAGCGCTTCTTGTGGTCTCTACCTCGATGGCACCTTCCATCTTGTCTGAAATGCCCATCCCCTTCTTGTGCTTTATTCCTTTTTGTAGTACTTACTAGTTTTTGAGACAGTCTCGCTCTGTCACGGAGGCTGGATGGAGTGCACTGGCGTGATCTTGGCTCACTGCAATCTCTGCCTCCTGGTTTCAAGCGATTCTCGTGCCTCAGCCTCCCAAGCAGCTGGGACCACAGGCGTGTGCCACCATGCCCAGCTAGTTTTTTTGTATTTTTAGTAGAGACAGGGTTTCGCCACGTTGGTCAGGCTGATCTTGAACGCCTGGCCTCAAGTGATCCACGTGCCTCGGCCTCCCAAAGTGCTGGGATTACAGGTGTGAGCCACCACGTCCAGCCAGTTCCTCTTTGTAGTACTTATATCAGCCTGGTGTTTATTTGTGGAAGCACCATGAAAGCAGAGTTTTGTTTTGTTTTCCCACTGCAGTATCCTTGGCACTTAGGACATTGTTGGTCTCTGGTAGGCATTTAACATGTACTTGATTACTGAAGGAACTCAGCACGCCTTTAGGATTCGTCATTTACGTGCTGGGTCAGCCGTTGCTTTCGGGGAGCTCACATTGTTGAGAACAGTCACGTAACTAAAACATGCCATTCCAAAAGATAAAAGTCAGGATACAAGGTACAGCAGAGTACAGTGGCAGAGAGGTCTTCTCAACCTCAGGATGTTGGGAAGTTTCACTGAGGAGGCAACATTTGAATGGGGTTTGGAAGATGGAGGAAGAGGGAGTGAAGGTGATGGGGAAGGACTTTTAGGTAGAAGGATTTTATTTTTATCTTTTATTTTTTTATTTTTTTGAGATGGAGTCTTGCTCTGTCACCCAGGCTAGAGTGCAGTAGTGCGATCTTGTCTCACTGTAACCTCTGCCTCCTGGATTCAAGTGATTCTCATGCCTCAGCCTCCCCAGGAGCTGGGATTACAGGTGTGCACAACAACACCCAGCTAATTTTTGTATTCTGGTAGAAACAGGGTTTCACCATGTTGGCCAGGCTGGTCTCAAACTCCTGACCTCAGGTGATCCACTCGCCTCGGCCTCCCAAAGTGCTGGGATTACAGGCATGAGCTACCGCGCCTGGCCAGGTAGAAGGACTGACATGCAGAATGTTGAGGTCTGAATCAGCATGGTATGAGGGAAGTTGCCTAGGATATGAGGCCAAAGGAGGTAAGAGGAAGGGGATGAGGCTGGAAAGGTGGTAGAAGCCAGATGTGAGGGAAGTGTATTACCTACATAAGAATTTGAACCTGGTCCTGAGAAAGATATGAAAATATTGAAGGATTATTTTATGTTAAAATATGAGTTACCATTTTAGCCATTTTTAAGTGTACAGTTCTGTGGCATTAAGTATATTCACATTGTTTAGCAACCATTATCACCATCTACCTCCAGAACGTTTTCATCTGCATCTTCTCAAACTGAAACAACTGTTGATGGATCTTTTTTTTTTCTTTTTGGAGATATAATCTCGCTCTGTCACCTGGGCTGGAATGCAGTGGCATGATCTCGGCTCACTCCAGCCGCTGCCTCCCAGGTTCAAGCGATTCTCGTGCCTCATCCTCCCAAGTAGCTGGGGTTACAGGTGCCCATCACCACGCCCAGCTAGTTTTTGTATTTTTAGTAGAGATGAAGTTTCGCCATGTTGGCCAGGCTGGTCTCGAACTCTGACCTCAGGTGATTCTCCCCCTGCAACCCCCCTTTGGCCTCCCAAAGTGCTGGGATGCTGGGATTATAGGCATGGGCCACCATGCCCAGCTGATGGATCTTTTTTTTTTTTTTTTTTTTTGAGACAGGATCTTAAGCTGAGATGTAAAGTGCTCCAATTTAAGTTAAAATTGATACCTTTAAGTGTCTGGAGTTGAAGAGAGTAGTCCCTTACAATAGTCAAGGGAGAGAAGGGTCTCTGAGTGATCAAAATAGTTGTCAAGGAACTTGGTGTTGAAACTGAATTCAGTTTGTAGACTTCCTCAATCCTTCACTTAACCTTTATTCTTTTTTTTTTTTTTTTTTTTTTTTGAGACGGAGTCTCGCTCTGTCGCCCAGGCTGGAGTGCAGTGGCTCGATCTCGGCTCACTGCAAGCTCCGCCTCCCGGGTTCACGCCATTCTCCTGCCTCAGCCTCCCACGTAGCTGGGACTACAGGGGCCTGCCACCACGCCCGGCTAATTTTTTGTATTTTTTAGTAGAGACGGGGTTTCACTGTGTTAGCCAGGATGGTCTCGATCTCCTGACCTTGTGATCCACCCGCCTCGGCCTCCCAAAGTGCTGGGATTACAGGCGTGAGCCACCGCGCCCGGCTTAACCTTTATTCTTACATGTTACACAGTTCTAATTTACCAGGCTTCTAAGTCATTAGAAGCTGCATCTGAGATTACTAGAGGGGTAGTCGTTGGCAGACAGACTGGCTGGAGAGTGTGGTCTCAGGCTGGAAATCATACAGAGGTAAAGCTTCAAGCACAACCTGAGGTTGAGGTCTGAAGTTGGGCAGCCTGACCTTAGTCATCCCAACAGTTGTCGCAATTACAGGTGACAGATTACACATAGGGTAGTAAAGTTCCTCGTGATGACTGAGTCATCAAGAAAACAGTGAATAATATCAGTGATGTAGACAGCGACTGGATACATTTTAGATGAGCTGTGTGCAATAGAAACATAACTTTTTTTTTTTAAGAGATAGGGTCTTGCTTTGCTGCCCAGGCTGGAATGCAGTGACAGACTTATTGTAACTTTGAACTCCTGGACTCAAACAATCCTCCTGCCTCAGCCTCCTGAGTAGCTGGGACTACAGGTGCACACCACCATCCCTGGCTAATTTTTGTTGTTGTTTTCTTTTTGTGATAGATTCTTGCTCTATCACCCAGGCTGGAGTACAGTGGCATGGTCTCAGGCTCACTGCAACCTCTGCCTCCCAGGTTCAAGCGATTCTCCTGCCTCAGCCTCCCAAGTAGCTGGGACTACAGCCATGTGTCACCATGCCTGGCTAATTTTTGTACTTTTAATAGAGACGAGGTTTCACCATGTTGGCCAGGTTGGTCTTGAACTCCTGTCCTCAAGTGATCCATCCGCCTTGGCCTCCCAAAGTGCTGGGATTATAGGCATGAGCCACTGCGCCTGGCCACAATTTAAAATTTTCTAGGACCCACTTTAAAAAGACAAAAGAGGCCGAGCATGGTGGCTCACGCCTATAATCCCAGCACTTTGGGAGGCTGAGGTGGGTGGATCACTTGAGGTCAGGAGTCAGAGACTAGCCTGGCCAACATGGGGAAACCCTGTCTGTACTAATAATAGAAAAATTAGCTGGGTGTGGTGACAGATGCCTGTAATGCCAGCTACTGGGGAGGCTGAGGCACGAGAATCACTTGAACCTGGGAGGCAGAGATTGCAGTGAGCTGAGATCGCACCACTGCACTCCAACCTGGGTGACAGAGTGAGACTCTGCCTCAAAAAAAAAAAAAAGTAAAAGAATGAAGTTGAAATTAATTTTAATATATTTTATTTAACTCATTATATAAAAAATATTATTTGAGGCTGAGCATAGTGGCTCATGCCTGTAATCCCAGCATTTTGGGAGGTCAAAGTGGGCAGATCATGAGGTCAGGGAATCGAGACCATCCTGGCTAACATGGTGAAACCCTGTCTCTACTAAAAATACAAAACATCAGCTGGGTGTGGTGGTACGCGCCTGTAGTCACAGCTGCTCAGCAGGGCCGAGGCAGAAGAATCACTTGAACTCTTGAGGCGGAGGTTGCAGTGAGCCAAGATCATGCCGTTGCACTCCAGCCTGGGCGACAGAGTGAGACTTCATTTCAAAAAAAAAATTAACTTGAGTATGTAGTTAATATTAAAACATCATTAGTGGGGTAGTTTACATTCTTTTTTTTTATACTGAGTCTCTCAAATTTTAAAACATATTTTACATATATGGCACAACTCATTTGGCCTAACCACACCCCAGGTTCTCAATAGCCATGTGTGCCAGTCATCATATGCACAACACAATTTCAGATGTTGCCTGAGATGGAAGGGTTAAATCCCCAGCCATTCAGAGAATGCTGCCGTTCATAAGAATTCCTTAAGGATTATGGATGGCTGGGGTTTTATTATAGTAGTTTTCAGTTATGAATACTTGGTTTGTATGTTTGGAAAACTATTGGGAGGCAGTAAAGAGTACAGATTTTGGAACAGACTATCTGGGTTTGAATCTCAACACTGTCTTTCTTATCCCTGTAATCTTGGGTCAGTTACTTAATTTCTCTGTGTCTCAGTTTCCTCATCTATAAAATGGAGGTCATAGTAGTACCTTCCTCATTAGGTTTTATGAGTTTTAAATGAGTTGTTACATAAAAAGAACCTATAAGAGGCTGTGCACAATGGCTCACGCCTGTAATCCTAGCACTTTGGGAGGCTGAGGTGGGGAGGTCACCTGAGGTCAGGAGTTCGAGGCCAGCCTGGCCAACTTGGTGAAACCCCATCTGTACTAAAAATATAAAAATTAGCCAGGCATGGTGGTGTGTGCCTGTAATCCCAGCTACTTGGGAGGCTAAGGCAAGAGAATCACTTGAACTCGGGAGGCAGAGGTTGCAGTGAGCTGAGATTGCACCACAGCACTCCAGCCTGGGCGACAGTGAGACTTCATTTCAAAAAAATAAATAAATAAAATAAAAATAAAAATACGGGCCAGACGTGGTGGCTCATGCCTATAATCCCAGCACTTTGGGAGGCCAAGGTGGGTGGATCATGATGTCAGGAGATGGAGACCATCCTGGCCAACACGGTGAAACCCCATCTCTACTAAAAATACAAAAATTAGCTGGGCATGGTGGCGTGCATCTGTAGTCCCAGCTACTTGGGAGGCTGACTCAGGAGAATCGCTTGAACCCGGGAGGTGGAGGTTGCAGTGAGCTGAGATTGTGCCACTGCACTCCAGCCTGGTGACAGAGGGAGACTCCATTTAAAAAAAATAAAAATAGTAAAATATTTAGCCAGGTATGGTGGTGCTTACCTGTAGTCCCCAGCTACTTTAGAGGCTGAGGTGGGAGGAATGCCTGAGCCCAGGAGTTTGAGGCTGCATTGAGCTGTGATGGTATCACTGAACTCCAGCCTAGGTGACATAGTGAGACCCTTGTGTATAGTAACTGTACACTATAGATGTGTATTTTTATCCTCAAAATATTTATTATCTTTAAAATGTTAGGCTGGATATGGGTGGCTCACTCTTGTAATCCCATCATTTTGGGAGGCCAAGGCAGGAGGGTTGCTCGAGGCCAGGAGTCTTGAGACCAGCCTGGACAACAACATAGAAAGACCTTGTCTGTATTAAAAATTTATTTTTAAAAAAACATTAAATTATTTTGATTCATTATAGTTCAAAGACATTCTTGCTTTAGAGATTGCTTAATTTCACGTAGGCATTTAGCAAGTTTTCACAGGTGAAGAAGAAAATGTTGAAGTGTCATTTTGTGAGGATGCTTTCTAATTGATGTCTTTAGGTAACTAGTTGCCTTGTTTGCTGCAACATTAACAACCACAGCAGTAGTGTGATTAATTAAAGGATTTAGATTTATAATTAAAATTAGAAAAATTTTGAGAGGATGATTTTTTTTTTTATCAGCATTTAATTAACACTGTTAAAATTAAGCCTCTCTTTCTCTCTGAAACACTTTAGAATCCTCCTATGTCTGGGGAGACTTCATAGTTTTATCTTTTTTTGCAGTCGGTATATTTAACACACTGGATTATTTTGAGAGTTTCCACTTCTTTGTTAATAGAGTAGAAAAGAGTAGCAAAAGTAAAATAAAAATATAAAAAGATTACTATGTAGTACCTGGAAGACAGGTAAGAGGAGGACCTTTATCACCTTATAGAATGAAGACACATGGCTGGAATCAACCAAATCTTCATATGGTTATTTGAATGTCAAGTTTTTGGCACAGAAGAAAGCAGCTTCTAATGGGGGATTCTTCATCTGCTTTCATCCGCCGTTGATTAGCAGTCCAGCCCTGCTGTTTCCAGTCTACCCTGTCTTCTTGGGACATAATCTGCCCACCCTCTCCTTCCATCTGTGGCTTACTCCTTTCTGTCTTAGCCTTCCGTGGCGTCCTTTGGGAAGTCTTTCCTGTTGGAGCAGGCAGCCCTTCTGTGGGATCTCGTGGCACTCTGCAGTTCTGTACTGTAGTTTTCTGCTGTCCTTTCTCTGTGTCTGTTCCAAGTTTAGTGAGGGCAGAAGTTGGCTCAGAGCCTGGCCCAGGGCCAAGCTGGGCTGAGTAAAATTTTCCTAAATGAATGAATGAGTGATCCTGTGAATGTAACCAATTTATGTTACATAAAAGGTGACACTGCCTTACACTATGGGTTTTGGCTTGCACTTTTTTTTTTTTTGGAGACAGAGTTTCGCTCTTGTTGCCCAGGCTGGTGTGCAATGGCGTGATCTAGGCTCACTGCAATCTCCGCCTCCCGGGTTCAAGTGATTCTCCTGCCTCTGCCTCCCAAGTAGCTGGGATTACAGGCGCCCGCCACCATGTCCGGCTAATTTTTTTGTATTTTTAATACAGACGGGGTTTCACCATGTTGGCCAGGCTGGTCTTGAACTCCTGACCTTGGGTGATCCACCCGCCTCGGCCTCCTACAGTGCTGAGATTACAGGCATGAGCCACCACACCCGGCCATGCTTTTTATACTGCCATGTCTTGCCATACAACAAAAGCCTAGCCCAATTTTAGTCTCTTTATGGGGTTGGTTATTTGCCTCTGGAATTGAACAAACTCTTAAAAATCACTCTTAATAGAGAATACGTTATGGTCCAATTGCTTTCTTGTCCTTTTTGAGAGTTGCTAGTAATTAGATACTAAGGCTTCTGTGGGGTAACTAGGAGAGGAAAATGCTGTTTTTATAATGGCAATAGTAGCTGCTTATACTTTTGGTAATAAAATCACAGTAGCCAAGTTCCATGATTAAATGTAATGGAAAAATGAACCTCAGTGTTTTGTTAGCTTTTTTTGTTAGGTGACAACCAATTGTTATTGAAGTCTCTTAAGCTGAAGCTTTATGGTTAATGATATACTATATCATATCTATATATATCTGTAGTATATATACTATATCGTACTATATATCTATAGTGTGATATAACTATACATATATATCATATATATACTATATCATACTATGTTTCTAGCAGTTTATGATGTATTGGCTAATATTCAGAGGAGAAGTCTGGTGCTAGGAATTACTGAAACCAAAATTTTACACTACCATGAGATAAGAAATGGGTTTCTCAATGTTTTTGGAGGCTCTACTACACATTTAGATTTTTGCAAAATCTCATTGCCTTCACATTCCACTCTCCACCCCAAAAAATACCTAGTATAATCTTTTTTTTGGAGTCTTGCTGTGTTGCTTGGGTTGGAGTGCAGTGGCGCAATCTCCGCTCACTGCAAGCTCCACCTGCCGGGTTCACACCATTCTCCTGCCTCAGCCTCCTGAGTAGCTGGGACTACAGGCCCCACCCCACACCTGGTAATTTTTTTTTTTTAATCCAGTTTTTCTAGGATGGACTCATTCCCGTCGCGATCTCTGCTCACTGCAAGCTCCGCCTCCCATGTTCATGCCATTCTCCTGCCTCAGCCTCCCCGGTAGCTGGGACTACAGGCGTGTGCCACCATGCCCAGCTAATTTTTTTTTGTATTTTTAGCAGAGACGGGGTTTCACCTTGTTAGCCAGGATGGTCTCGATCTCCTGACCTCGTGATCTGCCCATCTTGGTCTCCCAAAGTGCTGGTATTACAGGCGTGAGCCACCGCACCCAGCTTTTTTTTTTTTTTTTTTTGTAGAGACAGGGTCTAGCTGTGTTGCCCAGGCTGGTCTCAACCTCCTGGCTTCCCCACTGTGCATGGCCTATACCTACCATAATCTAAACTTAACTGCTTTGTACTTTTGTTTTGAAATTTTCAGTGTATTTCTTGTGATTTGAAGCTTTATTAGTCATAAAACCATAATTTATGATCTCTCTTACTATAAAGTGAGGAGAAATCCAGACTAATAACTGCTAAGATCCTTTGTAATGCTGACTTTTCGTGGTAATAGCTGAGTAGACCTCTTTATATGAAAGCCCTGTTATGGAATCTCCTGGTGAAGCAGGTGGGTTTCAAGTTTGAATTGTGTATGCATCCTGAGATCCAGAAAGGCCAAGTGGCCTGGGCTGAGTGGGAAGTAGTTCTATCCTGGGTGTTAAATCTATAAAGGCTTACTTTGGAGATATTGCGAGTTTGGTTCCAGACTACTTTAATAAAGCAAATAATCGCAATAAAGTGAGTCACACAAATTTTTTGGTTTCTCAGTGCATGTAAGTTATGTTTGGCCGAGTGTGGTGGCTCGCACCTGTAATCCCAACACTTTGGGAGGCCGGGGCGGGTGGATCACCTGAGGTCAGGAGTTTGAGACAAGCCTGACCAACATGGTGAAACCTGTTTCTACTAAAAATACAAAAATTAAAAATAATAATAAAAATAAAAATACAAAAATTAGCCAGGCCTGGTGGCGGGCATCTGTAGTTTCAGCTATTCTGGAGGCTGAGGCATGAGAATCGCTTGAACCCGGGAGGTGGAGGTTGTAGCGAGCCGAGATCGCGCCACTGTACTCCAGCCTTGGCGATAGAGTGAGGCTCTGTCTCAAAAAAATCATTGTCTACAGTGCTGTTTAGTGTAGCCACCTTCGTCAGTGGTTGTGGCTAGATTTCTGGATAACTTGCTGCAGCTTTTCTGTCATTACTTGTTGTTTCACCTTGCACTTTTATGATACAGAGATGACTTCTTTCCTTGAAGCTCGTGAACCAACCTCTGCTAGCTTCCGACTTTCTTTTGCAGCTTCCTCACCTTTCTCAGCCTTCATAGAATTGAAGAGAGGGCCTTGCTCTGGATTAGGCTTTGGCATAAGGGAATGTTGTAGCTGGTTTTATTGATCCAGACTACTAAAACTTTCTCCATATCAATACTAAGGCTGTTTCAGGCTCTTATCATTTGTGTGTTCACTGGAGTAGCACTTTTAATTTATTTTAGGAAGTTTTCCTTTGCATTCACAGCTTTCAGCCTATCTCAGCTTTTGACATTCCTTCCTCTTAAGCTTAATCATTTCTAGTGACTTAGCTTTTGATTTAAAGTGACAGACATGGTCACTTTCCTTTCACTTGAGCACTTTCAGGCCATTGTAGGGTTATTAATTGGCCTGATTTCAATAATGTTGTGTCTCAGGGAAATAGGGAGGCTTGAGAAAGGGAGAGAAATGAGGGAATGGCCAATTGGTGGAACAGTCAGAACACACACAACACTTACCAATTAAGTTTGCTGTTCTACGTGGGTGCTATTTGTGGTGCCCCAAAGCAATTACAGTAGTAACATTAAAGACCACTGATCACAGATCACCATAAGAAATATAATAATAATGAAAAAGTTTGAAATATTGAGAGAATTGTGACACATGGGTGAGCACATGCTGTTGGAAAAATGGCACCAGTAGACTTGCTTGACACAGGGTTGCCACAGCCCGTCAATTTGTAAAAAAAAAAAAAAAAAAAAAAAAAAAAAAAAAAAAAAAAAATGCAATATCTGCAGAACTCAATAAAGCAAAGCACAATAAAACAAGATATGCCTGTACTTTCAACACATATATTTGTGTTCTGACTAAATGCCAGGGCATTGTGAAAGATGTGATGGCCCAGTAGGGAAGATAAATGTAGTACAAAGAAAGTGACATACAACAAATATTTATTACCTTTTATTATATACCCACATGATCATAGGCACTGTGGACTTAAAGACACTAATCTTCTGTCTCCTTTTTTTATTTATTTTTTTTGAGACGGAGTCTCGCTCTGTTGCCCATGCTGGAGTGCAATGGCGTGATCTCGGCTCGCTGTAGCCTCTCCCTCCCGGTTCAAGTGATTCTCGTGCCTCAGCCTCCCGAGTAGCTGGGACTACAGGTGTGCACCACCACGTCCAGCTAATTTTTGTATTTTTTTAGTAGAGATGGGATTTCTTTTTTTTTTTTTTTTTTTTTTTTGAGACGGAGTCTCGCTCTGTCACCCAGGCTGGAGTGCAGTGGCGCAATCTCGGCTCACTGCAAGCTCCGCCTCCTGGGTTCACGCCATTCTTCTGCCTCAGCCTCTCCGAGTAACTGGGACTACAGGTGCCCGCCACCACGCCCGGCTAATTTTTTTGTATTTTTAGTAGAGACGGGGTTTCACCGTGGTCTCAATCTCCTGACCTCGTGATCCGCCCGCCTCGGCCTCCCAAAGTGCTGGGATTACAAGCGTGAGCCACCGCGCCCGGCCAGAGACGGGATTTCACCATATTGGCCCGGCTAGTCTCGAACTCCCACCTCGTGATCCGCCCACCTCAGCCTCCCAAAGTGCTGGGATTACAGGCGTGAGCCACCACGCCCAGCCTAATAATGCCTGTCTCTAAATAAATTAGATGTGATCATATAGAGAAATAGCCTTAAAAAAGAGAATGAGGGCTGGGCACAGTGGCTCACGCCTGTAATCCCAGCACTTTGGGAGGCGGAGGCGGGCGGATCACAAGGTCAGGAGATTGAGACCACCCTGGCCAACTTGGTGAAATCCCGTCTCTACTAAAAATACAGAAATTAGCTGGGTGTGGTTGCACGTGCCTGTAGTCCCAGCTACTCAGGAGGCTGAGGCAGGAGAATTGCTTGAACCCAGATGGCGGAGGTTGCAGTGAGCTGAGATCACGCCACTGCACTCCAGTCTGGCGACAGAGCGAGACTGCATCTCAAAAAAAAAAAAAAAAAAAAAGAATGAAGTAGAATGTTTTTTAGCTGACAAAACATATTGTTGCTGGAAAACTAACATTCTACTTCATGTGGCCTCATTGTGAAAAGGAAGGAAAGTGTTTTGTGGTGTAGAAAGGGTTTGAGGCCGGGTGCGGTGGCTCACGCTTGTAATCCCAGCACTTTGGGAGGCCGAGGCGGGTGGATCACGAGGTCAGGAGATCGAGACC
This sequence comes from Hylobates moloch, assembly GCF_009828535.3. NCBI lineage: Eukaryota > Metazoa > Chordata > Mammalia > Primates > Hylobatidae > Hylobates > Hylobates moloch. The sequence continues at coordinate 1,817,087 of NW_026652291.1, forward strand.
ACGGTGAAACCCTGTCTCTACTAAAAATACAAAAAAAATTAGCCGGGCGTGGTGGCGGGCGCCTGTAATCCCAGCTACTCAGAGAGGCTGAGGCAGGAGAATGGCGTGAACCTGGGAGGCGGAGCTTGCAGTGAGCCGAGATTGCGCCACTGCACTCCAGCCTGAGCGACAGAGCGAGACTCCGTCTCCAAAAAAAAAA
>NW_026652291.1:1817385-1824840 GCF_009828535.3 Hylobates moloch
TTTTTTTTTTTTAAGTGTATGTATATTAATTTGTAAAAATAAGAAAGATACTTTAAAAAACAGGATTTCTGGCAGGTTTGAAAGTTGTTATACATGGAAAGTGATCAGCACAAAGTCTAGCGTATAGTAAATGTCAATAAGTGGGTGCTGTTACTGTTATCGTTGGAGGTGGCAGCCAAGGAGGAGGAAGACTGCTAGAGTAAATAATTTTGATGGTTGAAGTTTGGTTCTGGGGTTTAGAATTTCCAAGGTCAGTTGATTCCCCAGGTATAAGATCCTGGTGACAAGGTGGAGTCCAGAGCCCATGAGTTTTGGCTGGCCTTGTGTGAAGGAAGCAAAATGTAGACCAAAGCTAGGTCCAGTGTGCAAGTTGTACGTGAACACTGCCCTCCCTTCTTCTCCATCCTACCCCTTCTCCTTTGAGAATAACACTGTCCAGATCACCGTGATGGAGGGAGAGCAGTGGCCTGCCAAATTGTCCCTGTTTTTTGTTTTTTGTTTTTTCTTGAGACAGAGTCTCTCTGTGTCACCCAGGCTGGAGTGCAGTGGCGTGATCTCAGCTCACTGCAACCTCCGCCTCCTGGGTTCAAGCGATTCTCCTGCCTCGGCCTCCCAAGTAGCTGGGACTACGGGCGCCCGCCACCACGCCCAGCTAATTTTTTGTATTTTTAGTAGAGACGGGGTTTCACTGTGTTATCCAGGATGGTCTCGATCTCCTGACCTCGTGATCCACCTGCCTCAGCCTCCCAAAGTGCTGGGATTATAGGTGTGAGCCACTGTGCCTGGCCAAATTGTCCCTGTTCTAAGAGACTTGGGGATCCTTATGGGCAATGTGATATAGTAGGCTTTTGGGGTCATCCCTGGGTTTAGATTCTGATCCCCCAGCAAGGTGTCAAGCATCTCTTGAGTCTGCTTCTCCATCTGTAACGTGGGGATGATATGACCTACCTCATTCATTTGCATGTCATAAACGGTTCTTTTCCTTGTCCTGTTCAATGCAGGAAGGATTAGGAAATACTTTTTTTTTTTTTTTTCCTCGAGACGGAGTCTTGCTCTTTTCCCCAGACTGGAGTGCAATGGCGTGATCTCATCTCACTGCAACCTCTGCCTCCCAGGTTCAAGTGATGCTCTTGCTTCAGCCTCCCCAGTAGCTGGGATTACAGGCGTGCGCCACCACGCCTGGTTAATTTTTTGTATTTTTAGTAGAAATGGGGTTTCACCATGTTGGCCAGGCTGGTCTTGAACTCCTGACCTTGTGATCCACCTGCCTCAGCCTCCCAAAGTGCTAGGATTACTACAGGCGTGAGCCACCGGTGAAATAGGTAGTTAGGGTGAATTTTTATGAACAAGGAAATGTATTCTGTGGGGTTTTGGTGTTTTCTTTTTAGACTTGATTTTATAAAAGTTTGTGGCTTTGGCTGGGTGCGGTGGCTCATGCTTCTTCTAATCCCAGCACTTTGGGAGGCCCAGAAGGGCAGATCACCTGAGGTCAGGAGTTGGACACCAGCCTGGTCAACACGGCGAAACCCCGTGTCTACTAAAAATATAAAAATTAGCCGGGTGTGGTAGTGGGTGCCTGTAGTCCCAGCTATTTGGGAGGCTGAGGTAGGAGAATTGCTTGAATCCAGGAGGCAGAGGTTGCAGTGAGCTGAGACTGTACCACTGCGCCCCAGCCTGGGCAACAAGAGCAAAACTCCGTCTCAAAAAAAAAAAAAAGTGGCTTTTTGATTCTTATCTCTTGGGATTGTCTTGTGGATGAAACAATGTAGTTTTTCATAGGCATGATTTGTATTGGGTGACCATATATCCAGATGTGCATGGGAAGGTCTTAGTTTTACCTGTTGTCCTAGCAATCTGTCCTGTTAGCTTATTTTTTCACTCAAAAGTGGCATATTTAGTTCTTAATTTTATGATACCTCAGTTATATCCCAACTAAATGCCTTGGACTTACTTTTTTTTTTAACAAATATTGTCACTTAGCTTACACTTTCCAGGGTCTTGTTGGTATTTATGGAGCCCTCTTATGTTTTCAAATCATATTATAGATCTATTTTGTGGTCAGCTCTTCTTTATTTATTTATTTTATTTATTTATTTTTTGAGATGGAATTTTGCTCTTGTTGCCCAGGCTGGAGTGCAATGGCACAATCTCGGCTCACCGCAACTTCTGCCTCCTGCGTTCAAGCAGTTCTCCTGCCTCAGCCTCCCGAGTATCTGGGATTATAGGCAGGCATCACCATGCCCGGCTAATTTTGTATTTTTAGTAGAGATGGGGTTTCTCTATGTTGGTTAGGCTGGTCTGGAACTCCCAACCTCAGGTGATCCGCCCACCTCAGCCTCCCAAAGTGCTGGGATTATAGGTGTGAGCCACTATGCCTGGTGCTCCTCTGTATTTATAATTCGCACTTGATATATTCCTGTGTCAATTTTGGGTCTCTTTTGTGACTTAATTTCAGTTCATTTCTACAATTTTAAAAGTTGTGGGGAGGCTTCCCAACTTTTTCAGTGCCCATTATTATCAGGTACTGAAATTAAAAAGAGGAAGAGGAAATTAGATTTGAGAGAATGGTATGTCGTGTTTTTGCTAGACATTTTACAGACCTCCTTTTTTTTAATTTATTATTATTATTATTATTTTTTTGAGACGGAGTCTCACTCTGTCACCCAGGCTGGAGTGCAGTGGCACGATCTCTGCTCACTGCAAGCTCCGCCTCCCGGGTTCATGCCATTCTCCTGCCTCAGCCTCTCCGAGTAGCTGGGACTACAGGTGCCCGCCACCACGCCTGGCTAATTTTTTTTTTTTTTTGTATTTTTAGTAGAGACGGGGTTTCACCGTGGTCTCGATCTCCTGACCTCGTGATCCACCCGCCTCGGCCTCCCAAAGTGCTGGGATTACAAGCGTGAGCCACCGCGCCCGGCCCAGACCTCCTTTAATATTCAGTGAACAAGGTAACTGAATACTGAAAAGGATGTGTCATGCAGGGATGAGAATCAGCCTGGATTTTAGTCTTCATTTTGTTACCAAGATGATTTATTAACCTTGACAAATTATTTCCTTCTCTGGGCTTCTACTTCCTCATCTACAAAATGGGGAAAGAGTGTTGGATAGATTAGGTTCTAATCTGGCTCTAAGATTTTATGACTGATCTTTTTGATAGTTTAAATTTGAAATCTCAACATAACCCTTTTAATTGAATGCTTTCAAAGGGACTAAGAAGCAATCACTTTCTTGCTTACTAACTCAAATTACAAGAAAAACAAAAAGTTATCCTTTTTTTCCCCCGCAAACAACTTTAGTGACTATAGAAAAAAATTGAGGCAGCTATGTAGTGTCGTCTTAAGTTTGCAGCTTCGAATGTAAGCTTTTCTTCTAAAAGGACTAGGGCCGGGTGCAGTGGCTCACACTTGTAATACTAGAACTTTGGGAAGCTGAGGTGGGAGGATCACTTGGGACTAGGAGTTGGAGACCAGCCTGGGCATCGTAGTGAGGCCACCCTGTCTCTACAAAAAAAAAATTCCTGGGCATGGTGGTATGTGTGCCAGTCCCAGCTACTGGTGAGGCTGAGGTGGGAGGATAGTTTGAGTCTAGGAAGTTGAGGTGCAGTGAACCATAATTGCACCATTACACTCTAGCTTGGGTAACAGAATGAGACCCTGTCTATTAAAAAAAAAAGGACTAATGTGAATGTTTATTTTCGTGTCAAAATATGGGTCCTTGTGAGAACATCCTGAGTGCTAAGCCAATAACAACACTATTTTGAGAAGAGAGAGAAAATGATTTTGCAGCAGTGTAGAAAGATGATAAAACAAAAGGAAAGATGATCTGCCAATTTGGCCCCATTTTCTCTCCTCTTCTGTAGCCAGAGCTTTCAACTCCATGGAGCTGGGGCTTTCCCGTGTTTGCTGAGCAGAGGAGCTGAGGCTCTTGACCTGGTGGGGTGGTGAGAAAGGAGGGGCATTGTCCGTAATAGGGTGATTCCTGCTTCTCACGCGTCCCTCCCTAGGGAAGTTGCTGGGACTGAAGCCTGATTGTTGCTGGCCTTTTTTCCCTGCCCCTCCCCCTTGTTTTTGTTTTAAGCTGTCTGTACCCGTTGGCGGGTAGAGGACTACTCAAGGCCTTGGAAGCAGTGTGCTTTAATGGAATAAGTGCAGGCTTAGGAGCCAGTCAGACTGGTGTTCATATCTGAACTCTACTACAAGTAACTGTGGGTCTGGGATAAGTACTGAGCCTTTTTTACACCTCAGGTTTCTCTTTATAAAATGGTAATAATTGTAGCGGTTAAGTTCCTTTTGGTCTCATGTAGCAGAAACCAACTGTTGTTTTCTAACCTCTCAAAAGGGGGTTTATTGGAAGGACTCTGGAGGGATAGCCTAACAACCAGATCTTCAGATGGGGCAGAAACAGGGAAGCTCTGGGGACCTTGGCAGCAGGTGTGGTAGGCTTTCTCTCTAGGGCATGACCTCTTTCTCACAGTCCACATCCACTCCATCAGCAAATCTTGTCAGAGCTACCTTTACAGTGTACCCAGGTTCTATTTTGCATTATCTCTAGGGTTCTCATTCTCTCCTGGATTTTTATATTAGCCTCCTGAGACTCCTTCCTGTTTCTTTCCTTTTTGTTGTTATTGTTGTTTTGTTTGATTGGTTGTTTTGTTTTGTTTTGTTTTGTTTTTTTATATAGACAGATTTGTCATTCTCTTGCCCAGGCTGGAGTACAGTAGCAGGATCATAGTTCACTGCAGCCTCAAACTCCCGGGCTCAAGGGATCCTACCACCTCAGCCTCCCAAGTAGCTGGGACTACAGGCCTGTGCCACCATGTCTAGGTCTTCCTAATTCTGCAGTTGTTCCCCGCCTCAGTCTGTTCTCAACAAAGCAGCCACAGTGAACCTGTAAATCTTTATGGCAAAATTTGCCACTTCTTACTTAAAACCCTCCAAGGGCTTCTAATATCCTTCTGAGAAAAAGCCTAATTAGTAGCTTATCTCTCATTTCCTACTCCTCTCCCTTTGATTTCCCTGCTTCAGTCAAGCTGGACTCCTTATTGATTCTCAGTCTCTTCAGGCATTCATTCTGCCTCAGGGCCTTTGCACTTGTTCCCTTTGCCTGAATGCTCTTCCTTCAGGCTGTCATTATGGCTCATCCTTTCTCCTCCTTCAGTGAGGCTTTTGTTCCCCTTCCAACTTAGAATTATCCTTCAGCAGTAAGGCTTTTTCTGACCACCTATGGAAAACTAAAATTGCCCCATTCCCAGTCTCCTTTGTCTGCTTAATTTTTTTCCATACTATATAGTACCACCTACTATACTATATGTTTTGCCTATTTATTTAGTCTCTTTTTCCCAACTGTATAGTAAGAATTCCATAAGGGCAGAACCCTGTCCATTTTGTCAGTGCCGAATCTCCCGTGCCTGGCAGGTAGTAGGTGCTCAATAAATATTTGTATAATGAAGAACATTTTTCATCAAGTGCTTTTCTTAGTTGAGTCAGCATGGCAAGAGGGATGGGCCATGTAAAATAACCGTGACCCCTGGGAACTTGCCCAAATGTGAAGCCCAGAGAAGACGAGAAAGAATTGTCATCTGAAGGCCATCCCAGTTGATGTTTCAGGTTGCCATGAGGATGAAATCTACTGGCGTGTGATTGTCTAGTAGCTGCCAAGAAAATATTCGTTCTTCTCCCTTTATGAAAACAGGTACCTGACAATATTAACATTGAGCAATTCGGTCATTCTCCATAATATAGGTGGTTGTTTGGAAGAGTAGAAATTATAGTCATAGAAATATGAAAACTCATATGCAGCCTAATGTTTTAATCAGTAGTGTCTTCAAAAGGAATGGTATTGAAATTCTACAAATTGTAGACGGGTTTTATAAGGGCTCTTCTGGTATCTGAGCAGACCCAAATCTCAGGACGCAAACCGCATTCATAAAAGAGTGGGAACTCATAGAGTGGGAAGGAAGGCATTAAAGTTTTCATTTTTAATTTCCTTTCTTTAGTAGGAAATGTCTTGCGCGGTGGCAGGCTAGGCTGTGAGTACATTTATCTTTGGATTTTATGATGAATATCTACTAATTTGTACTTTTATGTCACACTTACAATGTTTTATTTTTCAAAGGTATGTATATATTATATGTATGAAGTGAGTTCTTTCATTATAAAAAAAAAGTTTGATTTACTCATCTGATAATTTTTGGGTAAAGATTATTTCCTGTAGTTTCATCAAGATGAAGAACTTGAATAGTTGGGGTTTTTTTTTTTTTAATGTTCATAGACTTTAGCACTGTTTTGTTCCTGAACTATCTGAGTAGAAACTTAAGCTTTGGAGTCAGACACACTTGGGTTAGGTTGTCATGTCTGAAGCATCTCAGTCACATGGCCTTGGACACGCTAGTCTGTCTGCAGTGACAGGATCATCATCCTAGCACCTAGCATAGGCCTGTTGAGAGTTAAAAAAAGGAGAGGGGCTTATCCTCAAACATAGCAAGCAAAACTAATTAGCTATTTTTATTATTAATAAACGGTAAAAGTCCTTTAATGTGTCTTATTATAAATTTCATTCTGATTTTAAGTATCTAAAATGTCAATACTAACAAAATTAAAAAAAATTTTAGCTCTGTATGTACCCTACTTTGAACAAGCAAATAGTTTTCAGAAGCATAAAACATGAACGAGGCATTTATTGTGAAAACATTTTTAAACCTTTAGGTTTCACTTTTTGAAGTTGATAACCAAGCTTAGACAAGTCTTTTTTTTTTAATATAACAAGTTTTATATGGAGATTAGTAAATTTATGTTTAGTCTTCATTTTGATAGTGATTTCTAGATCTTGGTTACAGTTGTTATTGAACAATGCTACCACTGAATTTTTTCTTCGCTGGAGCTCACCTAATTAGGTGAAACTTTATCCACCATGTCACTGTGCAGTAACAACGGTGGTCTGTCTTGTTTCATTAGGACATCTTATCATGGCTCGTGTCATTAGTGCCCAAATTTAGATTCCACAAGGCCTGAGGGACATCTAAGTATTTTCCCTTTGTAAATGACATAGATAATCTCCAGGCACTTGCAATTTTGTTTTCCACACTTCGCTTTTGCTTAATTGTCTGAAGATGAAAAATATTTTAAGAACAGTAACTCTGAGCATTATAAGCAAATTCAAAGCAGCATCATGGTTTTCAAGAGCTGGCTCAGATCTGAAAGAGAAAATGGATAGAGTCATTTGTAAAAAGATGGAGTGCTTTTCGATTTACTTTTCCTTTGTAAATTGTATTCATCAGATTAATAGTATTTACTAAGCTATATTGATATACATGATTATATAAAAGTGTTCTTCAGGAGCATTATTTCTCTAATTATCTTTGTTGTTTTAAGCCCCAGTTGCTACTGGCAAATGGATTAATACTGAATTTTTGGTATTTGCAGACATTAAGATTTGTACAGCTATAAATGTTTATTG
>NW_026652291.1:1824940-1833434 GCF_009828535.3 Hylobates moloch
TCATGTGGAGATGGATCTCTCCTTCCTTCTGTGTCATGTGGAGATGGATCTCTCCTTCCTTCCTGTCATTGGAAATAGATCCCGCCTTCCTTCCTCATCATGTGGAGACAGATCCTGCCTTCCTTCCTCATCATGTGGAGACAGATCCTGCCTTCCTTCCCCGTCATGTGGAGATGGATCCTGCCTGCCTTCCCCGTCATGTGGAGACGGATCCCACCTTCCTTCCCTGTCATGTGGAAACGGATCCTGCCTTCCTTCCCCATCATGTGGAGATGGATCCCGCCTTCCTTCCCCGTCATGTGGAAACGGATCCTGCCTTCCTTCCCCGTCATGTGGAGACAGATCCCACCTTCCTTCCCTGTCATGTGGAAACGGATCCTGCCTTCCTTCCCCATCATGTGGAGATGGATCCCGCCTTCCTTTCCCGTCATGTGGGCCTGTGGGGGGAGTGAGAGGGACAGGTAGATTCCTTTTGGTTTCCTGCCAGCCCCACTCAATCCCTCACTCTGGGGAGAGCAAGGATAAACTTTGTAGGATAAACTCATCCCCAAAGTGGCTAACTGGTAGCTGCAAGGCTGCATATTCCCCAGGCCTAGGCCAGACAGTTCCCATCAGAGAGCCTGGTGCTGGCAGAGTCTCCCACAAAGGATGCTTTGTTCACCCATGGAAATAAACACTTCCCCTGGACACTTACTCCTGGGACTCCAGTGTAATATGGGGTGTGCATTACTCTTTAACAGGCGACTCCATCCAGGTCATAAAGCTCTTCTGAACTAAGTTCCTGGAAGATAGGCGTTACCACCGCCAGCCCGAGTGTTTATTAACCACTCCCACGGTGGCCACGGAGAAGCCAGGGGTAGTTGTTGCCAGGATGCTGCACTCACCTTCTGAACTTTGCCCTGAGAACCAGAGCATGGCGGGCCACCCTCATCAGCTTTCCCCAAACCAGCAGGGAGTTGGCACAAAACCAGGGGCTTAGCAAGGGTTGTTTTCCTCTGCTGCAGTGAGAAACCTGTCTGTTTAATCCCCATCTCCCCTGCAGCCACTTTGAAAGAACTGGAGTGAACACGGGCTCCTGGCAGGGAGGAGGTGTCTAGATCGCCAGGCTGGCCCCTGGCACCAAGGCCCAACGCACCCCCACCGCCATTGCCACCCAAACCTGGACTTCCAGATCAGGGCCTCTGGGCTGACAACCATGTGTCAACCTTTAAAGATGAAATAAAACTGCAGGAAACCGGGAGGTTTAAAAACCAAAATATAAGGGACTCAGATGGGCATCTCAATGGTGGAGAGAGATGATGAGCAGAGCTGTGGGCAAGGAAACCCCTGAAACCCTGGCCCATCACGCGGCATGGATCACGGGCGGACGCCAGGCCCGAGGGCAGCTCGCGCACCCGAAACTCTGGCCCATCACGCGGCATGGATCACGGGCGGACGCCAGGCCCGAGGGCAGCTCGCGCACCCGAAACCCTGGCCCATCACGCGGCATGGATCATGGGCGGACGCCAGGCCCGAGGGCAGCTCGCGCACCTGAAACCCTGGTCCTTCACGCGGCATGGATCACGGGCAGACGCCAGGCCCGAGGGCAGCTCCCGCACAGGCTGGCGGGAAACCTATAGGCTGGTGCCGAAGGTGAGTTGGGCCTGTCGGATGTCCCACTCAGGTTTGTACCATAAACAGAGGAGGGAGTCTCCTTGGAGACGGGAAATATGCCCGAAAGGTCATGTGGGTGCCATGGGGCCCCACACAGCATGGTGACCCTCGTCAGGAGGAGCAGAGCAGCACAGCAGGGAGCAGGCGCGGGGAGGAGAGAGGACAGCTGGGAAATGTGTCCTGGGGGCCCCGATGAGACACACGGCCGGGATCTCCTAGGCCACTCTGTGTCCAGGGCCAGCCACAGTTCTGGGATCCAGGAAGCCTGGGGCCCACAGTGTCTTCTTGGGTCCCCAAAAGATACTGTGTCCTGACAGGGCCCACATGGGTAGATGTCAGCTTCTTTTGACCCCCCCATGAGAACATCTTAGAATGGGCGTCTGTGGATACTGGAGTCTGTTCTCCTTCCAGGCTCCATGGCTGCCTCGGTTCACAGGCTGGGAGATGAGGAGTGGAGTTGGGGCTGTCACTTGCATGAGATGAGGGCGGGCCTGTGTGGCGAGTATAGAATCAGTCAAACACTCACCTTCTGATGAACTTAGATCAACTTGTGTTGGCTCAACTGCTGGGCATGTTGGGACCTGAGAGTTGGGTAGGCAGGTGGGGAGAGATGGGTATAAGCCTGGCTCCTAGACAGTGGCAATCTGCCCAAGGGGGCTGGCGAGTGCAGGCACAGCTCAGGTGGGAAGGGACACCGGAAGGGTGTTGTGGTCAGCAGTGACAGCAGCTACATCTTTGTTTTGGTATATGTGTATGCGTATGTACCGTATATTGGAGATCAGCGGAGAGTCCCTCCCCTCCTGGAGAGAGGGGAGCGTGGGGAGAAAGGCAGGATCTTTGAGGCCCAGCTCAGGGCAGGAAAATAGCGGGGAAGCCCAACCTCTTTGCCTGACACACATGGTGGAGAGGGGGAGGGAGACTGAGGCTGAGCCCAGCTTCCAGGTCTACCAGAAATTGAGTTTAAGACAAGACCAACTGCGCCCCAGGCACAGGTAGGGGTGGCTCCTTGAATGCTCCCAGCCATCATCAGGCCTGGTGCAGTGAGCACAGCCGGGCCTCGCCTCCTGCAGCAGGGCAGGCAGGGCGGCAGGGGAGGGGAAGGGAGGCCAGCCCCAGGTATGCAGCCTCGCTCTGCAACTGCTCTCCTCATGACACCTGGAAGCCCAGGCACTCTAATAATTATCAATGGTTTTGAGACAGGATTTAATGTATCATATTGGATACTTTTCAGTCATTGAAAAACTAGGTCTTTATTTTCTGAGGGTTAGCCTAGAATTTTTTTTTTTTGATATGGAGTTTTGCTCGTTGCTTAGACTGGAGTGCAATGGCACGATCTCGGCTCACTGCAACCTCCGCCTCCTGGGTTCAAGCGATTCTCCTGTCTCAGCCTCCAGAGTAGCTGGGATTACAGAAGCCCGCCACTACACCTGGCTAATTTTTGTATTCTTAGTAGACACGGGGTTTCATCGTGTTGGTCAGGCTGGTCTTGAACTCCTGACCTTAGGTGATCTGCCCGCCTCGGACCCCCAAAGTGCTAGGATTACAGGCATGAGCCACCGTGCCCAGGTTTTTTTTTTTTTTTTTTTTTTGAGACAGGGTCTCACTTTGTCCCGCACACTGGAGTGCAGTGGTTCGATCATGGCTCACTGCAGCCTCAGCCTTCTGGGCTCAAGAAATCCTCCTGCCTCAGCCTCCCAAAGTACTGGGATTACAGGCATGAGACACCACGCGTGGCTAGCATAGAATTTTTAGAAGCTTTTTTTTTTTTTTTTTTTTGAGACGGAGTCTCACTGTGTCACCCAGGCTGGAGTGAAGTGGCGCAATCTCGGCTCACTGCAAGCTCCGCCTCCCCGGTTCATGCCATTCTCTTGCCTCAGCCTCCTGAGTAGCTGGGACTACTGGCCCCCTACACCACGCCCGGCTAATTTTTTGTATTTTTTTAGTAGAGACGGGGTTTCACCATGTTAGCCAGGATGGTCTCGATCTCCTGACCTTGTGATCTGCCCGCCTCGGACTCCCAAACTGCTGGGATTACAGGCGTGAGCCACCGCACCTGGCCAGAAACTTTTATTATAGCTTTATTGAAGTATAAAGTCTCCACATAATATTATGTCTACATAATTTGGAGGTTATTGATAAGTTTCACATTAACTGCACAATTTGATGAGGTTTTTTTGAGATGGAGTCTCACCCTGTCACCAGGCTGGAGTGCAATGGACGTGACCTCAGCTCACTGCAACCTCCACCTCCTGGGTTCAAGCGATCCTCCTGCCTCGGCCTCCCAAGTAGCTGAGACTGCAGGCACATGCCACCACACTCAGCTAATTTTTGTATTTTTAGTAGAGACAGGGTTTCACCATATCGGCCAGGATGGTCTTGATCTCTTGACCTCGCGATCTGCCTGCCTCGGCCTCCCAAAGTGTTGGGATTACAGGCATGAGACACCGAGCCTTGCCAATGAGTTTTAACATATATATATATACACAGTCAAACCATCGCCACAATCAAGAAAATGAACAGATCCATCACCCTCCCAAAGTTTCCTCCTGACTTTTTGTAATCAATCCCTCCTCCTCCATCTCTGCTGTGTTTCCCTTAGATGAGCCCAGGAGTTCAAGACCAGACGGCATCTCTCTCATTCCTGATATTGATTGTATCTTCTTCCTTTATTTTTTTCTTGATCAGTCTGGCTAGCGGTTTGTCCATTTAATTGAAGTTCTCAAAGAACCAGCTTTTGGTTTCATTGATCTTTCTCCATCGTTTTTCTCTTTTTCGTTTCATTTTTTTTTTAAGGTGGGGTCCTGCGGCCCGGTGCAGTGGCTCACACCTGTAATCTCAGCATTTTGAAAGGCCGAGGCAGGAGGATCATGAGGTCAGGAGATTGAGACCATCCTGGCTACACGGTGAAACCCCATCTGTATTAAAAATACAAAAAATTGCCAAGCATGGTGTCACGCGCCTGTAATCCCAGCTACTCAGGAGGCTGAGGCAGAAGAATCACTTGAACCTGGGAGGTGGAGGTTGCAGTGAGCCAAGATTGCGCCACTGCACTCTAGCCTGGGTGACAGATCAAGACTCCGTCTCGAAAAAAAAAAAAAAAAAAAAAGGGCTCTTGCTATGTTACTGAGGGTGGTCTTGAACTCCTGAGCTCAAGCAATCTTTCTATCTCAGCCTCCTGAGTCTGGGATTATAGGCACATGCCAGTGTGCCCAGCTCTCTGTTTTCTCTTCCATTGAAATGTCTAATTTCTTGTCTTTCCCATCTTTGCCTTGGGAAAAATTTGCTCTTTTCTTTGTAGTTTCTTATGTCTCATATCTGGTCCACCTAACAGGCTTATTTCTGTTAATTAACCCAGTGGAGTCTATGTTAAGTATCAGTATCTTGGAGTGCAGTTATGGGAGACTCATTGCCTCCAGACTGATTAGCTCTGGAGGACAGGCTAAATCAAATTTCTACTCTGGCAATAGAAAGAGCTACCAGGTTCCTTGGCCACAATAGCTGCACTGAGCATGGCCCTTCCATCTGGCCTGGCCAGGCAGTCAGAAACCATTCTCTCATTTCCTTGTCATTAGTAATAGAGTAATTGGTAATATAGTCACTAAAGATATCCCTTACTCTATTTTACCAAGAGCTAGGAAATTATTTTTTAATTGGCATCCTTATTTAATTAAATTCATTAAAAGATATGAGTACCTACCATAAATGCCTGGTCCTTTGTTAGATATCAGGCTTACAAGAGATGAATTCATGTCCTTTACATACATCTGCAATTTATCATCTATCATCCTACAATTGCTTCACAGTTTATTTTTGGATGATGCAATTTAGGTTCATTACAAATCCATTAGCTATAGAATTATAGAGCTGAGAGAGATTCTGGAGGTCTTAATTTAGAGATGAGAAAGCCAAGGCCCAGAGAAGTTACGGAGTTTGCCCGAGGCCACACAGGCAATGAGCAGTAGCTCCAGCTGGAACCTGAATCCAACCTGTCTGAATGATCTCAGGTGCAGGGGCACAAATAAGGGGCACAGGCTGTGCACAAGGCATTTGCAGAAATATATACATATTTTTTCTTGAGACAGTCTCACTCTGTCATCCAGGCTGGAGTGCAGTGGTATGATCACGGCTCACTGCAGCCTCGACCTCCTGGGATCAGGTAATCCTCTCGCCTCAGTCTCTTGAGTAGCTGGGACTACAGCCCGGCCTGGAAACACTTTTTACATGGCATAATAAAACCAGAATGGGCCGGGGGCGGTGGCTCACGCCTGTAATCCCAGCACTTTGGGAGGCCGAGGTAGGTGGATCACGAGGTCAGGAGATCGAGACTATCCTGGCTAACACGGTGAAACCCCATCTTTACTAAAAATACAAAAAATACAAAAAATTTGCTGGTCATGGTGGCGGGTGCCTGTAGTCCCAGCTACTTGGGAGGCTGAGGCAGGAGAATGGCGTGAACCTGGGAGGCAGAGTTTGCAGTGAGTGGAGATCGCACCACTGCACTCTAGCCTGGGCGACAGAGCAAAACTCGGTCTCGAAAAGAAAGAAAAAAAAAAAAAAAAAAGAAAAACAAAATGATACTCTGTGTGCTTTTTACGTGAGGCTTATTATGATTTTTAAAATTTTAGTATTCCTCTTTTACCACTCCTAATTTTCATCAGTTCTACAAACACTTATAATATTCCAACTCCAACATCGTGACCTAGTTTATAGTTTTTACTGAGGTGGAAGCAGCATCGTTTACTTCCTCTCCATGGCCACTGTCCCGAGCATAGCTTGCGCTCCACAAAGTTCAGGAAGCGTGGCTGACCTCTGAGACCCCGACCCTCTTCCCCACGCCTTTGGTGCCAGCAGCAGTGGTAGAAGCAGGGCTAGGGAGGCCAGTGCCGGCTGCCGCTTTCTCCTGCGGGGGGAGGGCGAGCTCTGTGGGAGCCTGCAGCTTCCTCACAGCGTTGTTAGGCGGGTGTTGGTGGGGTTGGGTGAACTGTCTTGGTCGCACGACCTGCTCGGGGTTATAGAAATGGCTAGTAGTGAATAACTCCCTTTCTGAAATACACTTTTTCCCACTCCGTGAAACCCACCTTCTCTGGATGCTGGAGCAAGGATGCCACATCAAACTCTGCCTGCTGCCTGCTCTAATTCGGTCCTGGAATCCCAAGGAGCTACCAGTGCAGTGAGTGTAGCTCAGGATGACATAGTGTTACTCAGCAATGGGCCCAGTGTCTGACACGCATAGAAGCCAACACGATGGCACCAGCTTTCCATGAAAGAAAAAAGCTTTATTGCGAATGGACTGCAAGGAGATGGGAGACAACGCTTAATTCTGTCTCCCTGAGCTGAGGGTGGGTCCAGCTTTAATGGCATTCCTAGCTAGTCCCAGGTGACGTCAATGTAGCTGGCTGGCCAGGCTGCTGGTAAGGATGAGGAGGTTAAAGCGTTTTCCATTGTGCACACCTGGGCAATTCTGGCTCTGCGTAAGCTAAGTAACTTAAGCACTGGTTAACTGGCTTGAGCTGGTCCCTTGGTTAGAATAATACCAAGGCTGAGGTTTGCTCCCTGCAGCTCTGAGCTGCCTAAACCTTTGGCTCTTCTTTTGATGGCTTCTAAGACACCCAAATACCAAATGCTCAAATTTTTTTTTTTTTTTTTGAGACGGAGTCTCGCTCTGTCGCCCAGGCTGGAGTGCAGTGGCGCAATCTCGGCTCGCTGCAAGCTCCGCCTCCCAGGTTCACACCATTCTCCTGCCTCAGCCTCCTGAGTAGCTGGGACTACAGGCGCCCGCCACCACGCCTGGCTAATTTTTTGTATTTTTTTTAGTAGAGGCGGGGTTCAAATTTGTTTTTTTAATTATCCGACTTTTTGTTTTTGACAGAGACGGGGTCTCTGTCGCCCAGTCTGGAGTGCAGTGGCACAATCTCGGCTCACTGCAACCTCCACTTCCTGGGTTCAAGCAGTTCTCCTGCCTCAGCCTCCCGAGTAGCAGGGATTAAAGGCATGCGCCACCACGTCCAGCTAATTTTGTATTTTTAATAGAGACAGGGTTTCACCATGTTGGCCAGGCTGGTCTCGAACTGTTGACCTCAGGTGATCCGCCCACCTTGGTCTCCCAAAATGCTGGGCTTATAGGCGTGAGTCACTGCGCCTGGCCAACGTTTTTTCTTTAAAGTGACATGTCAATTCAAATTTTTCTCAGCCAAACAGTATTCATTTGATGTTGTATGTTGGAAGTTTTTCAAATTGCAATACTCAGCCTTTTTATTGTGAAGTGGAATATATTTTTTCAAACGTAAAGATGGATCTTGGGCTGGGTGCGGTGGCTCACCCCTGTAATCCCAGCACTTTGTGAGGCCTAGGTGGGCGGATCACGAGGTCCAGAGATGGAGGCCATCCTGGCTAACATGGTGAAACCCTGTCTCTACTAAAAATACAAAAAATTAGCCAGGCATGGTGGCACGTGTCTGTAGTCCCAGCTACTTGGGAGGCTGAGACAGGAGAATGATGTGAACCTGGGAGGCGGAGGTTGCAATGAGTGGAGATCATGCCATTGCACTCCAGTTTGGGTGACAGACTGAGACTCCGTCTCAAAAACAAAAACAAAAACAAACAAAAAAGACTGGGCATGGTGGTTCATGCCTGTAATCCCAGCACTTTGGGAGGCCAAAGCAGGCGGATCACCTGAGGTCGGGAGTTCGAGACCAGCCTGGCCAAGATGGTGAAAGCCCATCTCTACTAAAAATACATCATTAGCTGGGAGTGGTGGCGCATGCCTGTAATCCCAGCTACTCGAGAGGCTGAGAAAGGAGAATCGCTTGAACCCGGGAGGCGGAGGTTGCGGTGAGCTGAG
>NW_026652291.1:1833534-1848284 GCF_009828535.3 Hylobates moloch
TAATCCCAGCTACTCAGGAGGCTGAGGCAGGTGAATCGATTGAATCCAGGAGGCGGAGGTTGCAGTAAACGGAGATCGTGCTATTGCACTCCAGCCTGGCCAACAAGAGTGAAACTCTGTCTCAAAAAAAAAAAAAAAAAAAAAAGAAAAACAACAATAACAACCAGATCTTGTGAGAACTCACTGTCACGAGAACAGCAAGGTGGAAATCCACCCCCATGATCCAGTCATCTCCCACCAGGTCCTTCTTCCACCTCCACCACTGGGGATTACAGTTCAACCTGAGATTTGGGGACACAGCCAAACCGTATCTGACGGTATTTTGTTTTCGTTTTTGTTTTTGTTTTGAGACGGAGTCTCGCTCCGTTGCCCAGGCTGGACTGCAATGGCGTGATCTCGGCTCACCGCAAGCTCCGCCTCCCGGGTTCATGCCATCCTCCTGCCTCAGCCTCCTGAGTAGCTGGGACTACAGGCGCCCGCCACCACGCCCGGCTAATTTTTTTTTTATTTTTTAGTAGAGACAGGGTTTCACCATGTTAGCCAGGATGGTCTTGATCTCCTGACCTCGTGATCCACCCACTTTGGCCTCCCAAAGTGCTGGGATTACAGGTGTGAGCCACTGTGCCCGGCCCAGATGGTTTTAAAAAACATATACAGGAATATATTTTCTTAAATTGTATAAAGCAATATGTAGAAAGAGGAAGTCTTATTCTGAGAATTGTTAGTACACCTAATTTAAATTTTTGAAAAGTCAAGAAAATTTGATTAGAACATTTGTGTAGTTTGAGTCAAATAATCTTTATAGTTGATTAATTATTAAAAATGCCACAATTCTTTTTTCTGGTTCTCCTGTATAATGATTAGAAGAAAAAAATTCTCACTTTGCATTTGATAGTTTTATCAAGCATTTATGTTTAAAACTTGGTAAATTGGGAAGTTACTAAATAATGGGGGTTATGTTATAATGGAGGAGATATTTGTTAAAACTTTTTTTTAAGACAGGTTCTCATTGTGTTGCCCAGGATGGATTGCAGTGGCATGATCATATGTCGCTGTAATCTTTAACTCCTGGACTCAAGGGATCCTCCTACCTCAGCCCCCCAAGTAGCTTCCTGTGTTGCCCAGGCTTGTCTCAAGTCCTGGCCTCAAGCAGTCCTCCCACCTCAGCCTCCCCAAATGTTGGTATTACAGGCATAAGCCACCTCGCCTGGCCATTTTTTTTTTTTTTTTTTGAGACGAAGTCTTGCTCTGTCACCCAGGCTGGAGTGCAGTGGCGCGATCTCTGCTCACTGCAAGCTCTGCCTCCCGGGTTCACGCTGTTCTCCTGCCTCAGCCTCCCGAGTAGCTGGGACTACAGGCACTCGCCACCACACCCGGCTAATTTTTTGTATTGTTAGTAGAGACAGGGTTTCACCGTGTTAGCCAGGATGGTCTTGATCTCCTGACCTCGTGATCTGCCAGCCTTGGCCTCCCAAAGTGCTGGGATTACAGGTGTGAGCCACTGCGCCCGGCCTGGGTGACAGAGCGAGACTCCATCTCAAAAAAGAAAAAAGAGTTCTTTATGTATTTAGGATACAAGTCCTTTATGTATGTATTTATTTAGAGACAGGGTCTCACTCTTGCGCCCAGGCTGGAGTGCAGTGGCACAGTCATAGCTCACTGCAGCCTCAACCTTCTGGGCTCAAGCAATCCTCCTACCTCAGCCTCCCAAGAAGCTGGGACTACAGGCCTGCACTACTACGCCTGGCTACTTTTTATCATTTTTGTAGAGATGGGGTTTCACTATGTTGTTCAGACTGTTCTTGAACTCTTGGGCTCAAGTGATCTACCCACCTTAGCCTCCCAAAATGCTGGGATTACAGACATCCCGAAGTGCTGGGATTATAGGCGTGAACCACCACACCTGGCCAAGTCCTTTATCAAATATGTACTTTGCAGATATTTTCTCCCAGTCTGTGGCTTGTCTTTTCATTCTCTTAATAACTGTTATATATTGTTCTGTTCTAGTTCATTAAAAAACAAAACTAGTCCTGAGGCACTAATTGATTTTAGAGCCCACTAAGAGGTCATAGTCTGTGGTTTGAAATTCAGTGTTTGTTCTGCTTCTGTAATATTCACGTGATCAACATTAGTAAAGCAACCATTATTTCAAGCAGTAATTTTTTTTCTGTTTTTTTTTTTTTTTTCTGTAGTCCCAGCTACTCGGGAGGCTGGAGTGCAGTGGCGCGATCTCTGCTCACTGCAAGCTCTGCCTCCCGGGTTCACGCTGTTCTCCTGCCTCAGCCTCCCGAGTAGCTGGGACTACAGGCACTCGCCACTACACCTGGCTAATTTTTTGTATTGTTAGTAGAGACAGGGTTTCACTGTGTTAGCCAGGATGGTCTCGATCTCCTGACCTCGTGATCCGCCTGCCTCGGCTTCCCAAAGTGCTGGGATTACAGGCGTGAGCCACCGCGCCCGCCAGCTTTTGTTTTTTTTTTAAATAGTGATGTGGTTTTGTCAAGTTGCTTAGGCTCATCTCTTAACTCCTAGCCTCAAGTGATCCTTTTGCCTCAGCCTCCTAAAGTCTTGGGATTATAAGTGTGAGCCACTGGGCTCAGCCCATTAAAACTTCTACTGCCTTTTCTTTTTTATTTTGAAGCATTTTAGAGTAGTGGTTTAAAGCTTAAGCTTTGGAGTCACACAGGCCAGGGTTAAATCCTGACTCTGGCATTTATTAGTTCAGCAGACTTGGGACAAATTATTATTTATTTATTTATTTTATTTATTTTGAGACAGAGTCTCGCTCTGTCGCCCAGGCTGGCAGTGGCGCGATCTTGGCTCACTGCAAGCTCCGCCTCCCAGGTTCATGCCATTCTCCTGCCTCAGCCTCCCAAGTAGCTGGGATTATAGGCATGTGCCACCATGCCCGGCTAATATTTGTATTTTTAGTAGAGACGAGGTTTCACCATGTTTGCAAGGCTGGTCATGAGCTCCTGACCCTCAGGTGATCCATCCGCCTTGGCCTCCCAAAGTGCTGGGATTACAGGTATGAGCCACCACACCCATCTGGGACAAATTATTTAACCTCTCTGACCCTCTTTTTCCTAATCTGTAAAGTGAAGAGTGGTACTTATATCACAAAGATGGTATGACAGTTGAGAATGTGTAAAGTCCATACTATAGTGTGTAATAACAAGCACCAATAAATGATAATGGAAATGTTTTTTCCCTAGTGCAATGACTTTTCATTTAGTTTTATGGAAGTCCTGGTAGGTTTCATGAGGCCCTCCGAGTGGTATCTTTCAAACTTTTCTGACCATGAACCCACACTAAGAAATACCTTTTACAAGGTGACTCAGTTCTTACATAAATACTCAGACACGTATCTATACATGTCAAAATGTCAGGAGAAAACACCCTATGTTACTCTTTTCTTACCCTGCTATAAAGAACTACCGGAGACTGGGTAATTTATAAAGGAAAGAGATTTAATGTACTCACAGTTCTGCGTGCCTGGGAGGCCTCAGGAAACTTACAATCATGGCGGAAGGCACCTCTTCACAGGGTGACAGGAGAGAGAATGAGTGCCAGCAGGGGAAATTCCAGATGCTTATAAAACCGTCAGATCTCGTGAGACTCACACATTATCACGAGAACAAAATGGGAGAAACCGCCCCATGATCCAGTTATGTTCACCTGGTCCTCCCCTTGACACGTGCGGATTACAATTCAAGATGAGCTATTGGGTGGGGCACAGCCAAACCATATCTTACCCTTTCCATGGGCAGTGTATTGTCTTATTTTTTAGAGAAGTTTTAGATATACAGAAAGATGGAGCAGAAAGTACAGTGTCCCATATACCTTTTACCACCACTGCCACTTGCCCCTTCCTGCCAGTTTCCCTATTACTAACATCATACATTAGTGTGGTACTTTGTTATTTATTTGAGCCCAGAAGGTTGAGGCTGCAGTGACCTGTGACTGTGCTACTGCACTCCAGCCTGGGCGCAAGAGTGAGACCCTGTTCATGGACCAAGGTTGATTGATTAATTAATTCATTCATTCCCAGGACCAGCTTTGACTTTAATTGACACATTTTGTTGACTAAAGTTTATAGTTTGCATGGGAGTTTACACTTCCTGTTGTACACTTTGGTAGGTTTGGACAAACGTGTAATGACATGTATCTTTTTTTTTTCTTTGAGGTGGAGTTTCCCTCTTGTTGCCCAGGCTGGAGTGCAATGGCACGATCTTGGCTCACTGCAGTCTCCGCCTCCTGGGTTCAAGCGATTCTCCTGCCTCAGCCTCCTGAGTATCTGGGATTACAGGCGCATACCACCACTCCTGGCTAATGTTTATACTTTTAGTAGAGACAGGGTTTCACCATCCTGACCTCAGTTGACCCATCCGCCTTGGCCTCTCAAAGTACCGGGATTACAGGCATGAGCCAATGACATATATCTTCTATCACAGTATCATATAGAATAGTTTCACTGCCCTAAAAATTGCCATCCTCCAACTGTTCAGATCTCCCTCCCCTCCTGCCCTCTGGCAGCCACTGATCCTTTTACTGTCTCTATTGCTTTTCTTATCCAGAATCTCTGTATACAGTATATAGCATACTCTACATACTGCACCTAGTATACAGTAGATAGCCTTTTTATGCTGGTTTCTTTCACTTAGCAATGTGCATTTAATACGGTTCCCTCATGTCTTTATGGCTTGATAGCTCATTTCTTTCTTTTTTAACTCTCTTCTGGATTTGTGCTTTTTTTTAACATTGCTGAGTAACTGAATAATATTCTAGCAATATTATGTACCACAGTTTGTTTATTCATTCATCTACTGAAGGACATCTTGGTTGCTTCCAAGTTTTGGCAATTACAAACAAAGCTGCCATAAACATTCACATGCAGGTTTTTGTCTGGACACATTTTCAACTCCTTTGGGTAAAGAGCAAGCAGTGGGATTGCTGGATCACATGGTAAAAGTATGCTTAGTTTTTTAAGAAGCCACCAAACTGTCTTCCAACATGGCTGTACCATTTTGTATTCCCAACAGCAAGTTCCTTTTGCTCCACATCCTCACCAGTGTTAGGTGTTGTCGATGCTTTGGATTTGGGCCATTCTAGTAGGTGTGTATTAGTATTTTTTTTTTTTTTTTTTTTGAGACCAGTGGCGCAATCTCGGCCCACTGCAAGCTCTGCCTCCCGGGTTCACGCCATTCTCCTGCCTCAGCCTCTCTGAGTAGCTGGGACTACAGGTGCCCGCCACCACGCCCAGCTAATTTTTTTTTTTTTTGTATTTTTAGTAGAGACGGGGTTTCACCGTGGTCTCGATCTCCTGACCTCGTGATCCGCCCGCCTCGGCCTCCCAAAGTGCTGGGATTACAAGCGTGAGCCACCGCGCCCGGCCTGGTGTGTAGTAGTATTTCATTGTTGTTTTATTAATAATTTGCAATTCCCAAATGACCTATGATACGGAACATGTTTTTCATATGTTTATTTTGCCATTTGTATGTCATCTTTGGTGAAGTGTCTGTTCAGATCATTTGCCCATTAAAAAATAAGGTTGTTTTGGCCAGGTGCAGTGGCTCACGCATGTAATCCTAGCACCTTGGCTGAGGCGGGTGGATCATTTGAGGTCAGGAGTTCGAGACCAGCCTGGCCAACATAGTGAAACACCGTCTCTACTAATGATACAAAAATTAGCTGGGCCTGATGGCAGGCACCCCAGTCCCAGCTACTCGGGAGGCTGAGTCACGAGAATTGCTCGAACCCAGGAGGCAGAGGTTGCAGTGAGCTGAGCTTGTGCCATGGCACTCCAGACTGGGCGACAGAGTGAAACTGTGTCTCAAAAACACAGAAACGGCTGCACACGGTGGCTCACGCCTGTAATCCCAGCACTTTGGGAGGCCGAGGTGGGCGGATCACAAGGTAAGGAGTTCGAGACCAGCCTGGCCAATATGGTGAAACCCCATCTCTACTAAAAATACAAAAATTAGCTGAATGTGGTGGCAGGCACCTGTAGTCCCAGCTGCTCGGGAGGCTGAGGCAGGAGAATCGCTTGAACCCAGGAGGCAGAGGTCGCAGTGAGCCGAGATTGCGCCACTGCATTCCAGCCTGGGTGACAGAGACTGTCTAAAAAAAACAACAACAAAATAAAAAACACACAGAAACAAAAACATTAGCTTGTTTTATGATTATTGAGGTTTTTGTTGTTATTGTTGTTGAGGGGGAGTCTGGCTCTGTTGCCCAGGGTGGAGTGTAGTGGCGCAATCTCGGCTCACTGCAAGCTCCGCCTCCCAGGTTCACGCCATTCTCCCGCCTCAGCCTCCCGAGTAGTTGGGACTACAGGTGCCCACCACCACACCCGGCTAATACTGTTTTTGTATTTTTAGTAGCGACGGGGTTTCACCGTGTTAGCCAGGATGGTCTTGATCTCCTGACCTCGTGATCCACCAGCCCTGGCCTCCCAAAGTGCTGGGATTACAGGTGTGAGCCACTGCGCCCGGCCTGGGTGACAGAGCGAGACTCCATCTCAAAAAAGAAAAAAGAGTTCTTTGTGTATTTAGGATACAAGTCCTTTATGTATGTATTTATTTAGAGACAGGGTCTCACTCTTGTGCCCAGGCTGGAGTGCAGTGGCACAGTCATAGCTCACTGCAGCCTCAACCTTCTGGGCTCAAGCAATCCTCCTACCTCAGCCTCCCAAGAAGCTGGGACTACAGGCCTGCACTACTACGCCTGGCTACTTTTTGTATTTTTTGTAGAGATGGGGTTTCACTATGTTGTTCAGACTGTTCTTGAACTCTTGGGCTCAAGTGATCTACCCACCTTAGCCTCCCAAAATGCTGGGATTACAGACATCCCGAAGTGCTGGGATTATAGGCGTGAACCACCACACCTGGCCAGGTCCTTTATCAAATATGTACTTTGCAGATATTTTCTCCCAGTCTGTGGCTTGTCTTTTCATTCTCTTAATAACTGTTATATATTGTTCTGTTCTAGTTCATTAAAAAACAAAACTGGTCCTGAGGCACTAATTGATTTTAGAGCCCACTAAGAGGTCATAGTCTGTGGTTTGAAATTCAGTGTTTGTTCTGCTTCTGTAATATTCACGTGATCAACATTAGTAAAGCAACCATTATTTCAAGCAGTAATTTTTTTTCTGTTTTTTTTTTTTTTTTGAGAAGGAGTCTCACTCTGTCCTCCAGGCTGGAGTGCAGTGGCGTAATCTCAGCTTACTGCAACCTCTGCCTGCCAGGTTTAAGCAATTCTCCTGCTTCAGCCTCCTGAGTAGGTGGAATTACAGGCACGCACTGCCACGCCTGGCAAAATTTTTTTTTTTTTTTAGTAGAGACGGGGCTTCACCATGTTGCCGAGGCTGGTCTTGAACTCCTGACCTCAAGTGATCCACCCAGCTCAGCCTCCCAAAGTGCTGGGATTATAGGCATGAGCCACCACGCTCAGCCAAATTTTCAATATTGATGAACAGTGGTGTCAGGATTGATACTGTTCTTTATTCTAGAGTATTATCTTCTAATTTTAATTTTTTATTTTATTATTTTTGAGAGGAAGGCTCACTCTGTCACTTGGCTCACTGCAACCTCTGCCTCCTGGGTTCAAGCAATTCTCCTGTCTCAGCCTCCTGAGTAGCTGGGATGACAGGCATGTGCCACCACGTCGGGCTAATTTTTGTGTTTTTGGTAGAGATGGGGTTTCACCATGTTGGCCAGGCTGTTTTCGAACTTCTGATCTCATGATCCACCTGCCTCAGCCTCCAAAAGTGCTGGGATTAGAGGCATGAGCCACCACGCCCGGCCTTTTTAAAATTTTGAGACACCTGGGTGCGGTGGCTCAACACTTGTAATCTCAGCACTTTGGGAGGCCTAGGTGGGCGGATCACAAGGTCAAGAGATCAAGACCATTTGGCCAACACGGTGAAACCCTGTCTCTACTAAAAATACAAAAACTAGCCGGGCATGGTGGTGCGTGCCTGTAGTCCCAGCTACTAGGTAGGGAGGCTGAGGCAGGAGAATCGCTTGAACCCGGGAGGCAGAGGTTGCAGTGAGCCGAGATCGCGCCACTGCACTCCAGCCTGGGCAACAGAGCGAGACTCTGTCTCAAAAAAAAAAATAATAATTTTGAGACACAGTTTCACTTTGTCACCCAGGCTGGAATGCAGTGGTTCAATCATAGCTCACTGCAGCCTTGACCTCCTGGGCTCAAGTGATCCTGCCTGCCTCAGCCCCCCACGTATCTGGGACTGCTGGCATATACTACCATGCCTGGCGAATTTTTTGTGCTTTTTGTAGAGATAGGGTTTCGCCATTGTTGCCCAGGCTGATCTCGAACTCCTGAGCTCAAGCAGCCTGCCCACCTCAACCTCCCAAAGTGCTGGCATACAGGTGTGAGTCACCACACCCAACCTATCCTAGAGTATTCTTTAAGTTCTAGTGGATAGAATAAGTGTGGTCAGCTGTATCACTGAGCTCTGTATCCTGTAGTCATGACACATCTTGGTATTATGGAAAGCTGTATGAATTTTGCATTTCCACAAGGTTTAAGACAGGTTCTCTCAAAATGCGTTGTGCTTTTAAATACTGAAGGGACTCTTGTATACTAAGTAAATAATGTATATAGAAGCTAAGGTGCCTATTTTGTATTCCCAGGAATACTATATAATTTAAAATGTGGAATTATTAAGGCAAGTAAAACAGTGATTAGAACTAAACAGAATTGATAAGGTTATTGAGAATCTATTGTAGTGGCTTTTTAACTTTGAGTAGATGCTACTCAGATATTTGAATATGTCTAGGCTGGGCATAGTGGCTCATGCCTGTAATCCCAGCACTTTGGGAGGCCAAGGCGGGAGGATAATTGAGCCCAGGAGTTAGAGACCAGCCTGGGCATAGACCCCATCTCTACAAAAAATAAAAAAAATTAGCTGTGGTGCACTTTTATAGTCTCAGCTACTTGAGAGGTTGAGGCAGGGGAGGATCACTTGAGCCTAGGAGTTCGAGGCTGCAGTGAGCTAGGATTGGTGCTGCTGCACTCAGCCTAGGCAGCAGAGCAAGATCCTGTCTCTAAAAAAAAGAAACATTAAAAAAAAGGGTATATGTCTGTCTCTGCCTTCATAAGAGGGTTAAATATGTACTTCTACAGTCCTATTTATTTAGAAAAAATTTTTCATTGCTCTAAGGTTAATTTTATTTCTTTTCCAAAATAGTACAAGCGCTAATTATGGAAATTGAACTTAATATGATCTTACTAAACTGTACCTTTATTTTCCTTGGAGTTAATTCTTCATCCCTAAAATTTGTGTCAGGGGAAGGGGGTGGTGCTGAACTCACCCCCACTACCCTGCAGTGCCATCTTGTGGAAAGAAAGGCTTTAGCTCAAGTTTGTCCAACCCATGGCCCCGGGCCACAGGAGGCCCAGGACAGCTTTGAATGCACCCCAACACAAAGTAGTAAACTTTCTTAAAACATTATGAGAGATATATATTTTTTAACGATCTTTTTTTCTAGCTCATCGGCTATCATTGGTGTTAGTATATTTTATGTGTGGCCCAAGACAATTCTCCAATGTGGCCCAGGGAAGCCCAAAGTTGGGACACCTCTGCTTTAGAGCAAGGGACATCCATTGTATCTCTAGGTTTGAGTGAAATCTGCCAAATACCACATACTTTTGTTCAAGGCTCCTGACTTTCACACTAATTTTTTTTCTTTTTTTTTTTTTGAGATGGAGTCACTGTTGCCCAGGCTGGCATGCAGTGGCGTGATCTTGGCTCACTGCAACCTCTGCCTCTTGGGTTCAAGGGATTCCACTGTCTCAGCCTCTGAGTAGCTGGGCTTACAGGCATGTGCCACCACGCTCAGCTAATTTTTTTTTTGTATTTTTAGTAGAGATGGGGTTTCGCCATGTTGGCCAGGCTGGTCTCGAACTCCTGACCTCAAATGATCCGTCCACCTTGGTCTCCCAAAGTGCTGGGATTATAGGTGTGAGCCACTGTGCCCGGCCTCACCCTAACTTTTTTAAAGAATATTTTTCTTCTCTTTGATGTGGACTAATTCAGTGATTAGAGGGGTAAAATATTGGCTGTTTTTCTACAGAGAACTTGAAGATGAGAAAACAGGCAAACACCTACCTGTCGTGATTCAAGAAACCTAGTATAAAAAGACATTTCATGGCCAGGTGCGGTGGCTCATGCCTGTAATCCCAGCACTTTGGGAAGCCAAGGTGGGTGGGTCACGTGGTCAGGAGATCGAGACCATCCTGGCTAACACGGTGAAACCTTGTCTCTTCTAAAAATACAAAAAATTAGCAAGGCGTGGTGGCAGGCACTTTTTGTCCCAGCTACTTGGGAGGCTGAGGCAGGAGAATGGCGTGAACCTGGAAGGCGGAGCTTGCAGTGAGCTGAGATTGTGCCACTGCAGTCCAGCCTGGGCGACAGCGTGAGACTGTCTCAAAAAAAAAAAAAAAAAAAAAAAAAAAATTTTACATATAATTGGGGGAGTTTATTGAGTGCCTCTTATGTGCCAGGCACTGCTTCAGGCACTACTGACATAGCAGTTAATTAACTGAAACCCTGCTCTCAAGAAGCTTATGTGTTCTAGTGACAACAGACAGAGGATAAACAAATATATACATAGATCCAGGTGGTGGTTGAGTGCTAAGCAGAAATACATAAACCAGGGTAGGAGGACAGAGGGATGGAGTAGTGCTATTTTAGGTAGATTCTAGGTTAAGGAAAGCTTCCTTGCTAAGACGCCATTCCAGCAGAGCCCTGAAAGAAGAGGGTAATACAATGTCAGTAGCTGAGTGAAGTGGTCTAGGCAGAGAATAGCAAATGCAAAGCCCCTGAGGCAGAAGTTGGCTTGCCCTGTTGGGGGAGGGAGAAGGGATGAAGAGTGTGGTAAGCATTGAGATCAGAGTGGTGTGCATGTGTGTGTTGCAGGTCTTGCAGGGCCTCTTAGACAACAGTTAGGACTTTGAAATTTATTCTCAGAGAGGAAACCATGGGAAGGTTTTGAATGAAGTGATGTATCTGAAGGGCGAGAGTGGAAACAGATGAATGAGGTTGCTCTTGCAGACATCCTTTCTGAGAGGTGGTGGTGGCTCGGGCTTGGGTAGTAGCCAGGGAGACGAGTTATCAGATTCTGGGTAGGAGGTTGACAGTTTTGCTAATGGATTCTTTGTGGAGTATGAGAGAGAAGCGAGTTGAGCCAATCCTTTATTTTATTCTCCTTTCTCTGTGTGGATGACAGTGACTCCCAGGTGTGTTTTTCAGTCTTTGAGAGGCTGATTGAGGAAAGTGGGATGAAGCATTTAAGGTGATGGCTTAGACTTAGTTTTCCTTACAGCTCTAATGTTTCTGAGATTTTAAATTGGTGGACTGAGTTGCAGTCAGGGCCAGAAGGGACCTTAGCATCAATTCTTATTTTGAGGTGCGTGGCCTGCTGGAAAGCTACAGGGGTCTTCCTGCTGTTCACCCACCCCCACCCCAACTGATCCTTTCTGTGGCTTTTATGAGCTATTTACTCACAACCTACTAAGTGAGTTATTGCAAGTTACTAAAATTTAGTATAGCTTTTATCACCTTATTTCTCTTCGGTTATTTTTTGTTATCACTGAGCTCCTTTTCCACTAGAAAGAAGAAGTAGATGGTATAGGTGAGCTGGGGGATCTAATACTTTACCTGATTGGGCTGGGCCAGAAAAGCCTGAGAGCCATTTTCCTGCAAATATGTGTTTCATATTATCTGCTGAGTTCTTGCCAAGAAACCAAGACCCAGAGATAGACCAAGGAGCAGCTTCCCCAGCCAGTTGCAGCAGTCAATGGCATAGCTAAGGATAGAACTTGAGTTTCTTATTCCAGGGTTCTTTGTACCATGTAAGGCAAGTTTCTGAATTCCTTTTCTAAAAGTTTTATATATCCTACTTTTTAAAAACAGCTTCATTGTGGTATAATTTATGTGCCATAAAAGTTTACCTATTTTAAGTGAACATTCAGTGATCTTTAGTAAATTTACATAGTTTTACAACCATCACCACAATCTAATTTTAGAACATTACTGTCATCCCAAAACAAAGTTTGTGCCTATTTGCCGTCACTCCTCATTCCCATCCCCAGTCCTAGGCAACCACACATCTTTCTTTCTCTATGGATTTGACTGTTTTGGGCATTTCACATAAATGGAATCATATAACATGTGGTCTTTTGTGTCTGGCCTCTTTCACTTAGCTTAGTATTTTCAAAGTTCATCCATGTTGTAGCATGTGTCAATACTTTGTTACTTTTATTGCTGAATAATATTCCATCGTATGATATTCCATAATTATCTGTTAATGGAGATTTTGGTTTTATCTTGTCTTTCCTTTTCTCTCTCCTTCCTTCCTCCGTTCCTTCCTTTTTTTTTTTTTTTGAGACAGCATCTTGCTCTGTCACTCAAGCTGGAGTGCAGTGGCATGATCACAGTTCACTGCAGCCTTGACCTCCTGAGCTCAAGCAATCCTCACACCTAGGCTTCCTGAGTAGCTGGGACTATAGGCGTGTGCCACCACGCCCAGCTACTTTTTAAATTTTTTGTAGAGGTGGGGTTTTGTTATGTTGCCCAGGCTGGTCTTGAACTCTTGAGCTCAAGCAATCTGCCACCCTTGGCCTCCCAGAGTGCTGGGATTACAGGCATGAGCCACCGTTCCTGGCCTTGTTTCTTCTTTTTGGCTACTATGAACAGGGCAGCTATGAACATTTGCATATAAGACTTTGCGTGGACATTTATTTTTATTTCTCCAGGGTAGGTACCTAGGAGTGGAATTGCTGGGCTGTATGGTAAATCTGTGTTTAAAAATTTTTAGGCCGGGCATGGTGGCTCACGCCTGTAATCCCAGCACTTTGGGAGGCCGAGGCTGGCGGATCACGTGAGCTCAGGAGTTCGAGACCAGCCTGGCCAACGTGGTGAAACCCTGTCTCTACTAAAAATATAAAAATTAGCGGGGCGTGGTAGCATGCGCCTATTATCCCAGCTACTTGGGAGGCTGAAGCAGGAGAATCACTTGAACCTGGGAGGCGGAGGTTGCAGTGAGCTGAGATTAAGCCACTGCACTCCAGCTGAACTGTTATACAAAATAGCTGTACCATTTTATATTTTCACCACCAATATATGAAGGTTTCAGTTTCTCTACATCCTTGTCAATGCTTGTGATTGTCTCTTTGATTATAGGATAATTCCTGTTTAGATTTTTTTTTCCTTAGAGATCGGATCTCACTCTATCACCCAGGCTCTAGTATAGTGGTGTGCTCATAGCTCACTGCAGCACTGAACTCCTGGGCTCATGTGATCCTCCACCTCAGTGTCCTAAGTAGGTGGGACTACAGACACATACCACCATGCCCAGCTAGTTGTTTATTCATTTATTTAGTTTTTAGTAGAGATGGGGTCTCACTATGTTGCCCATGCTGGTCTCAAATTCCTGGGCCTAAGCGATCCTCCTGCCTCAGCCTCCCACAGTGTTGAGATTACAGGCTTGAGTCACCATGCCCAGCTAGTTCCTGTTTTTTAATAGCTTGTACATCCTTAATTTGTGTTTTGCTTTGGTTTCCTTGGACTGCCAAGAAAATAGTTTAAATACTAAGTTTGTAAAAATATTAAAATATCTGTGTGGATTACTTAAATTAGTGATTATTTTATTTCAGTTGATTTTCTTAGTTCAGATGTTCCTGAAAGCAAGGGTAGGATGACCTCTTAAGCTACTTAATAATGGTTGTCAGTTTTTTGCCTGCCTCATCCTGCATTTTTTGAGTACCACTGTGTGTCCAGGCACTGAGCTAGAGAACACAAGTATTGTCCTTATGGTCTAGTATGGTCTTTTCCAACTTTTTTGAATGAAAAAAAAATGGAGCAAGTTAAGACACACTTAGATGATTTCAAGACCAGGTAATGAGTCACAGATACTGTTCCAGTAGAGGATGTAGTCAAGAAAACTATTGATAATTTAATGTAAGGAAGTTGTACTGTAAATAGCCACAGTCTGTTACAGCAGGGGAGAAGAGGAGGCTCTGTCTGAGGTTGGGTTGAGATGGGCAGACATTGGTTCCAGTCTTTCTCAGGTCAGATCAGGATGGGTAGAGAGTATTGTCAGTGAGCAGAAAGGGGCAGGATTTGTTGTGTGATTCATCAGGGCAGAGAAACAGTTTGAGGAAAGGCATAAGTAGGACATCTTGTCATTACATGCTATATTTGTTACAGCACACAATTAGAAATTTTTGTTTTCCTAACTGTAGCTAACCAAATCTTTTATTTATTTATTTATTTATTTTTGAGACGGAGTCTCACTCTGTTGCCTAGGCTGGAGTGCAGTGGCGCTATCTCGGCTCACTGCAAGCTCCACCTCCCGGGTTCATGCCATTCTCCTGCCTCAGCCTCCCGAGTAGCTGGGACTACAGGTGCCCACCACCACATCCGGCTAATGTTTTGTAGTTTTAGTAGAGACAGGGTTTCACTGTGTTAGCCAGGATGGTCTTGATCTCCTGTCTTCGTGATCCGCCTGCCTCAGCCTCCCAAAGTGCTGGGATTACAGGTGTGAGCCACCGCTCCCAGCCCCAAATCTTTTATTTTTAACATATTAATCCTTCAGGAAGGATAACCATATTAACTTGTTTCCTTTTTTCCTTTAGTTTCCTTAATCCTACTGAATTTCATCTGTTTTGTACATACTATTAAAGAAAAAAAATGCTACCCATTGTGTCGTGCCATCAATTGTGAG
>NW_026652291.1:1848384-1855846 GCF_009828535.3 Hylobates moloch
CCCCCCTCCCCTTTCTAAACCAAAGTAAAATCTAGCCCCTTCTTCGGGGCCGAGAGAACTTCGAGCATTAGCTGTCTCTTGGCCGCCGGCTAAATAAACAGACTTAATTCGTCTCAAAGTGTGGCGTTTTCTCTAACTCGCTTAGGTGCAACACACGCACAGCTAATTTTTGTATTTTTAGTAGAGACGGGGTTTCACCATGTTGCCAGACTGGTCTCAAACTCCTGACCTCAGGTGATCTGCCCGCCTTGGCCTCCCAAAGTGCTGGGATTACAGGCGTGAGCCACCAAGCCCGGCCTAATGTTTTATTTTTTGTAGAAACAGGGTCTTGCTATGTTGCCCAGGCTGGTCTTGAACTCGTGGGCTCAACCAATCCTCCGGCCTCGGCCTCCCAAAGTGCTGGGATTACAGGGTGAGCCACTGGCACCCGGCACACTCTTGAAGGAGTCATATCCTCACTCCCATGGGGCGGGGACACCCCCATCCTCTGTGTGAGGAGGAGTCCTCACTTCCCTGGGTGGGCCAGCCTGCCTCGGGCCTCTCTTTGCACTGGGGGCCTCTTCTTGATGGTGGCAGCCCCTCCAGCGGCCCACACACCTGGCTGGGGGCACCTGGGCACACTCGCACCCAGCATGTCTGCACCCATCTGCACCCGGACCCGGGCTAGGCCAGAGTTTCCTCTGTTCCCAGAAAAGCAGCCCCAAATTCAGCCTGATGTGGCAAATAATTGGCCCGTGGCCCCCGACTATGAGCAGAGCGCATTGTTACTCAAGCTGGGGCCACTGTGAATCCGGGCAAGATCAGTTTGGCCCTGGGGGTGACACTTATATAAAGTCTTTGAGGCTGAGGCTCCAGGGCCGTCGGAGGGCGCAGGGCTGCCACTCTGCACTTACCTCTTGCAGGGATGCCCATTTTGTTCCCAGAGTGATCACCCAGGAGTTGAGCGTGGCGGGGGTCCTGAGGTCCAGCCTGTATGATGTTGCTGTCTCCACGGCAACCCAGTACGGAAGGGCCCTGCCAGCCCACCCAGGACCTCCCCTGCAGGCCCCGCTGCTCCTCCATCCCCCTGCCTGTTCCCTGCCGGCCCTGCCCATGGCATAGCCCAGGCCCCCGCAAGTCTCCTCAGATTCCTCCTGTCCGCTCTGGGCTCCACTCACCTCCAGAGAGGCCTCCGTGAGGTCGTGATTATGCCACAAAACTTTGGGGAATTCCCGTGTGCCCTGGGATGACGTCCAAATCCTTTAACGTGGCCACAGGGCCCACGCTGCCCCGGCCACCCAGCAACCCCCTTTTCAGTCCCTATCTGAGAACCTTTCACCCCAAGGCTGCAGCGACTCCCACCTCCTCTCATTCCTGGGAGGCACCAAGCCACCTTTCCTTCCAGCCACCCACAGCTCTTTCTTTTGCCAAAAATGCTCCCTTCACCCTCATCCCTGGCCCTGACTTAACCTTTGGGTTCGACACCTCCTCCAGGGAGCCTTCCTTGGCCTCTCAAGTCTTTGTTAGGATCCAGCCAACCCTTCTGCCCGACCACAGCAGGCCAGACCAGCCTGAGTAGAAAGTGTCTGTTGATTTCTTTCTTTCTTTTTTTTTTTTTTTGAGACAGAGTCTCACTCTGTCGCCCAGGCTGGAGTGCAATGGCGCTATCTTGGCTCACTGCAACCTCCACCTCCCAGGTTCAAGCAATTCTCCTCCCTCAGCCTCCCAAATAGCTGAGACTACTACATGCGTGCGCCACCGCATCTGGCTAATTTTTTGTATTTTAGTAGAGAAGGGATTTCACCATTTCCTCAGGATGGTCTCAAACTCCTGAGCTCAAATGAGCCACCTGCCTTGGCCTCCCAAAGTGCTAGGATTACAGGCATGAGCTACTGTGCTCAGCCATGTTGGTTGAATTCTACGATGCTTACTATACTGTCATCTTCTGAGCCTAGACATTCTGAACCCTAAGCTCCTAAGCCCCTAGCACAGTGTCTGGCACAGTAACCTTCAAAAACATTTTTGAATGAATAATAAAAGGAATTGGTGAACTGAATCTGCCACAAGTCATGTTAGCTGCTCAGTTTTTTTTTTCTTTTTTCTTATCTTTTTTTTGTTTTTGTTTTTTGTTTTTGAGACAGAGTCTTTGCACTGTCGCCCAGGCTGGAGTGCAATGGCTCACTGCAATCTTGGCTCACTGCAAGCTCCACCTCCCAGGTTCAAGTGATTCTCCTGCCTCAGCCCCCTGAGTAGCTGGGATTACAGGAGCCTGCCACCATGCCCAGCTATTTTTTTATTTTATTTTTAGTAGAGACAAGGTTTCACTATGTTGGCCAGGCTGGTCTCGAACTCCTGGCCTCGGGATCTGCCTGCCTCAGCCTCTCAAAGTGCTAGGATTACAGGCGTGAGCCACCATGCCCGGCCTCACTTTTTTTTCTTAGTAATGTTTGAAGTCAGGAAGTGTGACTCTTACTACTTTGTCCTTTTTCAAGACTGGCTTTTCTGGGTTCCTTACATTTTCTTTTCTTTTCTTTTTTTTTTTTTTTTTGAGACAGAGTTTTACTCTGTCGCCCAGGCTAGAGTGCAGTGGTGTGATCTCGGCTCACTGCAACCTCCACCTCCTGGGTTTGAGCGATTCCCCTGCCTCAGCCTCCCGAGTAGCTGGGATTACAGGTGCCCGCCACTGTGCCCATCTAATTTTCATATTTTTTAGTAGAGACAGGGTTTCACCATCTTGGCCAGGCTGGTCTCAAACTCCTGACCTCATCATCCACCTGCCTTGGCCTGCCAAAGTGCTGTGATTACAGGCGTGAGCCACCACGCCTGGCCTACATTTTCATATAAACTTTATAACCAGCTTGTCAATTTCTGCACAAAAATGCCAGCTGAAAATTTTTTTTTTTTTTTTGAGACGGAGTCTTGCTCTGTCACCCAGGCTGGAGTGCAGTGGCACTATCTCAGCTCACTGCAAGGTCTGCCTCCTGGGTTCACACCATTCTCCTGCCTCAGCCTCCCAAGTAGCTGGGACTACAGGAGCCCACCACCACACCCGGCTAATTTTTTGTATTTTTAATAGAGACGGGGTTTCACCATGTTAGCCAGGATGGCCTTGATCTCCTGACCTCGTGATCTGCCTGCCTCGGCCTCCCAAAGTGCTGGGAAATTGTAATAGGGATTGGGTTGAATCTGTGGATCAGTTTGGGTAGTATTGCTTATCTCCACAACATTAAGCCTTCCAATCCATGAACATGGTATGTCTTTCCATTTTAGGTTGTCTTTAATTTCAACAATGTTTTGTAGTTTTCAATACACAGTATAAAAAGTCTTGCATTCCTTTTGTTAATTTTATTTATTTTTTATTATTACTTTTTTTTTTGAGACTCACTGTGTCACCCAGGCTGGACAGTGAGTGATCCTAGCTCACTGCAGCCTTGACCTCCTAAGCTCAAGCAATCCTCCCACCTTGGCCTCCCAAAGTGCTGGAATTACAGGCATGAGCAACCAAGACTGACCTAATTTTATTTTTAAGTCTTTTATTCTTTTTGGTGCTGTTGCAAATAAAAATGTTTCTTTATTTTCAGATCACTCATTGTTAATGTATAAAAATACAATTGATATTTATATATTAACCTTGTATATTTTTTTTTTTTAGTAGAGACAGGGGTCTCACTATGTTACCCAGGCTGCTCTTGAACTCCTGGGCTCAAGTGATCCTCCCACCTTGGCCTCCCAAAGTGCTGGGATTACAGGTGTGAGTCATCATGTTCAGCCAATCTTGTATCCTAAAATCTTGCTGAACTCATTAGTTCTATAGATTTGTGTGTTTGTAATCCTTAGGATATTTTTATATACAAGATCATGTCATTTACAAATACAGATACTTTTTACATTTTCCTGTACCATCAGGATATCAGGATGTCTTTTCTTTTTCATGACTAATTGCCCGTGGTTAGAACCTCCAGTACAGTGTTAAATAGAAATGACAAAAATGAACATCTTGACTTGTTCTTATTCACTCATTTAATTGTACATTTAATTATAGTACCAAGTGCCTTGAATATGTTTGAGTGCAGAGATGTAGTAGGAAAAGATGAAATACTTATGGGTAAAATGACACAATGAAATCTCAGAATGCCCCAGAATGACTTGGAGGAAGGAGGAAGGTTGCATTGAGTGTGGATGGGTGGGAATGGCCATGGCCAGTTCGCTGGTTGTTGGGGATGGTGATGGCCACTGAGGTTTCATGCTTTTCCATCTGCTTTTGT
This sequence comes from Hylobates moloch, assembly GCF_009828535.3. Taxonomy (NCBI): domain Eukaryota; kingdom Metazoa; phylum Chordata; class Mammalia; order Primates; family Hylobatidae; genus Hylobates; species Hylobates moloch. The sequence goes on from NW_026652291.1 coordinate 1,852,629, forward strand.
GTACTTTTTTTTTTTTGAGACAGAGTGTTGCTCTGCTGCCCAGGCTGGAGTGCAGTGGCACGATGTCTGCTCACTGCAACCTCTATCTCCCGGGTTCAAGCGATTTTCCTGCCTCAGCCTCCCGAGTAGCTGGGATTACAGGCGCCCGCCACCACACCCGGCTAATTTTGTATTTTTAGTAGAGACAGGGTTTCACCAGGTTGGCCAGGTTGGTCTCGAACTCCCAACCTCAAGTGATTCGCCTGCCTTGGCCTCCCAAAATGCTGGGATTACAGGCATGGGCCACCACGCCCGGCAACAAGAGTTGTTTAAATGGCACTTATTTGTGGAAGAGACCAAGCCAAATATCCCACACATCTAGATTTGTCCACCTGCTTCCTCAGAGTGTCATTTAGCACGTCCCTTTATCCCCTGTATTTCCTATTAACTCAAATTACCAAGATAGTCTCCTGTTTTGAGACATTTAGGTATTTTCAAATTCCCCTACTACAGGGTTGTGGAGAACATTCTTGTACCTTTCTCCTGGTGCAAGTGGAAAGACTTTCTCCAGCACATACCAGGAAGTACTCAGGGTAAGTTCTTCCCCTCCATTAGATGTGCCAAATTGCCCTCCAGATTAACTGTATTGATCTGTACCCCCATCGGGTCACATGAGAGACCCCATTTTCAGACCATAGCCAACATTTGGTACTGTCCTCCTTTAATTTCTGCCATTCCTGATGGGTGTAAAATGCATCTTTTTACGCTCCCTTTCCCTTTCATGACGTGCAGTGCAGTTGGGCATCTTTTCTTACGTGTGTTGACCTTCCAGGCTAAGGAAGGAGACTGAGACAGCAGAAGCCACAGGATTCAGGAACTGCTTAGAGATGGTACCAATTGGTTTTGTTAAAAGGGAAAGTGTTTAGCCAGGAGCGGTGGCTCACACCTGTAATCCCACCACTTTGGGAGGCCAAGGCAGGCGGATCATGAGGTCAAGAGATGGAGACCATCCTGGCCAACATGGTGAAACCTCTAAAACTTCTACTAAAAATACAAAAATTAGCTAGGCGTGGTGGCGCACACCTGTAGTCCCAGCTACTTGGGAGGCTGAGGCAGGAGAATCTCTTGAACCTGGGAGGCGAAGATTGCAGTAAGGTGAGATCACACCACTGCACTCCAGCCTAGTGACAGAGAGAGACTCCATCTTAAAAAAAAAAAAAAAAGGGGGAGTGTTGCCAGGTGTGGTGGTGCACACCTGGAATCCCAGCTACTCAGGAGACTGAGGCGGGAGGACTGCTTGAGCCCCGAGTTTGAGTCCAGCCTGGGCAACATAATGAGGCCCTGTCTCAAAAAAACCACAAAAAATAAGCAGGGGGTGGAGTACAAAATAGCATACTTTTCTATATCCACCACAAATGGGATTCAAATTTTAAATGTTTTATTGATTTTCATTCTAATGTGTTTTCTGTTATTTTTATTTTTTAGTAGAGATGGGGTTTTACCACATTGCTCAGGCTGGTCTCAAACTCCTAACCTCAAATGATCCACCCACCTCAGCCTCCCAAAATGCTGAGATTACAGGTGTGAACCACTGCGCCCGGCCTGTTTTTTGTTTTTTGAATTTTTTTTTTTTTTTTTGAGATGGAGTCTCGCTCTGTCGCCCAGGCTGGAGTGCAGTGGTGCAATCTCGGCTCACTGCAAGCTCCACCTCCCGGCTTCACACCATTCTCCTGCCTCAGCCTCCCAAGTAGCTGGGACTATAGGCCCCACCACCACGCCTGGCCAATTTTTTGTATTTTTAGTAGAGATGGGGTTTCACCGTGTTAGCCAGTATGGTCTCAATCTCCTGACCTCGTGATCCGCCCGCCTCGATCTCTCAGAGTGCTGGGATTACAGGCGTGAGCCACCGCGCCCAGCCTGTTTTTTGAATTTTAACCTGGCATTTAAAAAACAAGAGTGCTTCTTTTTGGACTGCATTTCAAGTTCTAGAACTTTCATTGATCAAGTGTTGAGGCCTAAAACGCTTTCATAAGAAGATGATAGATGTTCCAAGCAAAAACATACACTTGGCAGACAGCGTGTTCAGCTCACTTGTTCTGCGCTAACATAATGGCATCTTTGTTCAGATTTTGATGGTGCTATTAATACACCGTGACTCACTAAAAGCCCCGCTTCCTGGAACGTTCTTCTCAGGGAGGTGATGTGACATTCCCTCCTATGGAAGAAGAATCTATAATCACACTTTCAAAGTCTTGGGCAGATCTTGAAGGCTTAGCAAAGGGAACAAAAGCTTCCTAAATTATACAGAATTATTTAAACAAATTGTCATCCCCACAGGAAGGGGGAAAACATCATTTGTACATACCACTTCTTCACTCAGTACACAAACATGTATCAGGTGTTTGCCACATGCACCAATTTAGCAGTGAACACTCACGCTTTCCCTCCTGGGCTGACAGGCAGCAGAGAGACAGGAAGACTGACCTGAAACAAATGGTCATTTCCTTACAGTTGCATAATGCTACAAAGAAAGGTAGAAGACGCAAGGAGAGTGTATGCAGGGCTTACGTTATGTCAGGAAAATATTTTCTGAGACCAGATAATGGAAGGATTACCTGGGGCCAGATAGTGGAAGAGTGGAAGGATTTAGCCTGGTGTGGGGGGACATGGAGACAAGCAATTGATGGCTTACCGGGTACAGAGTTGTTGTTGGGGAATGAAAGTTTTAGAAATAGTAATGATAGTTGTATAATGTTGTGAAGGTAGTTAATGCACTGGATTGTACACTTAAAAATGGTTTACAATGGTCAGTTTTATGTTACAGGCCAGGTGTGGTGGCTCACGCCTGTAACCCCAGCACTTTGGGAGGCCAAGGTGGGCGGGACACGAGGTCAGAAGTTCAAGACCAGCCTGGCCAATATGGCGAAACCCTGTCTCTACTAAAAGTACAAAAATTAGCCGGGTGTGGTGGCAGGTGTCTGTAATCCCAGCTACTTGGGAGGCTGAAGAAGGAGAATCACTTGAACCTGGGAGGCGGAGGTTACAGTGAGCCAAAGATCGCACCACTGCACTCCAGCCTGGGTGACAAAGCAAGACTCTGTCTCAAAAAAAAAAAAAAGTTACATATATTTTACCACAATAAAAAAAATACAAAAAAGCTGGGCACAGTGGCTCACACCTGTAATTCCAGCACTTTAGGAGGCTGAGATGGGTGGATCACGAGGTCAGGAGTTTGAGAC
>NW_026652291.1:1855925-1860567 GCF_009828535.3 Hylobates moloch
CCTCCTGGGTTCAAGCGATTCTCCTGCCTCAGCCTCCTGAGTAGCTGGGATTACAGGCGTGGGCCACCATGCCTGGCTAATTTTTCTATTTTTAGTAGAGATGGGGTTTCACCATGTTGTCCAGGCTGATTTCAAACTCCTGACCTCGTGATCTGCCTGCCTTGGCCTCCCAAAGTGCTGGGATTACAGGCCTGAGCCACCATGCCCGGCCTACCGTGTGATCTCTTGATACACACCTGGTCCCCTTCCAGTTCCCACCATGAGTGGAAGCAGCCTGAGGTCCCCACCAGATGCAGCTGCCCAATCTTGGACTTTCCAGCTACAGAATTGTAGGCCAAATAAACCTCTTTAAAAAAAATAAAAAATAATAAAAAAAAAAACAACTTCCAGCCGGATGCAGTGGCTCACACCTGTAATCCCAGCACTTTGGGAGGCCGGGGCAGGTGGATCATCTGGGGTCGGGAGTTCTAGACCAGCCTGGCCAACATGGAGAAACCCTGTCTCTACTAAAAATACAAAATTAGCCGGGCGTGGTGGCACATGCCTGTAATCCCAGCTACTCGGGAGACTGAGGCAGAAGAATCGCTTGAATCCGGGAGGCAGAGGTTGCAGTGAGCTGAGGTTGCGCCATTGCACTCCAGGCTAGGCAACAAGAGCGAAACTCCATCTCAAAAAAAAGAAAAGAACAACTACCAGTCTTAGGTATTCTGTTAAAGGAAAACAAAACAAAGATAATATGATAAACAGAGAACTAATTATTGGTTAAACTGTAAAAATGGCCATCAGATGTAATTTGTAGTTTCATTCTGGGGAGCAATAAACTTCAACTTTAGTATTTGTTTTTTAGTTTGGTGACTGAAAATATTTAAATAGTTATATAGTTTTTCTAAAAGACAATACGGGGCCAGGCACAGTGGCTCACGCTTGTAATCCCAGCACTTTAGGACGCCGAGGCGAGTGGATCACTTGAGATCAGGAGTTTGAATCCAGCCTGGCCAACATGGTAAAACCCTGTCTCTACTAAAAATACAAAAATTAGCCAGGCATGGTGGTGGGTGCCTGTAATTCCAGCTACTCAGGAGGCACAAGCAGGAGGATCACTTGAACCCAGGAAGTGGAGACTGCAGTGAGCCGGAATCGCTCCACTGCACTCCAGCCTGGGTGACAGAGTGAGACTCTGCCTCAAAAAAAAAAAAAAAAAAGACAATACAATGGTGATCAATGAGACACATGTGCTTTATAAAAGAAAACTGGGTTGTAACTGCAACCTGAGTAAGGAGTCCAAATTCCACTAAAGCATATAAACCTTACTGCCAGAGGTTACTTAATAGTGAATTAAAACCCAAGGAGCTAGCAAAACTACTCTGTAGAAGTCAAAACTACTCTGTGTTACAAGTCAGAATAGTTACCTTGGGGAGGGGTAATGATTAGGAGGTAGCACAAGAGAATCTTCTGGGGTGCTGGAAATGTTCTGTATCTTGAACTGGGTGATTAAACAGGCATACACATATAAATTCATCACATTGTACAATTAAGATTTGCAGGCCGGGCACAGTGGCTCACGCCTGTCATCCCAGCACTTTGGGAGGCTGAGGTGGGTGGATCACCTGAGTTCTGGTGTTCGAGACCAGCCTGGCCAACATGGTGAAACCCCATCTCTACTAAAAATACAAAAAATTAGCTGGGAGTGGTGGCAGGTGCCTGTAATTCCAGCTACTTGGGAGGCTGAGGCAAGAATCACTTGAACCCAGGGGACAGATGTTGCAGTGAGCCGAGATCGTGCCATTGCACTCCAGCCTGGGCAACAAGAGCAAAACTCCATCTCAAAAAAAAAAAAAAAAAGATTTGCAAACTTTGTGTAAATTGTATTTTAAAGAAAAGTGAAAAAACAAAGTAAAACACAAGAGCCTGGAAAGCCTAGTCTAGTCTAAATGTGTTGAGGTATGTTTTCTAACTCAGGACATGGTCTATATTGATGAATGTTCCATGTGCACTTGTTCAGCTGCTGTTGGGCAGAGTGTTCTATAAATGTGAATTAGACCAAGTTGGCTGATGGTGTTGTTCAGTTCTTCTATATCCTGTTGGTTTTCTGTCTACTACTTCTATTATTGAGAGAGGAATATTGAAGTCTCCACATGTAATTGCAGATTTGTCCATTTCTGCTTCATGTATTGTGTGAAGCTCTGTTGTTAAGGGACATATACATGTAGGATGGCTGTGTCTTCTTTGTGAACTAATCTGTTATTATGTAATGCCTTTTTTATCCCTGGTTATTTCTTCACACAGAAGAAAACCTTGATATTAATACAGCCACTCCAACTTTTTTTTTTTTTTAAACAGAGTTTCACTCTTATTGCCCAGGCTGGAGTGCAATGGCACAATCTTGGCTCACTGCAACCTCTGCCTCTCGGGTTCAAGCAATTCTCCTGCCTCAGTCTCCTAAGTAGCTGGGATTACAGGAGCCCGCCACCATGCCTGGCTAATTTTTTTATTTTTAGTAGAGATGGCGTTTCACCATGTTGGCCAGGCTGGTCTCGAACTCTTGACGTCATATGATCCACCCGCCTCAGCCTCCCAAAGTGCTGGTATTACAGGCATGAGCCACCATACCAGGCTGCCACTCCAACTTTCCATTGATTAGTGTTTACATGAGGTATCTTCTTCCATCTTTTTACTTTCAGCCTACCTATATCATTATATTTGAACTGAATTTCTTACAGACAACATACAGTTGGTTCATCATTTTATACCCATCCTGACAATTTCTGTCTTTTAACAGACATATTTAGATCATTTGCATTTAACGTAACTATTGGTATATTTGGATTTAGGTCTATCATTCTATTTGTTTTCTGTCTGTTCTTTCTGTTTTACCTTCCTGTTTCCTCTTTCCTGCTCTCCTGTGAGTTGTTTCAACATTTTTTGAAATTTCATTTTGATACATCTACCTCATCGTTGCTCTAGGGATTACAATACATATATACGTAGTTTTTCTTTTTTCTTTTTTTTTTTTTTTTGAGACAGAATCTCGCTCTGTCGCCCAGGCTGGAGTGCAGTGGCACCGTCTCGGCTCACTGCAATCTCCACCTCCCAGGTTCACACCATTCTCCTGCCTCAGCCTCCCGAGTAGCTGGGACTACAGGCGCCCACCACCACGCCCAGCTAATTTTTTGTATTTTTAATAGAAACAGGGTTTCACCATGTTAGCCAGGATGGTCTCGATCTCCTGACCTTGTGATCCACCTGCTTCGGCCTCCCAAAGTGCTGGGATTATAGGCATGAGCCACCGTGCCTGGCCTATACATAATTTTTCAAAATCTACTTAGAATCAATATTGTACCTCTTCAAGAATGTACAAATGTATAGGATACCTTACTCTCCCTTACTTATGTTGTACTTGTCTTAGATATTACTACATCTGGCCGGGCGCGGTGGCTCACGCTTGTAATCCCAGCACTTTGGGAGGCCGAGGCGGGCGGATCACGAGGTCAGGAGATCGAGACCACGGTGAAACCCCGTCTCTACCAAAAATACAAAAAATTAGCCGGGCGTGGTGGCGGGCGCCTGTAGTCCCAGCTACTCGGAGAGGCTGAGGCAGGAGAATGGCGTGAACCCGGGAGGCGGAGGTTGCAGTGAGCCGAGATCGCACCACTGCACTCCAGCCTGGGCGACAGAGAAAGACTCCCTCTCAAAAAAAAAAAAAAAAAAAAAAAAGATATTACTACATCTACAGCCGTTAAAACTTGATCAGTTATAATTTCTGTTTTCAACTGTCAAATATATTTTAAAGAACTCAATAGGGGAAAAATCATCTATTGTATTTATTACCCAGGTATTTACTATTCTTCATTCTTGATGTACAAAGTTCCCTTCTGTCTAAAGAACTTCATTTGGCAATGACTTTAGGGCAGGTCGGCTGGCAACGAACCCTCTTAAGTTTTACTTCATCTGATAGTACTTTCATTTCACCTTCTTTCTTGATAGGTATTTTCACTGACTAAAGAATTCTGGGCTGACAATTCTCTCAGAACTTTATTTTATTTTTCAGATGGAGTCTCACTCTGTCGCCCAGGCTGGAGTGCACTGGCACGATCTTAGCTCACTGCAGCCTCTGCCTCCCGGATTCAAGCGATTCTCATGCCTCAGCCTTCTGAGTAGCTGGGATTACAGGTATGAGCCACCACTCCCAGCTAGTTTTTATAATTTTAGTAGAGATGGGGCTCTCGCCATGTTGGCCAGGCTGGTCTTGAACTCCCGACCTCAAGTGATCCACCTGCCTCAGCCTCCCAAAGTTCTGGAATTACAGGTGTGAGCCACCATGCCTGGCCTCTCAGCCACTTTAAAAATGTGCTACTATCGGCCAGGCGCAGTGGCTCACAGCTGTAATCCCAGCATTTTGGGAGGCCGAGGCGAGTGGATCACCTGACATCAGGAGTTTGAGACCAGCCTGGACAACACGGTGAAACCCCGTCTCTACTAAAAATAGAAAAATTAGCTGAGCGTGGTGGCGTGTGCCTGTAATCCCAGCTACAAGGGAGGCTGAGGCAGGAGAATCGTTGAACCCGGGAGGCAGAGGTTGCAGTGAGCTGAGATCGCATCACTGCGCTCCAGCCTGGGCAACAAGAGCGAAACTCTGCCGGGA
>NW_026652291.1:1860667-1867812 GCF_009828535.3 Hylobates moloch
GCTATAAAAGAGAATTTACCCAGGTTTTATTCTGGACTTTTTATGGTTTTAGGGTTTGTATCTAAATATTTGATCTATTAGGAACTTATGCTAGTGTACGATATATGGTGTGAAACCATTTTTTTCCAGATGGATATATTTTGCTCAGACATCACTCATTGTATAGTCATTTTCCCTCCTTGATTTTTGAGATACCTACCTCATCGTTTGCCATTTTTTTCATAGATAAAATTGGGTCTATTTCTGGGGTATGACTTTGCCCCATTGATCTATATATCTACTGCTGTCTTGTTGTTTTGAGGCTTTATAATGATCTGGTATTGCTCTTTCTTTTCTGTTACTCTCCTCATTTGGAATTTTCCTGACTTGTCTTTTTCATCTTTCTGCATGAACTTTAGAATCAGCTTATCTATTATTTCCAGAAAATAATCCTGTAGGCATTTTGGGGGCGGGGCGTGGGTAGAGAGAACACTTTAAATTTACAGATTAATCTCTGTGATAAGAAATCTAAATTATAGCTTTACTCTTTTCTCTTACAGATGATATTAACCGTTTTCTTGAGCAACAATGAACAGATTTTAACAGAAGTTCCTATAACACCAGAAACGACCTGTCGAGATGTTGTAGAATTTTGCAAGGAACCTGGAGAAGGCAGCTGCCATTTAGCTGAAGTGTGGAGGGGAAATGGTATGTATTAGGTCCTGTAAAGGTTGTTACATGAATAGAATCAAATCACCATCTTTTAGCTAAACTTGTGATGGATTTGCTTTTTTTCTGATAAAGCTGGGGAAAAAAGGTAACTAAGTACATATAATTTAGTATTTATCAAATGGAAAATATTGCTTCTAGTTCTTAGTTATCTGTGGTAATAAAGAATTGAGTAACTAAAATAAATGTAATTATATTGCACAGGACTGAGTTTTACAAAATGCTTTTTTCTATACTTTTTTTTTTTGGAAACAGGATCTCACTCTGTCTCCCAGGCCAGAGTGATAGATGTGTGGGCTGTCTCTTTTTTTTTTTTGGCTATTATGAATAATGCTCCTATGAACTTTCATGTACAAACTGTTTTTGTTTTTGTTTTTGTTTTCCTACATGGAGTCTTGCTCTCTCCCGCAGGCTGGAGTGCAGTGGCATGCTCTTGGTTCACTGCAACCTCCGCCTCCTGGGTTCAAACGATTCTTGTGCCTCCGCCTCCCAGTAGCTGGGGCTATAGGCGCGCACCACCACGCCTGGCTAACTTTTTGTGTTTTTAGTAGAGTCGGGGTTTCTCCATGTTGCCCAGGCTGGTCTTGAACTCCTGAGCTCAGGCAATCCGCCCACAATGGCCTCCCAAAGTGCTTGGATTACAGGCATAAGCCACCGCGCCTGGCAATGTACAAGTTTTTGTGTGGACATATATTTTCAGATCTCTTAGGTATAAACCTAGGAATCTCTGGGTCATATAGTAATTCTGTGTTTAACCTTTTCAAGAACCACCAGACTATTTTCTAATGCAATTGCTGCATTTTACATTCCCTGCAGCAGTATACGATGTGGAGAATTTCTGCACATTCTCATCAACACTTGATACTGTCTGCTTGAGTTTAGCCATCCTAGTAGTTGTGAAGATATGTCTTATTGTGGTTTTGATTTGCATTTCCCTAATGACTGATGATGGTGAAAATCTTTTCATGTGCATATTGGCCATTTGTATTTCTTCTTTGGAGAAATGTCTATTCAGTTCCTTTGCCTATTTTTTTTTTATTTTTATTTTTTTGAGACAGTGTCTTTCTCTGTTGCCCACGCTGGAGAACACTGGCACAATCCTGGCTCACTGCAGCCTCCACCTTCTGGGTTCAAGCAGTGCGCCCACCTCAGCCTCTCTTGTAGCTGGGACTACAGGCGTGCGCCACCATGCCCAGCTAATTTTTGTAGAAACAGGGTTTTGCCATGTTGCCCAGGGTGGTCTCAAACTCCTGGGCTCAAGTGATCCACCTGCCTGGACCTCCCAAAGTGCTGGGATTACAGGTGTGAACCACCACGCCCCACCCCATTGCCCATTTTAAAAATGGGTTATTTGTCTTTTTGTTAATGAATTGTAAAAGTTCTTTATGTATTCTAGATACAAGTCCCTTATAGGTATATAAATTACAATTTTTTTTGCAAGGTCTTGTGCTTTTTACTTAGAATTCAGAGTAAAGAATTTTAAGGATACATGGAGAGAAATTTGACTTTGATAAACGTTGGACTATTACTAAATTAGAAGTAAAAGGACAGGCCCTCAATTGTTAGCCAATGACAGCTACAGGAAGCAGGCAGTTAAGTAATTGTAATTAACGTTTTTTTTGAGACGGAGTCTCGGTCTGTTGCTCAGGCTGGAGTGCAGTGGCCCGATCTTGGCTCACTGCAAGCTCTGCCTCCCAGGTTCATGCCATTCTCCTGCCTCAGCCTCCCGAGTAGCTGGGACTACAGGCGCCCGCTACCACGCCCGGCTACTTTTCTGTATTTTTAGTAGAGACGGGGTTTCACCTTGTTAGCCAGGATGGACTCGATCTCCTGACCTTGTGATCCGCCTGCCTCGGCCTCCCAAAGTGCTGGGATTACAGGCGTGAGCCACCGTGCCCAGCCTGTAATTAACGTTTTTAAGGGGAGCAATGTTAGAGCCTGATCATTCATTCCATTGTTTTTTTTCTTCTCTAGCGTCTTAGCACTTTTGTTCTCTGTTACTTATCACTTCTGATTCCTCATCTGCCTTCCCATTGTAAGGGAATAAAATTTTTACATAAGTATTATAGCCCTAAATGGTCTATGGCCTCTTGAGAATGCTTCTCTCCCTCATATGAGTCACTCAGTTGGTGCCATCCTTGTCTCCTAGCCCATCTCAAATCATAACTTAGTTTTACCTCCTCAAGGATGAGGACTACCACCCTGGAGCACAGAGTCACAGCACAGTACATTTACCATGGCTTTTGTACATGCTCCTTCATTGTCTAGAACAATCCCTAGGAGCTTGGCTAACATCTATTTATTCTTTGCCTCTCATCCCTTCTGTGAATCTCAAAGGTTGTTAGTGTCCCTGTGCTCTAATACTGTGCTGTAATACTGTTGTAGTATTTATCAAAATATGATACAGGTTGGGCACGGTGGCTCATGCCTCTAATCACAGCCCTTTAGGAGGCCAAGGCGAGTGGATCACTTGAGGCCAGGAGTTGGAGACCAGCCTGGCCAGCACGGCAAAACCCCATCTCTACTAAAAATACAAAAAATTAGCCAGGCATGGTGGCACACGCCTATAGTCCCAGTTTCTTGGGAGGCAGGAGAATCCCTTGAAACCTGGAGGCGGAGGTTGCAATGAGCCGAGAGTGTGCCACTGCACTCCAGCCTGGGCAACAGAGCGAGACTGTCTCAAAAAAAAAAAAAAAAAACATAATGTAGTAGTAGTTTTCATCTCTATCTTGTTGGATTAAAATTCCTGAAGGCAGGAACTTGTCTGTTGTTCACCATTATATCCCCAGTGCCCAGCCTAGTGTTCATAGAAGGCACTTAGTAAACACAGATTAGTAAGTAAAATGGCCAACAAAGCTGGATCTAGGAAGAAGAGAAGGTAACTTCCAGTGGATGCCATCAAAGTGAGAGGGAAAGCACTGTAACAGACTTTCTCAGTCCTTTTACCTAGAGGAACCCTTACAGAGATATATTTTTTTTAGGTTTCAGAGAATGCTCATGTAAAACTTACTGCACCTGGCCAGGCACTGTGGCTCACTCTTGTAATCCCAACACTTTGGGAGGCCGAGGCGGGTGGATCACCTGACGTCAGGAGTTTGAGACCAGCCTGGCCAACATGGTGAAACCCCGTCTCTACTAAAAAACCAAAAAATTAGCTGGGCATGGTGGTGGGCACCTGTAATCCCTGCTACTCGGGAGGCTGAGGCAGGAGAATTGCTTGAACCTGGGAGGCAGAGGTTGCAGTGAGCCAAGATTGTGCCACTGCACTCCAGCCTGGTCAACAAAAGTGAAACTTCATCTCAAAAAAAAAAAAGAAAAAAAAATTACTGCACCCGTAACTGCTGACATTAGTATGATCAGTATGTCATAGATAGAATCCTTCAATAGTAATTATCAGTGCTTTCCAGTAGAGCTATTTCACTGTGGATCTGTGCATTATTTTGCTAAGGCTGCCGTAACAAAGTGCCACAGACTGGGTGGCTTAAACAACAATAATTTATTTTCTCACAGTGATGGAGGCTAGAAGTCTGAGATGAAGGTGTCAGCAGGCTTGGTTTATTCTGAAGACTCTCTCTCTTTGACTTGTAGATGGTTTTCTTCTCTTCCCTGTGTCTTCCCTCCATGCCTGTCTCTGGACAAACCACCTCCTCTTGTAAGGACACTAAGTCATACTGGATTAGGGGCCACTTTGATGACTTCATTTTGACTTCTTGCCTCTTTAAAAATCCTATCTCCAAATACAGTTAAATTTCGAGGTACTTGAGGTCAGGACTACAACGGATGAATTTAGCGGGGACACAGTTCAGCCTGTAACAGTCTGTTAATTTGGCCAGGTCATTAGCTACTCTGTGTGGGCCCCTTCCCCACACAGGTGTCAGTTCTAATGCCAGTCAGTAAGATAGATAGAACCTTCCATTTTTATCTTTTGTTAAGTTTCCTGCTTGAGCTTTTTTAACCTTATTTAAGTTCCTAAAAGTCTTATAATAGATTTCCATTATACAAGATGCTAATTAGGTATATTTTATATTACATGATATGTATAGGGTAGTTAGTCCATTTTCATACTGCTATAAAGAACTGCCAGAGATGGGATAATTTATAAAGGAAAAAGGTTTAATTTATTCACAGTTCTGCAAGGCTGGGGAGGCCTCAGGAAACTTACAATCATGGCAGAAGGCGAAGGGAAAGCAAGGCACCTCCTCCACAAGGTGGCAGGAAGGAGAAATGTCAAGTGAAGGGGGAAGAGCCCCTTCGAAAACCATCAGTTTTCATAAGAACTCACTCACTATGATGAGAAACCACCTCCATGATTCAGTGACCTCCATCTGGTCTCTCCCTTGACATATGGGGATTATGGGGGTTACAATTCAAGATGAGATTTGGGTGGGGACATAAAACCTAACCAGATCAGTAGTGTTTTTCCTTTCCTTTTCTCCCTTCTCTTCCCTTCCCCTCCTTTCCCTTTTTTTTTTTTTTTTTTTTTTTTTTTTTGAGAGGGATCTCACTGTCACCCAGGTGATCAGGCAATCGGTCATGACGCCTCCGGTTCAGCCTTCTCCTGCCTCAGCCCCTCCGTAGTGGGATCTGGCTAATTTTTTGTGTTTTTAGTAGAGATGGGGTTTCACCGTGGTCTCGATCTCCTGACCTCGTGATCCGCCCGCCTTGGCCTCCCAAAGTGCTGGGACTACAAGCGTGAGCCACCGTGCCCGGCCTCCCTTCCCCTTTTCTATGACAGAGTCTCACCGTGTCGCCCAGGCTGGAGTGCAGTGGCGCATTCTCAGCTGACTGCAACCTCTGCCTCCCAGGTTCCAGTGATTCTCCTGCCTCAGCCTCCCCGAGTAGCTGGGACTACAGGCATGCGCCACCATGCCCGGCTAATTTTTTGCATTTTTTAGTAGAGACGAAGTTTCACCATATTGGCCAGGCTGGTCTTGAACTCCTGACCTCGTGATCCACCTGTCTCGGCCTCCCAAAGTGCTGGGATTACAGGCGTGAGCCACTGCACCCAGCCTCTTTTTCTTTTTTTTGAGACAGAGTCTTGCTCAGTTGCCCAGGTTGGAGTGAAGTGGTGTGATCATAGCTCACTGCAGCCTTAAACTCCTGGGCTCAAGGGATCCTTCCATCTCAGCTTCCCAAGTAGCTGGGAGCACAGGCAAACTGCATAGTGCCCGGACAGTCCTTTTATTTATTTATTTTTTGTAGAGACAGGGTCTTGTCATGTTGATCGGGTTGTGTTTTTTCTGCTTTAAAACAAAAATTATGTTCGGTTAAACTTTCTTATAATTAAAAAAATATAGCGAAGCTTTCTTGAAATTAATCTTCTCAAAATTTTGCCAGATGCAGTAGCTCACACCTGTCATCCCAGCACTTGAGGCCAAGGCGGGCAGATTGCTTGAACCCAGAAGTTCGAGACCAACCTGGGCAATATGGCCAAACCCCATCTCTACAAAAAATACAGAAATTAGCTGGGCATGGTGGCACATGCTTGTAGTCCCAGCTACTTGAGAGGTTGAGGTGGGACGATCGCTTGAGCCCAGGCTGAGATGGGACGATCGCTTGATCACGCCATTGCACTTCAGTGCTCCAGCCTGGGTGACAGAGGACAGAGTGCGACCCTGTCTTTAAAAAAAAATAAAAAAGCCGGGCGCGGTGGCTCACGCTTGTAATCCCAGCACTTTGGGAGGCCGAGGCGGGCGGATCACGAGGTCAGGAGATCGAGACCACGGTGAAACCCCGTCTCTACTAAAAACACAAAAAATTAGCCGGGCGTGGTGGCGGGCGCCTGTAGTCCCAGCTACTCAGAGAGGCTGAGGCAGGAGAATGGCGTGAACCCGGGAGCCGGAGCTTGCAGTGAGCCGAGATTGCGCCACTGCACTCCAGTCAGGGTGACAGAGCGAGACTCCGTCTCAAAAAAAAATAAAAAAAAAAAAAAAAAAAAAAATAAATAAATAAATAAATAAATATGTATCTATCTATCTATACACACACACACACACACACACACACACACACACACACACATGAATAGAGGGAAACAATAAATTTCTGTTAAATAACTGGCTTAAGACAGAATGGGTTTTAACTTATTAGGTTATATTCAGACTTGGTAGATTTAAATATAGGTTGTAAATTGATTTTAATAAATGTAAAAGTTTAAAAGTTGATTTTAATGTAAAAAAATGAAAATTTATTGACAATGTTGATTAGTAAAACAACTAAAAATAAAGCTACTAAATGATAAGCCAAAGCAATATGAATAAAAGTGTGGCCTAAGACACAATTTTATGCAAAACTGAGAAACATGATTTAGCTAAATATAGGCCTTGCAGTTAGAAAAGGCCAGTATACATGCTTTTAAAAATCTTTTTATAGGCATATGTGTATATAAAAAAATGCTGCTTTCAAAACTAAAAATATGGAATGAAATTTACTTCTAT
>NW_026652291.1:1867912-1872985 GCF_009828535.3 Hylobates moloch
GGCTCACTACAACCTCCGCCTCGTGGGTTCAAGCTATTCTCCTACCTCAGCCTCCCAAGTAGCTGGGATTATAGGCGTGCGCCACCACGCCTAGCTAATTTTTGTATTTTTAGTAGAGACGGGATTTCACCACGTTGGTCAGGCTGGTCTCGAATTCCTGACCCCATGATCTGCCCACCTTGGCCTCCCAAAGTGCTGGGATTGTAGGCGTGAGCCACTGCTCCCGGCTGAAATTTACTTCTTTAATGTTTAACTTGTCATTGTTTTTTGCTCTACAAATACTTAGTTCTGATACGAACTTGAGCTAAGCACACAGATTTCATTTTCAACTAAGATGAGACCATTTCTGTTTTTGCCTTTGATGTTTGTTAAATAAGACAAAGCTAGAGCCAGGCGTGATTGTGTGCGCCTGTAGTCTCAGCTACAGTACGCTGAGGCAGGAGGATCCCTTGAGCCCAGAAGTTCAAGGCTACAGTGAGCTATGATCATATCACTGCACTTTAGCCTGGGTGGCAGAGTGAGACCCCATCTCTTTAAAAAAAAAAAAAAAAGAAAGAAAAAAGTCAGCAGCATAATGTGCATTATATTTCTACGAATGGCAGGATTTTCTTTATGCAAATCTAGAACTTACCTAGGAATAGAACAGTAAATTACAATCACTTATACCTTGAATCTGTGCTTAGATTGTGTAGCTCACAAAGTTTTATCTCTTGTCTTGACATCAAGTTCTTTGGTTGCACTGAAGATTTAGAGTTATAAATCTTAAGTATAAACACAAGTTTATAGCTGTATTACAGGCACACCATCACGCCCAGCTAATTTTTGTGTATTTCTTGTAGAGATGGGGTTTCACCATGTTTACCAGGCTGGTCTCCAACTCCTGACCTCAAGTGATCCGCTTGCCTTGGCTTCCCAAAGTGCTGGGATCACAGGCGTGAGCCACCCACACCCAGCCTGTTTACTTTTGAGACAAGGTCTCATTCTGTCATGCAGGCTGGAGTGCAGTGGCACCATCTTGGCTTACTGCAACCTCCGCCTCCCAGGCTGGTTTTCTGTAGTTTCAGTAAAGATGGGGTTTTGCCATGTTGCCCAGGCTGCCCTCAAACTGCTGAGCTCAAGCGATCCACCTGCCTCGCCCTCCCAAAGTGCTGGGATTACAGCCGTGGGCCACCATGTCTTGGGCCTCTTTTATAGGGGCACTAAACCCATTTATGAAGACAGAGCTCTCATGACCTAATCACTTCTCAAAGACGCCACCTCCTACTATTACCACATTGGGGATTCAGTTTCAACATATGAATTTTAGGGAACACAAACATTCAGACCATAGCAGATTGTTTACGTTTTTGGTTCTTACGAATAAATCTCCTGTGAACATTCATGGACGAAAGTTTGTGTGGACATGTTTTCATTTTTTTTTTTTTTTCTTGAGACAGGGTCTCACCCTGTATCCCAGGCTGGAGTGTAGTGGTGCCATCTTGGCTCACTGCAACCTCTGCCTTCCTGATTCAAGCAATTCTCCTGCCTCAGCCTCCCAAGTAGCTGGGATTGTAGGCGCCCGCCACCATGCCCAGCTAATTTTTTTGTTTTTAGTAGAGACAGGGTTTTACCATGTTGGCCAGGCTGGTCTCAAACTCTTGACCTCAAGTGATATGCCTGCCTTGGCCTCACAAAGTGCTGGGATTATGGACGTGAGCCACTGGGCCTGGCCTTCATTTCTTTTGAATGTGGGTATAAGTCTAGAGTTCTCCTCTTTATCTTACACCTCATCTTCAAAAAACTGTCAGACATGTTTGTTAAGACATAAACACTAATAAAATATAAAGCAGGAAGACGTAATTAATAACTAAGCAAGAATTGCAGGCTGGGTACAGTGGCCCACACCTGTAATCCCAGCACTTTGGGAGGCCGAGGTGGGTGGATTATTTGAGGTCAGGGGCTTGAGACCAGCCTGGCCGACATGGCGAAACTCTGTCTCTACTAAAAACACGAAAGTTAGCTGGGCGTGGTGGTGCACACCTGTAATCCCAGCTACTCAGGAGGCTGAGGCAGGAGAATCACTTGAACCCGGGAAACAGAGGTTGCACGAGCCAAGATTGCGCCACTGTAGTCTGAGCACGACACAGTAAGACTCCATCTCAAAAAATAAAAAATTGGCCGGACACGGTGGTTCACACCTATAATTTCAGCACTTTGGGAGGCTGAGGTGGGGACATCACTTGAGGTCAGGAGTTTGAGACCAGCCTGGTCAACGTGGTGAAACCCCATCTCTACTAAAAATACAAAAACTAGCTGGGTGTGGTGGCGCATGCCTGTAATCCCAGCTACTCGGGAGGCTGAGGCAGGAGAATCGCTTGAACCCAGGAGGTGGAGGTTGCAGTGAGCCGAGAATCATGCCAGTGCACTCCAGCCTGGGCAACAGAGTGAGACTCTGTCTCAAAAAAAAAAAAAAAGATTGCAAAAATACACAGTACAGTTCACTTTTAACCTACCCAATGTATATTTTTAAGTGTTAACAATAGCAGAGCCAGGGAGTCAGCTCATGAGGTATAAATATTCTCTCAGTAGAATGAAAAGTGCCAGGATTCCTATTTCAGAGCTAGAGCTTGTTTGTTCATATAAATCAGTCATTAGCATATAAAGAGGTGTCAGGGAAGATGTTTCTGGAGGGAGAAGCTAATGCCATCAGCCCACCATCCTCTCCTCCCTGCAATACTCACCATCTACCGACTCCTGATTGAGAATGAACTTTATCAAAGGAACATGGTCCTGCGCACAGCCATTCAGGGCTGAGAGACCACTGTTGATGTTGCCAACGGCGGCTTAGCCATTGTCTGTCACTCTAAATGCTAATATCACGTTCTGTATGAAGTTCAAAAATGCTAATTTTTTTCAGTTATAATATCTCATGAAGCCCTTAGTGACATCTTATAGAACTCTAGGTTTCTGTAGACTCAGAGGAGAAACTTTTTTTTTTTTTTGCTTTGATTTTTTTGAGACAGGGTCTTGTTCTGTCATCCAGGCTTGAGTGCAATGGCAGTCATAGCTTAGTGTAGCCTCGAATTCCTGGGCTAAAGGGATCCTCCCATCTCAGCTTCCTGAGTAGCTGCAATTACAGATGTGCACTGCCATGCCTGGCTAATGAGAAATGCTATTTTATAGACTAAAAATATCATGGACTTCTGCTTAAGTAGTATGAATAAACCATACATGCATCCGTATCAATCTTTGTTCTTTCCTGAAATTACACTAAAATTACAATGAAAAGAGATAAAATAGCTTAAAGCTACAAGGTTGAAGAACAGGATGTGATAGCATTGTAATATTTTGGAATGTTCAACGCAGATGGACGGGTGGTTAATGACTTAGCAGACCCCAAAAAGCTAAAATCTAAGGTAACAGTAAGTCTGACTCATGCCAAAGAAGCTAGGGAAGTTTAAGAAATTGCAGGTGTTAATACTTCTGAAAATGGTGAGACTAAAAACAGAACTGGCTGAAATCTGTTAACCAATCTATCCCTCAGATCATTCTAGCATTTTTAATCTTTTTTTTCATTTTTCTCTTTGAGACAGGGTCTTGCTCTGTCACCCAGGCTGGAGTGCGTTGTGCAGTCATGGCTCACTGCAGCTTCAACCTCCTGAGCTCAAGCAATCCTCCTGCCTCAGCCTCTCTAGTAGCTGGGACTATGGATGTGTGCCACCACACCTGGCTAATTAAAAAAAAAAAGGAGGCCGGGCACGGTGGCTCACGCCTGTAATCCCAGCACTTTGGGAGGCCAAGGTGGGCGGGTCACGAGGTCAGGAAATCGAGACCATCCTGGCTAACACAGTGAAACCCCGTCTCTACTAAAAATAAAATTAGCCGGGCATAGGTGGTGCATGCCTGTAGTCCCAGCTATTCAGGAGGCTGAGGCAGGAGAATGGCGTAAAACCTGGGAGGTGGAGCTTGCAGTGAGCCGAGATCGCGCCACTGCACTCCAGCCTGGGCGACAGAGCAAGACTCTGTCTCAAAAAGAAGCAGTTAAGTCTCACTGTGTTTCCCAGACTGGTCTTGAACTCGTAGGCTCAAGTGATACTCTTGCCTCCCAAAGTGCTGGGATTCAGATGTAAGCCACCACGCCCAGTCCCTAGGGTTTTTTTTTCTATGCCAGCTTTTTAGTGCTTCTTGATAGAGCACGTGAGCTGGTATGAACTTTTTTTTTTTTTTGAGATAGAGTCTCACTCTGTCACCCAGGCTGGAGTGCATGGAGTGAAGTAGCACGATCTCAGCTCTCCACAACCTCCACTTCCTGGGTTCAGGCAGTTCTCTGCCTCAGCCTCCTGAGTAGCTGGAACCACAGGCATGTGCCACCACGCCCGGCTAATTTTTGTATTTTTAGTAGAGATGGGGTTTCACCATGTTGTTCAGGCTGGTCTTGAACTCCTAACCTCAAGTGGTCCACCTGCCTTAGCCTCCCAAAGTGCTGGGATTACAGGCATGAACCACCACGCCCAGCCTGATACAAACATCTTGATTGTGTAAAAGATTAGTTTTGCAATCCCAGCACTTTGGGCAGCTGAGGCAGGTGGATCACTTGAGTTCAGGAATTCAAGACCAGCCTGGCCAACATGGTGAACCCTGTCTCTACAAAAAATTCAAAAAATTAGCTGGGTGTAGGCCAGGCGCGGTGGCTCATGCCTGTAATCCCAGCACTTTGGGAGGCCAAGGTGGGTGGATCACCTGAGGTCGGGAGTTCAAGACCAACCTGACCAACGTGGTGAAACCCCGTCTTTACTAAAAATACAAAAAATTAGCCAGGTGTGTTGGCTCATGCCTGTAATTCCAGCTACTCGGGAGGCTGAGGCAGGAGAATCGCTTGAACCCAGGAGGTGGAGTTTGCAGTGAGCCAAGATCGCACCATTACACTCCAGCCTGGGCAACAAGAGCGAAAACTCTGTCTCAAAAAAAAAATGCCGGGCACGGTGGCTCACGCCTGTAATCCCAGCACTTTGGGAGGCCGAGGCGGGTGGATCACGAGGTCAGGAGATCAAGACCACAGTGAAACCCCGTCTCTACTAAAAATACAAAAAATTA
>NW_026652291.1:1873385-2060158 GCF_009828535.3 Hylobates moloch
GAGGCAGGAGAATGGCATGAACCCGGGAGGCGGAGCTTGCAGTGAGCGAGATAACGCCACTGCACTCCAGCCTGGGCGACAGAGTGAGACTCTGTCTCAAAAAAAAAAAAAAAAAAAGACAGAGGTACAGATTGGGTAAAAAATAAAATCCAGCTCTTATGCTGCTTGCAAGAGACAGACATACAAGCATAATACCTTCAGAAATGTGGAAATGAAGAGAAAGGTGAAAAGATAGCTTTTCTGGCAACATTAATGTCAGGCAAAATAAAATTTAAAGTTAAACCGTTAGGATAAAGATAGACATAATAAAAGGAGTGATATATCAAGAAGCTTAAACAGTCATGAGTAGATGTACATTTAACAATGTAAACTGAAAAATATAAAGTCAAAATTTATAAAATTAGGAATTTAGTAAATCCACAATCAAAATGGGATATTTGTAGGCATATATCTATTAGTCAAGATTAGGGAAGAATTGAGCAACACTATTAACAAGGTTTATTTATTAAGTACAGTTGAACCTTGAACAGCATGGAGATTGGGGGCACTGACCCCCTGCACAGTTGAAAAACAAGTATAACTTTTGATTCCTCCAAAACTTAACTACTAGTAGCTTTTTGTGGACCAGAAGCTTTACTTAGGACATAAGTCACCAATTAACACATTTTATGTGTCATATGTATTATATGCTTTATTATTACAATAAAATAAGCTAGAGAAAGGAACATGTTATTAAGAAAACCAAGGAAAAGAAAACATATTTATAATTCATTAAGTGGAAGTGGATCATCATAAAGATCTTCATGCTTCATGGTTTTTTGTTTTGTTTTGTTTTGTTTTGAGACAGAGTGTGCTCTGTCGCCCAGGCTGGAGTGCAGTGGTGCAATCTCAGCTCACTGCAACGTCCACCTCCCGGGTTCAAGTGATTCTCCTGCCTCAGCCTCCCAAGTAGCTGGGATTACAGGTGTGTACCACCATGCCCAGCTAATTTTTTGTATTTTTAGTAGAGATGGGGTTTTGCCATGTTGGCCAGGCTGGTCTCGAATTCCTGGCCTCAAATGATCCACCTACCTTGGCCTCCCAAAGTGCTGGGATTACAGGTGTGAGCCACCACACCTGGCCCTTATCTTCATGTGAAGTAGTCTGAGGGAGGAGGAAGAGGAAAGGTCAGTCTTGCCATCTCAGGTGGCAGAGGTGGAAGAAAATTCACATGTGAATGGACCTCTGCAGTTCAGACCTGTGTTCAAGGATGAAGTGTATACAGGATGCCATAGCTGGGTAAGATGTTTGTATTAGGGGAAAGTGGATGAAGGATATACAGGAACTCTTTGTACTATCTTGGTAACTTTTCTATAAATCTCAAATTACTCCAAAATAAAACAATTATATTTAAATGATAATATGCACATGTAGAACAGAAAATCAAGTTCAGAGGATAAATTAAGATGAGCAAGACCTCCATGGTGAGACGTTTTAAGACATCATTGAAGAACATAAGATGCATGAAAAAAATGGAGGCACACAATCATGTTCAAGGCCCAGAAAGCTTGGTGTTACAAAGACGTCAGGTCTCCTCATGTTTATTTATAAATCAATTAATATGGTGCCAGTCAAAATTCTACCTTTTTAAAAAAGATCTTGACAAGCTGCTCCTAAAACACATATGAATGCAAAGGGATGAGAAATACTAAGACAGTTTTGAAACTAAGCCATATGAGGGAAATTGACCTACCAGGTAGCAAGACTCACTACAAAATGATAGTAATTAAGGTTGTGGTATTGGCACAGTGATAGGTGGATAGCCAATAAAATAGAAGAGACAGCTCAGAAAGATCCCATGTACATACGACATCCTGCTACATATTAGAGGTGACAATTACTTGTCTATGGGGAATGGATAGACTATTCAGTAAATGATGCTGGGACCACTGATTATTCAAGTAGGGAAAAAATAAAGTCAGATCTTTATGCCAAATGCAGAAATAAATTCCATAAAGTCAGTGAAAACCTGTACTTTAAAATTTGTAGAAAGAACATAAGAGAGTATCTTTTTTACCTTGGAGTAGAAGAGGATTTATTGTACCAAAAACTCAAACTGAAATTGGAAAAGACTGATAACTGCTTACATTTAAATTTTTAAAACTTGTATACAAAAAATGATACCAACAAAATTAATAGGCAAGTTTATTTTCAGTATATGTAACCAACCTAGGATTAGTATCCAGAGTATAAAGAACTCCTTTAGATCACTAAGAAAGAAGCAATCCAGATTCTCCCCACCCCCGAGATGGAGTCTCGCTCTGTCGCCCAGGCTGGAGTGCAGTGACTTGATCTCGGCTCACTGCAACCTCCACCTCTCGGGTTCAAGTGATTCTTCTGCCTCAGCCTCCTGAGTAGCTGGGACTACAGGTGCCTGCCACCACGCCCGGCTAATTTTTGTATTTTTAGTAGAGACAGGGTTTCACCAAGTTGGCCAGGCTGGTCTCCAACTCCTGACCTTAGGCGATCTGCCCACCTTGGCCTCCCAAAGTGCTAGAATTACAGGCGTGAGTCACCCCACCCAGCCACAACCCAGATTTTTGAAAAATAGGCATAATACCTGAGACGGTTCACAGAGAAGGAAAACGGAGTTCATTATACATATAAAAGTGGTTCTTTTAAATTCAACAACTGGGTTAGTGCTCTTCTCAAGTAATTGGTTAGATATTGGCCAGGCACAGTGGCTCACACCTGTAATCCCAGCACTTTGGGAGGCTGAGGCAGTCAGATCGCTTGAGCCCAGCAGTTCAAGACTAGCCCAGGCAACATGGCAAAAACCCCATCTCTACAAAAAATACAAAAATTATCCAGGCATGTGGCATGTGCCTATAGTTTCAGCTAACTTGGGAGGCTGAGGTGGGAGGATCACATGAGCCCAGGTGGTGGAGGTTGTAGTGAACTGAGATCATACCACTGCACTCCAGCCTGGGTGGCAGAACAAAGACTTTGTCTCAAAAAAAGTAAAGGAGTGAGAGATTGTGAGTAAGCTTTGATTTTTAAAAAAATATTTGAAATACATTTAGTTCTATAGGATTTAATTTTTATTAACTTGGTACTGACAAACATTCACAATAATGTTGCCTGAGTTGCCAGGAAGTGCCCTGTGCAGCCTTCGTACCTCTGATTGCCACACCTGACATTTTAAGAAATAACATGGCCTGTTCAGTTTATGTTTCTTTCAAGAGTGGGAGGCCGAGCATAGTGGCTCACACCTGAAATCCCAGCACTTTCAGAGGCCAAAGCGGGTGGATCACCTGAGGCCAGGAGGCCAAGAGGCTGAGACCAGCCTGGCCAACATGGTAAAACCCCGTCTCTCCTAAAAACACAAAAATTAGCTGGGCGTGGTGGTGGGCACCTGCAATCCCAGCTACTCAGGAGGCTGAGGCAGGACAATCTCTCGAACCCTGGAGGCAGAGGTTGTAGTGAGCCGAGATTGCACTCCAGCCTAAGTGATAAGAGCAAAACTCTGTCTCAAAAAAAAAAAGGCTGGGTGCGATGGCTCCCACCTATAATCCCAGCATTTTAGGAGGCCAAGGTGGGCGGATCACCTGGGGTCAGGAGTTTGAGACCAGCCTGACTAACTTGGTGAAACCCTCTCTCTACCAAATACAAAAAATTAGCTGGGCGTGGTGGTGGATGCCTGTGATTTCAGCTACTTGGGAGGCTGAGGCAGGAGCATCTCTTGAACCCAGAGGTGGAAGTTGCAGTGAGCCAAGATGGTGCCACTGCACTCCAGCCTTGGCAACAAGAGCAAAACCCCATTTCAAAACAAACAAACGAATGGGAGACACAATGCTTTGTGATAAATAAGTTTTGTAAAGGGCATGTTTCAGTGTTCCCTATTTAATATTGCAAAATTGCTGTCATGGATACTTTTTGTGTTTATCTGTTGCCTAAATTATTTCCCATTCATATTCTTGCTTTTACTCATTAATGTTGAAATTCAGTGCTTGTAATATCTTTGAATTGTAACATGTAGACATATATGTGTGCATATATACATTCATTTAAGTTTTTTAAAAAATTTACTTTTGGTTGGAGTCATTTTAATTCTGGAGTAAAAAAGATGTGGTCTTTTTCCTAGAACGTCCCATACCCTTTGATTATATGATGTATGAACATCTTCAGAAATGGGGTCCACGGAAGGAAGAAGTGAAATTTTTCCTTCGACACGAGGACTCCCCAGCTGAGAACAGTGAACAAGGTAGGTAAATGCTTTCTTCCTCATTTGTTAATTTTTGCTAGAAAAGTTAATTTAAGAAAAATAGGAATAAATATTAAATTATTCACACACACCCGGCCCTGCACTTACAAGTGGCTAGAGAGAAAGTTGGTATCTCATGTTTCTTTGGCTTCTGTTAGTGTTGTTTACCATTACGGCACTTTTTTTTTTTTTTTTTTTTTTGAGACAGAGTCTCACTCTGTTGCCCAGGTTGGAGTGCAGTGGCGCAATCTTGGCTCACTGCAACCTCCACCTCCAGGGTTCAAGGGATTCTCCTGCCTTAGCCTCCCAAGTAGCTGGGACTACGGGTGCGCACCACCACACCCGGCTAATTTTTGTATTTTTAATAGAGATGGGGTTTCACCGTGTTGGCCAGGCTGGTCTTGAACTCTTGACCTCAAGTGATTTGCCCACCTCAGCCTCCCAGAGTGCTGGGATTATAGGTGTCAGCCACTGTGCCCAGCCAATTACATCACACTTTTTAGGCACCAACCCTTCTTTCCTTCTCAGGACTCTAAGTTAATTAATCAGCGTACTCAATCATGTAAAGGCACTTGGTGTTTAAAGGGATTTTTGTTTTGTTTTGTTTTGTTTTGAGATGGAGTCTCACTCTGCCACCCAGGCTGGAGTGCAGTGGCACAATCTCGGCTCACTGCAACCTCCGCCTCCTGGGTGCAAGCAATTCTCCTGCTTCAGCCTCCCGAGTAGTTGGGATTACAGGCACCCACCGCCACACTAAAGGGATTGTTTTTGATAAATATCAGATTGGTCAAACATCTAGATTTTAAAAATATATAAAACCATGAAAAGACTAGAAGAAAGTTCTGGGAGATCTTTTTATTTTTGAAGTGAACAAGGCCTTGGTAAGTGTAACACTAAAACATAAAAGACAAGACTGATAAATGAATTATTTAAAACAAAGCCTGGGTGCAGTGGCTCAGGCTTGTAATTTCAGCACTTTGAAAGGCTGAGGCAGGCAGATCACTTGAGCCAAGTAGTTCCAGACCATCCTGGGAAGCATGCCAAAACCCCATCTCTACAGAAAATACAAAATAGCTGGTTGTGGTGGTGGATGCCTGTAGTCTCAGCTACTTGGGAGGCTGAGGTGGGAGGATCGATTGAGCCCAGGAGGTGAAGGCTGCAGTGAGCCGTGATTGTGTCACTGCACTCCAGCCAGCGAGGGCAACAGAGAGAGACCTTGTCTCAAAAAATAAAAATAGGCTGGGTGTGGTGGCTCACGCCTATAATCCCAGCACTTTGGGAGGCTGAGGCGGGCGGATCACTTGAGGTCAGGAGTTTGTGACCAGCCTGGCCAACATGGTGAAACCCCATCTCTGCTAAAAATTAGCCCGATGTGGTGGTGTGTGCCTATAATCCCAGCTACTCAGGAGGCTGAGGCAGAAGAATCGCTTGAACCTGGGAGGCAGAGGTTGTAGTGAGCCAAGATCACGCCACTGCACTCCAGCCTGGGCAACAGAGCGAGACTCCATCTCAGAAAATATATATAAATAAAACAAAACCAAAAATAACTGCATGGCAATAACATCTAAAAAAAGTCAAAAGATAAATTATAAACTGGGAAGTAGCATTTATAGCTCATATTGCAAAGGGCTAATTCTCTTTACATGTAAAGAGTTCCTAAAATTTGATAAGAAAAAAACTTGGCTAGGTGTGGTGGTTTGCACCTATAATCCCAGCACTTTGGGAGGCCAAGTGGGGCGGATTACCTGATGTCAAGAGTTTGAGACCAGCCTGGCCAACATGGTGAAACCCTGTCTCTACTAAAAATACAAAAATTAGCCAGGCTTGGTGGCACGTACTTGTTATCCCAGCTACTCGGGGGGCCGAGACAGGAGAATCGCTTGAACCTGGGAGGCAGAGGTTGCAGTGAGCCTGAGATCGTGCCATTGCACTCCAGCCTGGGCAAAAAAAAAGAAAACCCAAACCAAAAAAAAAAAAAAAAAAAAAAAAAGCTTAGTAGAATAATAGAAAAAATATATACACACACAGTTCACAGAAAAGGAATATACATGGCCCTAGGATATATGAAGATACTCACCTTATTCCTTTTTTTTTTTTGAGACAGAGTCTCGCTCTGTTGCCCAGGCTGGAGTGCAGTGGCGCAATCTCGGCTCACTGCAAGCTCCGCCTCCCGGGTTCATGCCATTCTCCTGCCTCAGCCTCTCCGAGTAGCTGGGACTACAGGCGCCCGCCACCACGCCCGGCTAATTTTTTTGTATTTTTAGTAGAGACGGGGTTTCACCGTGGTCTCGATCTCCTGACCTCGTGATCCGGCCGCCTCGGCCTCCCAAAGTGCTGGGATTACAAGCGTGAGCCACCACGCCCGGCCTACCTTATTCCTAATAAAAGACATGCAGAGAAAACTATCTTGAAATACTATATTTTACCTGTCACATTGGCAAAGATTAAAACAGTTAATAGCACAGTGTTGACAAGGATTCTGAGAAACAGGCAGTCTTCTGCATTGCTGTGGGAGGCAGTTGGCACCTTCTATGGAAGGAAATTTGGCAATAGCTGTTAAACTTACAAAACATAAAACCTTTTACCCAGCAGTTTCATTTCTGAGAATTTATCCTAAAGCTGTGCCCTGGCACCTACAAAATGATATATAAACAGGGTTATTCACTGAGCATTGCTGGTAGGAACAACCTAAATGCCCACCAGGAGAGTTGAGCTAAATAAATTAGGGTCCATCTACACAGCAGAGTGCTCTGCAGCCGTAAATAATGAAGAACCTCTGTGCCCTGACCCAGACAGACCATCTCCTAAACATGTTACATGAATTAAGCATGGTGCAAAAGAATGTGCACACTTAGCTGCCTTTTGTGGAAAGATGAGCAAAGAGTAATGTGCATATCTTTTTGTATGTGTATATGTATAAAGCAGTTTTGGAAAGATATCTACGCAACTGGGGATATTGTTGCCCTGGGGGGAAGGGAAAAGTGGCTGTAAAACAGAGGAGGGAGGGTTGTTGATTGTATACCTTTTTGTTCTTTTTGATTTTTGAACCATGGGAATATACTATATATTTTTGAATTAAAATTTAAAGAAAATAAGGAAATTTTTTTTGAACACATATACACTGTACAGTTAAAAGACCTTTGGCCGGGCGCGGTGGCTCATGCCTATAATCCCAGCACTTTGGGAGGCCAAGGCGGTTGGATCACGAGGTCAGGAGATCGAGACCATCCTGGCTAACATGGTGAAATCCCGTCTCTACTAAAAATACCAAAAAATTAGCCGGACGTAGTGGTGGGCGCCTGTAGTCCCAGCTATCGGGAGGCTGAGGCAGGAGGATGGTGTGAGCCCAGGAGGCGGAGCTTGCAGTGAGCTGAGATCGCGCCACTGCACTTCAGCCTGGGTGACAGAGTGAGACTCTGTTTCAAAAACAAAAACAAAAACAACAAAAACAAAACAAAACAAACAAACCTTTAACTTATTAATTAGCAGTGATTATGGATTCTGATATTTAAAAAAATGAACTCAAGCAAATAAAAGGACAATCCTTTGTAAAAATAATATTTCTTTATTGCAAGTTATCCGCTTTATTTGTATTTTATAGTAAAGGAAAATTTGCCCTTGGATGAGCTACTATCTACTTTAAAATCATCTTTCTATAGCATAAGGCTGTCTTTTAGAATACACCATTACATCTGGAGCCAGGACACCAAGGCTCTGGGCTCAACTCTTCATCTGCTTTTACCTTAGACCAGGGTCCGTCCTCTCTGGGAACATCCACCTGAAGAGGAGGATTAGACTGGCTGACAGTTGAAGTGCTGCTTTAGTGCTAAGGATTTATTTTAACTCTCTACCTGAGTTCTTCAGATACCTATACCCTCCCTCACTTAGCTATACTTAAGTAAAAAGTCTTGCCTTTTACTTATTAATATGTACATAATCCTTAATGTCCTGAGGAGAGTGGTTATTTTTTTCTCACTTTATAAAATTTGGAAACAGGCTGAGTATGGTGGCTCATGCCTGTAATCCCAGCACTTTGGGAGGCTGAGGTGAGAGGATTGCACGAGCCCAGGAGCTGTACATTCACTCTCTCTTTCATGCCCCGACTCAGAATTCCATCTTCCCCACCTGTAACACTACCCTCTCTGCCCCTTTACCTCTGCCTAAAAGGGTGGCATAAAGAGTAGTTTATTGGGTGCTGTCTCATGTTTTGTTTTGCTTTTGCTCACTAAACTTCTCCCTTCAACTTACTAATACTCTTTTTTTGTTTTCCTTTCTTTTTTTTTTTTTTGACAGCGTCTCACTCTGTCGCCAGGCTGGAGTGCAGTGGCGCAATCTTGGCTGCAACCTCCGCCTCCCGGGTTCAAGCAATTCCCCTGTCTCAGCCTCCCAAGTAGCTGGGACTACAGGTGTGCACCACCATGCTGGGCTAATTTTTTGTATTTTTAGTAGAGATGGGGTTTCACCACGTTGGCCAGGGTGGTCTCAATCTCCTGACCTCATGATCTGCCCGCCTTGGCCTCCCAAAGTGCTGGGATTACAGGCGTGAGCCATCACGTCCAGCCCCCATCTCAGTGAATGTCTTTTTTTTTTTTTTTTTTTTTTGAGACAGGGTTTCACTTGTTACCCAGGCTGGAGTGCAGTGGCATGATCTTGGCTCACTGCAACCTCTGCCTCCTGGGCTCAAGTGATCCTCCCACTTCAGCCTTCCAAGTAGCTGGGACCACAGATGTGTGCCACCATGCCCGGCTAATTTTTTGTATTTTTGGTAAAGATAAGGTTTCACGCTGTTGCCCAGGCTGGTCTTGAACTCCTGGTCTCAAGTGATCCTCCTGCCTTGGCCTCTAAAAGTGCAGGGATTGCAGGCATGAGCCACCATGCCTGGCCCTAAAATGCAAATGCCTTTTGGATTTTTTTTTGCTTTTAGTTTTGTTTTTTTTTGAGACAGAGTCTCACTCTGTCACCCAGGCTGGTGTGCAGTGGTGCTATCTCAGCTCACTGCAACCTCCGCCTCCCGGGTTCAAGCGATTCTCCTGCCTCAGCCTCCTAGTTAGCTGGGATTACAGGTGTGCGCCACCACGCCTGGGTAATTTTTGTAATTTTACTAGAGACAGGGTTTTGCCATTTGGGCAGGCTGGTCTCAAACTCCTGGCTTCAAGCAGCCTGTCCACCTCAGCCTTCCAAAGTGCTGGGATTACAGGCATGAGCCACCACGCCTGGCTGCAAGTGCCTTTTTGAAAAAATTTTTCTTTTTTTTCCCCTGTTGGTAATATGAATGCCAAATTTTTATCTTTATTTTATTTTTGAGACAGAGTCTCACTGTCACCTGGGCTGGAGTGCAATGGCGCAATCATGGTTCACTGCAGTCTCTACCTCCTAGGCTCAGGCTATTCTCCGCAGCCTCGTGAGTGGCAGGGACTACAGGCACATGAGGCACATGTCACCATGCCTTGCTACTTTTTTTTTTTTTTTTTTTTTTTTCGTAGAGACAGATTTTCACCACATTGCCCAGGCTGGTCTTGAATTCCTGAGCTCAAGTGATCCTCCCACCTTGGGAGAATCCCAGCACCTCCCAAAGTGCTGGGAATACAGATGTGAGCCACCTCGCCCAGCCCCAAATTTTTATTTTTAATTGAGATAAAATACACATAAAATTTATCATCTTCTCTATTTTTAAGTGTCAAAAGCCTTTTGATAACAAGTCAATTTCAAGATTCTGAGATAGAATGTAAAAAGAAAAGATGTCATTTAAACACTTTATTTCATTTATTTTTAATTGATTTTTTTTTTAAACAGAGTCTTGCTCTGTTGCCCAGGCTGGAGTGCAGCAGAGCAAGATTGTGCAGTAGCCCAATCCTGGCTTACTGCAGCCTCGACTCCTCTCGCTCAAGTCATTCTCCCACCTCAGCCCCCCAAGTAGCTGAGACTACAGGGTGCACCACCATACCTGGCTAATTTTAAAAAATTTGTTGTGGAGACAAATTCTCCCCATGTTGCTGAGGCTGGTCTAGAACTCATGGGCTCAAGCTATCTTCCTGCTTTGGCCTCCCAAAGTGCTGGGATTATAGGTGTGAGCCACTGAGCACAGCCTAAACAACTTTATATATTAAAGATGAATTGTAAGACCATTTTTTCAACTGTACTAAAGTCTTGAATTTCTCAGCCTGGTATTTTACACTTGTGTTCAATAAATATTTGAATACATGAAGAAATGGGAGAATATTATTTTTTTGAATATGCCTTTTGGTGAGTTTGGTTCTTTCATTTCTTTAGGTGTCCGTCAGACCCAAGAGCAGCGAACTCAGAGAAATGTAATAAATGTACCTGGAGAAAAACGTACTGAAAATGGGGTAAGTGATAGTGAATTAAATTGAATTTTAAAAACTGATGGCTAGGTGCAGTGGGTTACACCTGTAATCTCAGCACTTTGGGAGGCCAAGGTGGGAGGATCACATGAGGCCAGGAGTTTGAGATCAGCCAGAGCAAGATGGTGAGACCCTCTGTCTATAAAAGGTTTTAAAAAATTAATCAGCAGATGAGACCAGGTGTGGTGGCTCACACCTGTAATCCTAGCACTTTGGGAGGCCGAGGCACACAGATCATGAGGTCAGGAGTTCAAGACCAGCTTGGCCAATCTGGTGAAACCCTGTCTCTACAAAAAAAATACAAAAATTAGCCAGGCATGGTGGCATGCACCTGTAGTCCCAGCTACTCGGGAGGCTGAGGCAGGAGAATTGCTGGAACCCGGGAGGCAGAGGTTGCAGTGAGCCAAGATCGCACCACTGTACTCCAGCTTGGGCAATAGACGGAGACTCCGTGTCAAAAAAAAAAAAAAAGAAAAAGTCAGATGTGGCCAGGTGTGGTGGCTCATGCCTGTAATCCCAGCACCTTGGGAGGCTGAGGCGGGCAGATCCCCTGAGGTCAGGAGTTCAAGACCAGGCTGGCCAACATGGTGAAACCCTGTTTCTACTAAAAATACAAAAAAAATTAGCTGAGTATGGTGGCGGGCACCTGTAATCCCAGCTACTCGGGAGGCTGAGGCAGGAGAATCACTTGAACCCAGGAGGCGGAGGTTGGAGTGAGCCAAGATCGCAGCATTGCACTCCAGCCTGGGCAACGAGCGAAATTCCATCTCAAAAAAAAAAAAGTCAGATGTGGTGGCATCCACCTGTAGTCCCAGCTACTCACGAGGCTGAGGTGGGATGATGACTTGAGCCCGGGAGTTTGAGGCTGCCGTGAGTCATGATTGTACCACTGCACTTCAGCCTTGTCAACAGAGTAAGACCCGGTTTTTTTTTTTTTTTAATTGCTTTTTACCGGTACTAATGAGTTTGGGTTATAACTTATTTTTAAATAATTATTTTGGGGGTAGATATTGTCATTTCTGTTGAATATTTCAAAATATTATATGAAGTTATAAAGCAGCGGTCACTGAGTGGTGTTACCTAGTCACATGATGGTCCATGAATCAGATCACGTCTCCTTTGGAGCAGTCCTCCACCTGCCCTTCACATGCTGCTGCCATGTCCTCTCCTGGAGCAGGCAGTGGGTGCCTCTGTGCACGTAAACACAGCATCTCTGTGGTGGCAGATGGGCTATGGGCTTAGCTTGTAGACTAAGAGTTGAGTAGGCTGAATTGCTTTGCATCTTCAATGCTGGTTCTGGATCCTCTGTCAGGTTTTGACAGACAAAGTGGATGGTGGGCTGCAGTGTCTTCCTCCATCATTGTGGTAGAGACTTGGAGAATAGATGGAATGCTGATCATAGGTGAGGGGAGCTGTGGAGGAGCTCTTTGCAAGAAATGCTGGTGTTGGCTGGGCGTGGTGGCTCACACCTGTAATCCCAGCACTTTGGGAGGCCGAGGTCGGTGGATCACCTGAGGTCAGGAGTTCGAGACCAGTCTGACCAATATGGTGAAACCCTATCTCTACTAAAAATACAAAAATTACCTGGGTGTGGTGGCATGCGCCTGTAGTCCCAGCTACTCAGGAGGCTGAGACAGGAGAATCACATGAACCCGGGAGGCAGAGGTTGCAATGAGCCGAGATCGTGCCACTGCACTCAAGCGTGGGCAAGAGAGTGAGACTCCATCTCAAAAAAAAAAAAAGAAATGTTGGTGTGTTTTGAAAGAATGAACCAATAGGGACATTTTTAATGTGGTCTTTTCTGAGAATTTTAAAGATAACTTTAACAAGTAATTTTAAGACTAGAGATTGAGTTTCTTTTCTTTTTCTTTTTCTTTTTTTTTTTGAGACAGTCTCGCTCTGTCGCCCAGGCTGGAGTGCAGTGGCCTGATCTGGGCTCGCTGCAAGCTCCGCCTCCCGGATTCAAGCCATTCTCCTGCCTCAGCCTCCCCAGCAGCTGGGACTACAGGCGCACACTGCCACGCCTGGCTAATTTTTTGTATTTTTAGTAGAGATGGGGTTTCACCGTGTTAGCCAGAATGGTCTCAATCTCCTGACCTTGTGATCCACTCGCCTCAGCCTCCCAAAGTGCTCGGATTACAGGCATGAGCCATCGCGCCCAGCCTGATTGAGTTTCCTTTTCTGACTGTAACACTAACTAGGCATCTAAGCTTAGGCAACTTCCTTCCTCACACAGGGCTGGGCATGGTGAGACACTGGTAAAGTACATGGAGTCTAGAGTGTGACTGGCCCATGTTCAGCCCACTGGCCTCGGAGCTTTCTAATGAGTTGAATTTGAGCAAGTTATTTCACCTCTCTACTTCCCAACTTATTATTGAATTGCTAGTTCTTTTATTGGCTATATTTGTGACCCCACCTCATATACTTAAATCTCTGTTTATTTGTACTATCAACTTTAAACAGTATCTCTGGACCTTGCTCTTTGTAAAATGATAATATTAGGCCCCTGCCATCTTCCCTCCCTTCCTTCCTTCCTTCCTTCCTTCCTTCCTTCCTTCCTTCCTTCCTTCCTTCCTCCCTCCCTCCCTCCCTCCCTCTCTCCCTTCCTTCCTTCCTTCCAGCTCTTGCAGCTGTACTAGACTTTTATGTTGTAAAGGTTGACAGTATTTGCATATTGTTATCTAACTATAAACCTTTTGTGCTTTGTCTGTAGATTGGTTATAAAGTTGAAAACCATTTAGTAGTTTTATTATTTTAGATTTTGCAGGTATAATCCACTGCAGAGCCATGTGGTATACTAGATTATATTTTCTTCTCTTTGGTTTCAATATCATAATCCTTCTGCCACTCAGGGAGAAATATTACTGTTGTTAAGATTATAGATTCTCCCTCTTCACATTCCTGCCTTCTGTCATTGGAGTAGACATTTGTCCACTGCAAATCAAGAGCCTCTACAGAGTTCTTCCAGGCAGATCTGCTTCAGGACGTCTTAAGAAATAAATGCCACTGGTAGAAATTTTCATTCAGTAAATCTGGAGTGGGGCCTAGAAAACTCCCCATGTGACTATGTTGCCATGCCAAGCTTGGGAACATCCAGGTTACACTTTAGCAAGCATTTATAGTTTGTTTGTCCAACAGAATGTTGAAGATCTTTTTGAGTTCTAAGATTTACCATGGGACGGGCATGGTGGCTCGCGGCTGTAATCCCAGCACTTTGGGATGCCAAGGTAGGTGGATCACCTGAGGTCAGGAGTTCTAGACCAACCTAGCCAACATGGTGAAACCCTCTCTCTACTAAAGATACAAAAATTAGCTGGGCATGATGGCAGGTGCCTGTAATCCCAGCTGTTCGAGAGGCTGAGGCAGGAGAATCGCTTGAACCCAGGAGACAGAGGTTGCAGTGAGCTGAGATTGCACCACTGCATTCCAGCCTGGGTGACAGAGCGAGACTCTGTCTCCCAAAAAAAAAATAATAATAATAAAGAAAGAAAGGAAGAAAGAATTACCACGACCTGAACTTTAGGGAAGATTAAATAGATATATTGAGTAGGCCGTGTGTTGAAGAAGTGAGATGTGTTATATATGATACAGTATATGGAAGAGACTCAAAAGGAAAGCATTCCAAAGGTATGATAAATTGGGTAGACCAGTTTTGATGTGATGAGACCTTTTCCTTGATGAAGTTGTTTCTTGTTAATAAGGAGAAAATGTGTATATTTCAAAATCAACAAAATTGAAACCTGAAACCAAAGTTAAAAATGTGTTTTTATCCTTTGTGTGGCTTGTAATTAGAGGAAGGTATGAGATCTCCTCTAGAGGAATAACTTAGGATTGGAAGCATCACATCAAAGATGTTACTGTATTTTATGGCTTACACATCTACCTTTTAAGCTTAATAATATGTTACCTTGTAAAACACTTTATTGTCTACAGAGCAGTTTTACGTGCATTTCAAGATATGAAAGACATCTTCCCCCAAAATGTTTCTGTGTATACCTTGGTTATAGAATAATGACATGCTAAGCCTTCTAACTTCTGGACTGAGACATCTAAGGACAGATTAAGGAGAGCTGTGAGGAAAGGAGGGAGTATGGGTTGGAAGAGAAGGGCAGGATGCTGAGTTGGTGTGATTGATGTCCATCAGCAGCTGCTGAACTAAGAAGCCGGGGAAGTTCTGCTCTCTGAAAATTGTAGGCCAGCAAGTCAGGTTAATACTACTGTGCTGGTTTGTCATTATGCTATAAAGGAAAATTGATTTGTTCTCATTATATATGCCTGTGTTGAAGCTTCCAAGACGTCCCCAGGTTCCGTGATTTGCTAGGACCACTCAGGACTAAGCATAGAGTTCTCTTGAGTTGCTACAATGAAAGGATTCAGAGCCAGATCAGCAAAGAGGAAAGACACATTCGACTTAGGTATCCTGGAAGAACTTTTTCCTGTCTTCTCAGCCAAGCAGGTTTAAAATCTGAGTCAGTTTTTACTTTATTCTAGGATATCCAGTAAGTTGCCAAGACCAATTGATCCTATCCTCCTGTGTTTTCTTCTAAGAGCTTTATAGTTTTAACTCTTACATTTAGTTTTATGATCAATTTTGAGTTAATTTTTGTGTATAGTGTGAGTTAAAGGATTCAAATTAATTCTTTTCCATGTAAATATCCAGTTATCCCAGCACCATTTGTTGAAAAGATTATTGTGTCTCCCACTGAATTGCCTGACACCTTTGTCAGATCAACTGACCATAAATGTGATGTTTATTTCCAGAAGCATTCATTGCTAATGTAGTCACCCAGGCACCGTTTTCCATATGGTGCCCAAGACTCAACTGTGCCTATCATCTCCTAGGCCAGATAAAATTTCAGCCGTCTAGAGAAAAACTTTTAGACTTATGCCAGGAGAGGATAGAAGCAGTCACCTAGGAGCATGGAGTTGGGGAGGAGATAGGGAGCTAACTGCCTCTTAAATATCGTTCACTCAGTCTGCCTTATTTTCAGTCCCTACATTTTATTCCCCTTTCCGGAGGTACATGGTGTTGTCAGTTCCTGAAACTTCGAAGATTCTGTGCTGTAACTGGAGTGTTTATCCAGTTTTACTCCTCCTGGCTTGAGTTTTGTCTCAGATGTACTAGGTCAGTTATTTCTCATCTGTTCTTTTGCCAAATTCCAAACATCTGTGTTGTGTGCACTCCTGTTAGTCCTGCTTTTGTGGTTTTATATTATTTGATGTCAAAAATCCCTTTACTGTCAATTAGTGGAGTTTTGGGATTTAATGAAATTAGGATTAATCCTCCCTTGTGAGCAGAGCCAGGTGTGAATTTCTTTTAATTTCCCTATTGGGCTTTCTTGAATTTACTGATTCTGAGGATTGGCATCTGTCAACAGTTCCGGAATATTCTCTGTTATCTCGACAAGTATTTTATCTTCTGCATTCTTTCTGTTTTCTTTTGGAACTCTTATTAGACCTTCATCTTTCATTTTATTCTCCTTGTCTCTTAATTTCTTTTTTTTTTTTTTGAGATGGAGTTTCACTCTTGTTGCCCAGGCTGGAGTGCAATGGCACGATCTCGGCTCACCGCAACCTCCGCCTCCCAGGTTCAAGCGATTCTCCTACCTCAGCCTCCCTAGTAGCTGGGATTATAGGCATGTGCCACCACGCCCGGCTAACTTTTTGTATTTTTCGGTGTTTCTCCATGTTGGCCAGGCTGGTCTCGAACTCCCTACCTCAGGTGATCCACCCGCCTCAGCCTCCCAAAGTACTGGGATTACAGGCGTGAGCCACCGCGCCCAGCTTAATTTCTTTTTTATATATTCTCTTTTTTGGTCTCTTTGTACTATATTCTGGATACTGTCCTAAGATTCATCTTTCAGTTAGTGAATTCTGTCTTCAGCTGTGTCTGTCTATTTAATACATAAAAGGTGCTTTTATTATTATTATTTTGAAAGGTATGACATAGTCTAGGAAAAATACTAGCAAATTATGTACCTGACAAAGGATTCAGATGCAGAATATATAAAGAACTCCCAAAGCTTAATAATAAGAAAACAAACAACCCAATTCAAAAAAGAAATAGGCCGAGCTCGATGGCTCATGCCTGTAATCCCAGCACTTTGGGAGGCTGAGGCGGGTGGATCACTTGAGGTCAGGAGTTTGAGACCAGCCTGGCCAACATGGCGAAACCCTGTCTCTACTAAAAATACAAAAATTAGCCCAGCATGGTTGTGCACGCCTGTAATCCCAACTACTTGGGAGGCAGGAGAATCACTTGAACTCGGGAGGCAGAGGTTGCAGTGAGCTGAGATCACGCCACTGCACTCTAGCCTGGGCAACAGAGTGAGACTCTGTCTCAAAAAAAAAAAAAGAAAAAGAAAGAAACAGGTGAAAGATTGAACAGGTGCTTCCCCAAATAAAATATATGAATGTCAAGTAAGCACATGGAAAGGTGTTCACCATCATTAGTCTTTAGGAAAATACAAATTAAAACCACCATGAAGTGGCATTACACACCTATTAGAATGTCTCATGTTAAAAAGACTGATCATAACAAGTGTTGGTGAGGAAAGGGAGAAATTGGAACTCTTACGTACTGCTCGTGGGAATGTAAAATGGTATAATCTGGAAAATAATTTGGTAGTTTGAAACTTAAACATAAATCTACTGTATGACCCGAGAACTCTACTCTTAAATATTTACCTCAGAGAAATGGAAGCAAATGTCTGTGCAGACTTGTACATGGATGTCCATAGCAGTTTGATTTGGCTTGAAGCCAAAATCTGGAAACAACCCAAATGTTCATTAACAGTTAAATGCACAAATAGACTATGGTATATCCTCACGGTGGAATATTCCTGAACAATCAAAGGAAATGAACTACTAATACATGCTACAACATGGATGAATCTCAAAATCATTGTGCTGAAAGAAGCCAGCCAGAGGATTACATACTGAATACTGTTATGGGTTCATTCATATACAATTCTAGAAAACATAAACTAATCTCTAGTAACAGGGAAAGTCAGTGTTTGCCTGTGGACATGAGAACCAGGAGATGGGGGGCAAAGAGATATGAGGAAGGGATTACAAAAGGGCACAAGGAAATTTGGGGAGAGGATGGATTTATTTTCTTGCTTGTAATGATTTCATAGTTATACATTTGTCAAAACATCAAATTATATACTTTAGGTATGTGCAGTTTATTATATGTGAATTATACCTCAGTAAAGCTGTTGTAAAATTCATTAAAATTTTCAGTTCTAGAGGTTTTAGGCCGGGCGCAGTGGCTCACACCTGTAATCCCAGTACTTTGGGAGGCCAAGGCGGGTGGGTCACCTGAGGTCAGGAGTTCTAGACTAGCCTGGTGAACATGGTGAAACCCATCTCTACTAAAAATTCAAAAATTAGCCTGGCATCGTGGCAGGCGCCTGTAATCCCAACTACTCAGGGGGATGAGGCAGGAGAATCGCTTGAACCCAGGGGGCGGAGGTTGCAGTGAGCTGAGATCACGCCATCGCACTCCAGCCTGGGGGACAAGAAGAGGGAGACTTTGTCTCAAAAAAAAAAAAAAAAAAAAGGTGTTCTTAAATCTTCTTAGTTGCTCTTTGCTTATATTTTAAACACACTAAACATTTTATATTCAGCAACGAATAATTTCTCTATCTGAATGTTACTTCTGCTGACTGTTGAGTCATGGCTCCTTGATTGCTCTGTTTTGGTTTTTGACAATGAGCTGCTCATTTTCCTTGGAACTTTACCTCTGGGCATTTTTTGAGACCTGGATAAAGTCATGATTTTCCTGAAAGGCTTCCATTTGCTTTGTCAGTAACTAGGCACAAGCTAGGCTCAATTTCTACTGTCCTTTGTGGATCATGAAGCTTTCATGAGAGCTGTCTAGTGGTTACAGATAGTTAGGGGGCTGTCTCTCCTTCCACTCAGTGATGGGGAAAGGTGTAGGTTCCCTACTGCCCCCTTCTGTGTGGGGGGTTCATTTCATAGTTAGCTTTACATTGAGGTTGTAGGTCTTTGCATCCTGGACGTTTGTGGGCATCTCCTCTTGGACTCTCCACACTGGAACGAGCCTAAGTCTTTACCTCCTAATGCCAGACTTCACCAGCTGCCAGGGAGCAAGTATGCAGGTGGGCAAAAACCTTCAGGACAAAAGCTAGCTGTGGTGTTCTTTTATTATTGCCCAAGGTTTCTGGTTTCTCTTTATTTTTGGTCCCTGTAGTTTCCTTACTGTTGTGCCAACTCAGTGATGCTTTTAAAAACATGTTTTGTGTTTTATCTTGCCTTTTAGGTGTTGTTACCAGGAGTGTGATACAGGGTGTCCTGTCAGCCATGCGGTTGGAAGCAGAGCGCTTCCAGGGTGTTCTCATAGTTCTCATGTGGCATGGGATGCGTTTTCTTTTGTTATCTGTGCACTTTGATAGCCCATTTTCCTGCCAGTCTCTTTCTAGCCCTAATTATTCCTAGCATCTTGCCTTGGGTATAAATGTGTATTGAATTGAATTGATAGGGATGAAATTTTTTTTTTTTTTAAGACAGGGTCTCGCTGTGTCGCTCAGGCTGGAGTGCAGTGGCACAATCTCAGCTCACTGCAACCTCTGCCTCCCGGGTTCAAGTAATTCTCCTGCCTCAGCCTCCCATGTAGCTGGGACTACAGGCATGCGCCACCACTCCTGGCTAATTTTTGTATTTTTAGTGGAGAATGGGGTTTCACCATGTTGGCCAGGCTGGTCTCGAACTCCTGAGCTCAAGTGATCCTCCTGCCTCAGCCTCTCAAAGTTCTGGTATTACAGGCATGAGCTACTACCTGAGCCTTATGTGAATAAGTTTTACGATTAAAATTTATTCATATTGGGCCGGGCGTGGTGGCTCACACCTGTAAACCCAGCACTTTGGGAGGCCGAGGTAGGTGGATCACTTGAGATCAGGAGTTTGAGACCAGTCTGGACAACAGAGTAGACCTCATTTCTGTTTAAAAAAAAAAAAAAAAAAAGTTATTCACATTTATAGACTAAAATAGCATGTTGAAGTACTATTGCAGGGGGTAGGGAGTCAGTATGCATTTTAGATATCTAATTGGCTCTTATTAATTTGTGAGACTTAGTAATTGTTGGAATATGAAATATTCTGGCTTCAGAATTAATGAGATGTTAGACTTGATTTTATTAAACATTTTATATTTTTGCCACCTTTGTGACTGGGAATACTGAGCATATAATTTATGTGATAAAAATGAGCATCCGTGTTTATAAGGTATCTTGGTATCATTATCACCTATTTTTTGTTTGCTAAATGGGCAAGTAAAACCTACTCTTCAAACGTGAAGATATATAACCTTGAAGAGATAGGAATAAAGAGAAATGATTTCATATTGATAAATATTACGTGAGCATAAGTAGGTTTTATTCTAATTATTTTGCTAGAGTTTTGCATTAGGGATGTTTGTCATTTTTGAAATGACATTTTACTTGAGAAACTGCTTATACTTTTAAAAAAACTAGTTATACAGCATGCGTTGTGGCTCACGCCTGTGATCCCAGCACTTTGAGAGGCCAAGGCAAGAGAATAACTTGAGACTAGGAGTTTGAGACCAGCCTGGGCAACATAGTGAGACACTGTCTCTACAGAAAAAAATTTAAAAATACATCAGTGTAGGCCAAGCACAGTGGCCCACACCTGTAATCCCAGCACTTTGGGAGGCCGAGGCGGACAGATCACTTGAGGCCAGGAGTTCGAGACGAGCCTGGCCAACATGGTAAAACCCCGTCTCTACTAAAAAAAAAATACAAATATTAGCCTGGCATGGTGGCACACACCTGTAATCCCAGCTACTTGGGAGGCTTAAGCAGGAGAATTGCTTGAACCCAGGAGGCACAGGTTGCGGTGAGCCAAGATCACACCACTGCATTCCACCCTGGGCGACAGAGCGAGACTCCATCTCAAAAAACAGAAAGAAAAAAAATCAGTGCAGTGTGGAAGTAAAACAAAGACAAATTTAAAAACATTTTCTGTAAACTGCTAAAAATATTTATAGTCTTTTTAAATCTTGTGATGATTAAATTACAAGTAAGATACTAGACATTTGGTCTAATTTTTTTCTATTGTTTATTGTGAAATATATACACAGAAATATATGAACATGTATAAAACATGTACAGTTTAAAGAGATACTGAGAGCTGGGCGGGGTGGCTCACACCTGTAATCCAGCACTTTGGGAGGCCAAGGCGGGTGGATCAGTGAAGTCAGGAGCTTGAGACCAGCCTGGCCAACATGGTGAAACCACGTCTCTACTAAAAATACAAAAATTAGGCTTGGTGCAGTGGCTCATGCCTGTAATCCCAGCACTTTGGGAGGCTGAGGCAGTCAGGCAGTTCACAAGGTCAGGAGATTGAGACCATCCTGGCCAATATGGTGAAATCCTGTCTCTACTAAAAATACAAAAATTAGGCCCGGTGCAGTGGCTCACGCCTGTAATCCCAGCACTTTGGGAGGCTGAGGCAGGCGGATCACAAGGTCAGGAGATTGAGACCATCCTGGCCAATATGGTGAAACCCTGTCTCTACTAAAATACGAAAAAATTAGATGGGCGTGGTGGCACACGCCTGTAGTTCCAGCTACTCGAGAGGCTGAGGCAAGGGAATTGCTTGAACCTGGGAGGCGGAGGTTGCAGTGAGCCAAGATGGCGCCACTTGCACTCCACTGGTGACAGAGCAAGACTCCGCCTCAAATAATAATAATAATAATAATAAAAATACAAAAATTAGCTGGGCATGGTGGTGGGCGCCTGTAATCCCAGCTATCCGGGAGGCTGAGGCAGGAGAATCACTTGAACCCTGAGGGGCGGAGGTTGCAGTGAACTGAGATTGCGCCACTGCACTCCAGCCCGGGTGACAGAGTGAGACTCCATCTCAAAAAAACAAAAACAAAAACTAAAAAAAAGACAGACACTCAGGTGACTACCACGGAGGCTTAGAATTTCTCTCTTTATTATTTTTAAAACAATTCTATGCAACTTATTTTAATTGTAGACAGAATAAAGACATAAAAGCAAGATGGTTAGTGGAGGCCACCTGAAGTATCCTCTCAGATTTCATAGAGAAAGAAAGGGTATTTTTGGAGACAGATGTGTGAACAAATCATGCTAGTATGAAAAGTGTAGTAAAAGTGGAATAAGGCACCAAAATAAAGGGGTATGATTAACTTTATCAAGATTGATGTTGGGCAATACTTCCCAAAAGAAAGAATCAGAGGATTCTACAAAGATACAGAGGAATAGACATGAAACTGTATGGTGACAGAGTTATAAACAGGACTGTGCAGCACGAAGTGTAGGGACAGGCAAGGGGGAGGGGACACTGAGAGGGGACACGGAGAGGGAGGAGAGCAAGAGGACCAGCCCAGGAGAGGCCAGGTCTTCACCATGCTAAGAGTTCAGATTAATCTTGTGGGATTTTAAGCAAGCTGTGTTTTAGAAAGATCTCTGTGGTGCTGGCCTGCAAGAATTATGTATCAGCAGTGGGAGATAAAGAGCAGGACGGGAATGAGACTGGAGACAAGAGCCTTGTGAGGTCATTGTTTGCTGTGCTTTGCAGTGGTGTCACAACTCCTGGAATCTCAGAGACTTTCAAAGGAAGTATTTGAAAATACAGTTTCAAGGGTATGGTGATAAAAGCAGAAAAGGCATCCAGTTATCTATAAATTACCACTTAGAAGAAATTTCACTTCTTATTTATTTTAAAGAGACAGGGTTTCGCTCTGTTGTGTAGGCTGGAGTGCAGTGGTACAATCATAGTTCACTGCAGCTTGGAACCTTGGGCTCAAGCAGTCCTCTCACCTCAGCCTCCAAAGTAGCTGGGACTAGAGGTGTGCGCCATCATGCCCAGCAATTTTTAAATTTTTTTGTAGAGATGGTGTGTCACACGTTGCCCAGGCTGGCTTTGAACTTTTGGCCTCAAGTGATCCTTCCACTCCAAAGCCCTTCGGGGTTACTGGGCAGGTGATATTAAGTCTATTTGGTCACTTCTCATAATCTTCCAAAAAAAAAGTTGCCTATAGGGTTCTCATTATTGCATTTATCTTCTTTTTAAAATTGTTTTATTCTTGAATCAAGTAACTTTTATGTTTTGCAAGGGGGAGAAATTAATCCTTTCCCATTAGTTCCACCTATGTGAAATTGTTGATGTTTGATCATTTTTTGATCTGGCAGATCATGAGGTCGAGAGATCAAGACCATCCT
Organism: Hylobates moloch; assembly: GCF_009828535.3. Classification (NCBI taxonomy): domain Eukaryota; kingdom Metazoa; phylum Chordata; class Mammalia; order Primates; family Hylobatidae; genus Hylobates; species Hylobates moloch. The sequence continues at coordinate 1,896,224 of NW_026652291.1, forward strand.
GGCCAACATGGTGAAACCCATCTCTACTAAAAATACAAAAATTAGCTGGGCGTGGTGGCACGTGCTTGTAGTGCCAGCTACTTGGGAGGCTGAGGCAGGAGAATTGCTTGAACCCAGGAGGCGGAAGTTGCAGTGAGCCGAGATAGCGCCACTGCACTCCAGCTGGTGACAGAGCGAGACTCTGTCTCAAAAAAACAAAAAAGTAGTATTTTCATATGATTTAGATTATTAAGATGTCTTCATGGTGTCTGGTTTACCCTTTGACATAATAAATGGCTGTTGATTAGGAGCAACCACGTATACCAAGCTGCAGCCAGATAGCGAGGGCATCACCTCCCATGTGATGGAAAGAGTGCCTGCTTGCTGTCAGGAGATGTGGCTAGGATCCTGGCACTGCTTCTGACCTGACACGTAAGCGTGGGAAAGCCAGTCAACCAGCTGCCCAGAGCCTTAGCTTTCTCATCTGTAAAATAAGCTTAAGAATTTTCTTCCTAGGGGCCAGGCACGGTGGCTCACGCCTGTAATCCCAGCGCCTTGGGAAGCCAAGGTGGGCGGATCATGAGGTCAGGAGATCAAGACCATCCTGGATACAGGGTGAAACCCCATCTCTACTAAAAATACAAAAAATTAGCTGGGCATGGTGGCATACTTCTATGGTCCCAGCTATTCGGGAGGCTGAGGCAGGAGAATCGCTTGAACCCGGGAGGTGGAGGTTGCGGTGAGCTGAGATCTTGCCACTGCGCTCAAGCCTGGGCGACAGAGCTAGACTCCGTCTCAAAAAAATAATAATAATAAAAAAATAAAAATTTCCTCCTAGGATTTTTGTAAGCATCATCTAAGACAGCTATAAACTTGGGTATATATAAATGTCTGATATGCAGCAGGCATTCATTACATGTTAATTGTTGAATCTCTAGAATGAATTCAAGAATTCATTTTAAAAAGTACTGAGTTCTTCCCATCTCTGAAAGTGAATAAACATCCTGAATATCAAAACAATGGTATGAGAGAGTCCTTAAAGAATCAGGAAGAACTTCAGGAAGCAGATGGCATTGCCTCCTAGGTCTTAAGTGATAGGCAGAGTTGAGGAAGCAGTGGGGGAAGGGCACTGTGGGCAGCATGAAGAGCATGAGTGAGATATGCTCGCAGGAAAGTGTTGGTTCTATAACGGAGTGGCAAGCACAGATGTGGGAGGTCATGAAGAGCACTTTCGAGCAGCAGCTTTTATTTAGGACAAGGATGGTTCAGTCAAAGATGTTGCTGCTGAGGCTTCTGGAAAAAGGCTAGAGCCATTCATAGAAATAGGGAATTTAGGGAGGAAGCCAGGCTTGGAAGGAGAGAGAGGAGTTCGGTGGAGAGAGGCCAGAGGTGGATGTTTTGACAAGGTGTGTTCTCATATAAACTAAGTGCAAAAAGGAACGAGCATGAAACTGTTAACTATTTCATGTCACCTCACTGGAGCTTGAAAGCTTAGGGAATTTTTTATTCCAAATAATATATATTTTTTTGATTCTAGGTTACAGTGTACTTCAAATAATCTGAATACAATGACCAGTATACAATTTTTAAAAATCAGGTACACAAGGAAATAAGACATCACGAACAAAATGTGACAAACACCTCAGATACTGGTATGACTTGACACAGGCTATAAAACAGCTGTGTTGGCCGGGCGCGGTGTCTCGCGCCCGTAATCCCAGCACTTTGGGAGGCTGAGGTGGGCGGATCACAAGGTCAGGAGATCGAGACCATCCTGGCTAACACGGTGAAACCCCATCTCTACTAAAAGTCCAAAAAATTAGCCGGGCGTGGTGGCGGGTGCCTGTAGTCCCAGCTACTCGGGAGATTGAGGCAGGAGAATGGCATGAACCCGGGAGGCAGAGCTTGCAGTGAGCCGAGATCCACCACTGCAGTCCAGCCTGGGCGACAGAGCGAAACTCCGTCTCAAACAACAACAAAAAAAACAGCTGTGTTTACTTTATTTAAAGAAATGACAAGTTTTGATGGTATGTTCAAGAGAATAGGAAAATATTTTAAAATGGCACTGCAGACTGAAAAAAGAACCCAACAGAACTTTCACAAATGAAAAAAACCCTGAAATTAAAAGCTCAAAAGAAAGGTTTGACACATATAGACAAATCTGAAGATTTACAATGAATAACAGAGATTGAGAATAAGCATTTTGAAACTTTCATATCAACTTAACAGGGTAATCTTATGTCTACTGACAACAATAATTAACATTGTGGATGTATTTTGTACTTCTGTAATAATTTATTTTCATTGTATTTTCTGATAAAATAAAGGACTCATTTCTGGGATAACATACTGTTACAATTCAACAACAAGAAGACAACCAACTTAAAAATAGACATCTCATCAAAGAAGAGAGACAAGTGGCTAACAGGCACATGAAAAGATGCTTAACATTTCCAGTCACTGGGGAAATGCAAATGGAAACCACAGTGAGACACCATCACACAGCCACAAGAATTCAGCTATAAGCAAAAAGACAAATATTGGCAAGAATGTGGACACACTGATGTCCATTGCTGGTGGAAATGTAAAATAGTGCAATCACTTTGGAAGACAGTTTGGCAGTTTCTTAAAAAGCTAAACATAAACTTACCATACAAGCCAGGAATTCCACTCCTAGGTATCTACTCCAGAGAAATGAAATATCTGCTCACACAGACTTTTATGCAAATGTGCACAGCAGCACTGTTACTCGTACCAGCTAAGAAATAGCCCAAATGTCCATTAACTGGTGAACGGATAAACAAAATGTGGTATATCCATCTGACTGAATATGATGCAGCATTAAAAAGAAACTACTCAACTCAGATGAACCTCAAAAACCTTACAGCAGATGTAAAAGACTACCTATGGTATGACTTCGCTTATATGAAGTGTCCGGAAGAAAGTAAGTCTAGAGACAGAAAGCAGATCAGTGGGTGCCTGCAGCTGGGGTCCAGAGTGGAAATTAATGGTGGATGGCACGAGGTAACTTTTGGAGGCAGATGGAAACGTTCTAAAACAGAATTGTGGTGATGGTTGCACAACTCTGTGTATTTGCTAAAATAACTAAATTTTCCAGTTACAATTGGTGAATTTTAGGATATGTAAATTATGCCTCAATTAACTCTAAAAAAGAAAAGCCTGTGACTTGAAAAGTTAAGGAAAAAATAAAATCTAGGGATAGGGCTGAAAGTTACACTCAGAATGAATACGTGGCTTTAAATTCTTTTATTATTAAAAAGCAAACTAAAAATAAGTGAACTCTCTATTCAACTTAATAAATGAAGAAAAGGTTAAAATAAAAGACATAGGATAATTAAAGATAAAAGTGCAGATGAATAATATTGAACACAAACAGAACAGTCAAAAGAATAAATGAACTTATAAGGAAACATAACCGCCACAGATGGGAAAGAGATTAAAAGGTCCATTGAACAATGACCATGTACTAGTTAACAGACCCCCCTTTCTAAATGGACCCACTATGGTTAGAAGCTACAGATGTTTCATAGAGAAAAGCAACAGGCCCACTGAGTTCCAAGTCAACCTTTCAACCCTATTTCATGGACACATTCCACATTTTATTGTTTCTGAAATCCAGGTCCATCTCATTATCCCTGTCATAAGGTGGCAGTATGAGGGAGCTGCAGGAAAAGCTGCTGCAGGCCACCCCAGGAACCTTCACAAAGTGCTGGTGACAACGAATCTTTTAAGGATGGTAGTTTTTGAAGTCCTCTATTATTGCTTGCACTAAACCTTGAAGAATTTTGCCGTTTGTCTTTCTTCACTATGGGCTGAGAGACTGGTACTTTTATTTTAGCAGATACTGTAGATGGGACAGCAACAAGGCTGTTTTTCCTGATGGAAATTTGCTCTGATTCTACTGTGTCTTGTCCTTCTTTTGAACTTTTTCCACTCTTCCCTGCTTTTGGTGATTCTTTCTTTCTTCTTGTTTTTATTCAGCATGGCTGGAGCTGGTGGCCGCTGCCACCGCCTGCCCCTGCAGCAGCAGCGCCCCCACCCCCAGCCGTCTCACCTCCACGGCAACTGCTGCCACCCAGGGACTGAGTCGTTCGCTTGCTCTCGCTTCCCGTTTTTCAGGCTTTCAGAGGCTGCGGCAGCTGCAGCAGTGGCTGCCTATTCCAAATAATATTGTAGTGACATTCTTTTTTTTTATACTTTAAGTTTTAGGGTACATGTGCACAACGTGCAGGTTTGTTACAATGTGTATACATGTGCCATGTTGGTGTGCTGCACTCATTAACTCGTCATTTAACATTAGGTATATCTCCTAATGCTATCCCTCTCCCCTCCCCCCACCCCACAACAGGCCCCGGTGTGAGATGTTCTTGTCTATTATAACCATAATGAAGTAATTTGGCTGAATATTAAAATCAGCATATCAAGATTAGGGACATCTGAAATGACCCATTTGCTAGGAGATGTTTAATTGCTGACAAAATCCACTAGTCTTTTCTGTTAACTGATTTTGTAATCACAAAGGAATGTATGTTAGGCATTGAAGGAAAAAGCACCATTCATAGTTAAACCTCCATCGTTTACACTGTAGCTTAGCTACTTTAAACATATACATGTTCTCTCTCATCTCTGGGTTATGATGATGCTGTTTGGGGAGACTGCACTGTGACTGAACTTATAATAAAAATAGTTATAGGACAGGAAAGCAACTTTAGGGTAACAAAAGCTAAATAAGAGAGCACTTCAGAGCAGGTAGAGCTAGCACACGTGCACAACAAAACAGGCATCAGAGATGCTCTCCTGCCTCTGAGGCACTTGGCATATGTATGCCAAGCAAAAGCAGAATATTTTGGGTTTATCCAAGCGTGACACAAAATTCAAATCTGTACCAGAGTCTGTTCGTCTGTTCTCTGACTAGGAACAATTGGGTTGACTAAATTAGTATGTATATTTGCCTGAAATTGTAATGTCAAAATACCACTCCTTATAGAGCATTATTTAGTGTTTCTTTTTTTTCCTTTCTTTCTTTTTTTTTTTTTTTTTTTTGAGATGGAGTCTTGCTCTGTTGCCCAGGCTGGAGTGCAGTGGCATGGTCTTGGCTCACTGCAACCTCCGCCTCCTGGGTTCAAGCGATTATCCTGCCTCAACCTCCCAGGTAGCTGGGATTACAGGCACCCGCCACCAAGCCCGGCTAATTTTTTGTATTTTTAGTAGAGACAGGGTTTCACCATGTTGGCCAGGCTGGTCTTGAACTCCTGACCTTGTGATCCGCCCACCTTGGCCTCCCAAAGCGCTGGGATTACAGGTGTGAGCCACTGCGCCCGGCCTATGTAGTGTTTCTAGGTGAAAGATTATACAAAAAAAAAAGCATAGTTTTTCAAGAACTGCAATAATGAAGAGTCATTAACTGGACAGATATTGGATGAGGTATGTAATATGATGAATTCCTCTGTTCATAGGTAGAATTGTAGTCTTTACTACTTTTTGGCACATAGCAAAATTCTTTTTCTTTTTTTTTTTTTTTGATATAGGGTCTTGCCCTGTTCCCTAGGCTGGAGTGCAGTGGTGCAGTCACAGCTCACTGCAATCTCAACCTCCCAGGCTCAAGCATTCCTTCCACCTCATCCTCCCGAGTAACTGGGGCTACAGGTGCCCGCCACCATGCCTGGCTAATTTTTGTGTATTTTGTAGAGATGAGGTTTCACCGTGTTGTCCAGGCTGGTCTGAAACTCATGAACTGGGATTATAGCCGTGAGCCATCATGCCTGGCCACATATTAGCAAAATATTTCAGTAGTACATTAAATAGAATGTAAGACTAGCCTTCTTACTAATATTTGGAGAGGCAAAGGCAAATATTTTGTTTATAAAAATTCTGTAAGCTAGCTAATGAAGTCTCTTACTTCCGCAAGTAGATTTGTGGAAGTTTGGAGAAAGAAGGCAGTGATATGATCAGATAAGTGATAATAAAAACTATTTCCGTCTGCTCATGCTGGGGTCGGGATGGGAGGCTAGCTAGACCTGAGGCGGGGTGGGCGGTGTTTATTGTGGAAAACAAGTGATGTTGGTGTGAGGCTGGAGAGTGAGCTGGGTTCATGAGGAGCAGGAACAGTGTTCCTGGAATCCAGAGTTCAGGTAGTGAACATCGGTGTTAGAGGAGATCTGGATCCCTGCGGCCACAGGCGGTGGTCCCTGCCGAAGGGATCATTGGAGCAGGTTTAAGGCTGGTGGGATGTTTCCTTTTTGGGGGTCCCGTATTTGTAGGCACCTGCCTGACTGTTGCTGAGAAAACTTTGCTGCTAATTTAACTTAGTTGTTGGAAGTGGCTTGTGCTCTGTGTGACCTGGAGCTGAACTCATCGGACAACTCTACCATAATTAGGGACCTTGAATTGCCTGAGGGAACAGGCAATTTGACTTCTTCTTCTTAGATGCAATCAATGAAGAGAAATAGGGAAGAATTAGGTAATAGGTTTGTTTGAATAAATTGAGTTTGTATGAAAAATTTAAAATTGTAAATAGGGATTAGTTTGTGTGTAATACAGTGATAGGCCTATTATTAAAAAATCCAGTTTGCATTGAAGGGTTTTCATTTTCTTTAAAATTGTGGAAAAAGTGCTTCTTTTTTCCCAAATTTTCACATTGCACAGTTACTAAAATGTAAATTGTTACATACGTGTCGACTTACAGGTTTATGGTAGCTTATGTTTTTATAACCCGTTTAAATACAATTAAATCACACAGGCATATTCACTTTGAAATAATTCATTCAGCTGTACATTATGATTTATTACACTTTTCTATATGGAAGATCTTCAATAAAATTTCATTATAAGTTGATATGTAAGATACAATGAATTACTTATGCCAACATGGCGTATCTTAATTTTGTACTTAGAAAAACACATGCAACATGAAGAGAGTATAAATGTATGATTGGCAAATAAAATACTTTTTGGTTTAGGTAAGTAAAATGTTTTAATAAGCTCTATCTTATTCATAGATATAAACATCAGAACACCAGACAGTTAAATTTCTCTTCTATCCTCTTTTCATTGTTTTGTGAAGCCTTTGGTGGGGGAGATCAGAAAGGTAGTTTTTGATTTGTTTTTTTTTCTTCAAGTTGTGAAATTATAAAATTAATGTTAATTGAAAGATTTGTTGAATAGACATAGTTTTCCTCTAGTCAAAAAGTGTTTAAGTCTGGGCACAGTGGCTTACACCTGTGATCCCAAGCGCTTTGGGAGGCCCAGGTGGGAGGATCATTTGAGCCCAGGAGATGGAGGCCAGCACAGGCAACATGGTGAGACCCCTGCCTCTACAAAAAATGTTAAAAATCAGCCAGGCATGGCGGCGTGTGCCTGTAGTCCTAGCTAGGCAAGAGGATAGCTTAAGGCTGCAGTGATTGCACCACTGTACCCCAGCCTGGGTGACAGAGCAAGATTCTGTCTCTAAATTAGAAAAAAAAAACTTGCACCATATTGCTTTTTCAGGATTTTTAGATAAACAGAATGGTAGTTCCAGTTAAGACTGTTAAATCCAGCCGGGCGCAGTGGCTCATGCCTGTAATCCCAGCACTTTGGGAGGCCAAGGCAGGCAGATCACGAGGTCAGGAGTTCAAGACCAGCCTGGCCAATATGGTGAAACCCTGTCCCTACTAAAAATACAAAAATTAGCCGGGTGTGGTGGTGGGCACCTGTAGTCCCAGCTATTCGGGAGGCTGAGGCAGGAGAATTGCTTGAGCCCAGGAGGCAGAGGTTGCAGTGAGCCAAGATCACGCCACTGCACTCCAGCCTGGGTGACAGAGCGAGACTCCGTCTCAAGAAAAAAAAAAAAGACTGTTAAATCCTGATCCCATGTTTCAAGAGTCAAGAATGTGCTCAAACATCATAGAAGTTAGGGAAGACATGGAGCTGGAGGAACAGGAACTGTAACTGACTATTAAGAATTATAAGAGGTTTAGGCTGGGCGCGGTGGCTCACGCTTGTAATCCCAGCACTCTGGGAGGCCGAGGCGGGCGGATCACGAGGTCGGGAGATCGAGACCACGGTGAAACCCCGTCTCTACTAAAAATAACAAAAAAATTAGCCGGGCGTGGTGGCGGGCGCCTGTAGTCCCAGCTACTCGGAGAGGCTGAGGCAGGAGAATGGCATGAACCCGGGAGGCGGAGCTTGCAGTGAGCCAAGATCACGCCACTGCACTCCAGCCTGGGTCTCAAAAAAGAAAAAAGAAAAAAAAAAATTATAAGAGGTTTAAGGGTGGCGGAAGGTGAAGGTATCCTAAGAGTATATATGAACCTAGAAGTAGAACGTGGGAGCTTGAGGAGGAACTGTGTGGCCTCCCTGCTCAGAACTGAAGGGTTTGGAGATGGGCTTGTGAGAATGGAGCTCTAGGGCGTTAATGAGCTGCGTGCCTCTAGGCATGCTCCTTCCCTTCACCCTCATAGCTCCTCACCCAGAATGGGGGCTCATATAACCCCCACAACCCCATGCAGATTTGTTTTGAAGAGCATATGGCACAATGCTCATAGCATGCCTCTCACAGTACACAGTGCACATGGTGTGGGCTTAGTAAGTAATGAACTATGAGTAACAGTCGAGAACATGGACTCTGCATCTCTGCTCTGCCTCACAAGCTGACTGCCCTGTGCTTGTCTTCTTATCTGTAAAATGGGGATATAACAGTACCTACCTCATTGGTCATTCTGAGGCCGAAGTGGGTCCATATATGTAAAGTGTTTAGTTCAGGGCATCACTGACAGAGAATGGAGAATGGAGAAACAGCCAACTGCATCCCTCTAGATGTTACTTTGCATGTTGATTTCACATATGTAATTCTCTCAGATGATGTGTTCTTCATGTAAGTCATGCATATGGTGTTTTTAGTGAGTTATTCATATATTAGAATCTGTTACATATTTTCATTTCCTGAGGTCAGGTGATAGTGAGATGACATTTGTTCTTAGGTGTTACCTGCATGTTTATATTTTTGGTTGTGTATCCTTAAACATTTGACAGCCCCATTTGCTCAAATATACCTACTAAATTGTCATTCCAGAAGGAGGAATGTCACTTATAATACACATTTGCAAATGTTTGCTTAAACTTGAGCCCTTACTAAATACAGTATCTGATGTTTATGCATTAGAAAAACAGTTATATTTAATAAAAGCAGTCAACAATTAGGAAAAGTTCTTACAAGAAAATAAACTAGTTGGTGATCTCCTAACTTCTAGGGATCCTATCTAAAGTCCTGATATGTGTGAGTTTTAACACTAGAGAAAGACAATTATGCAGATAAACTTGTGTTCCAAAATAAGTGCTTTTTGTTTAGGTTGGGAATCCACGTGTTGAACTTACCCTCTCAGAGCTCCAAGATATGGCAGCTAGGCAACAGCAGCAGATTGAAAATCAGCAGCAGATGTTGGTTGCCAAGGTAAGTTATAAAAAGAGGTATTGAAACATTGTTCAAAAAGTACCTTCTTTAACCATCATTTTAGACTGGGGTTAATATGTTCTTGGGTAGTGCTTATAAAATAGGACCATGCCATGAGAGTGCTAAATGCCGTCTTTCTCTGTTATCACTTCCATAATAATATATGCATGCTGTAGTTTCTGGAAGTTGGGAAGCTATCAGAACAAGAGCATCTCACCTTTGACACATACAATAGACACCCCAAACAGGAAACTGATGGCCTTATTAAAATCATAGATAAAATTTGGAAAGGGGCCAGGCACAGTGGCTCCTGCCTGTAATCCCAGCACTCTGGGAGGCCAAGGCAGGAGGATTGCTTGAGCCCAGGAGTTCAGGACCAGCCTGGGAAACATAGTGAGACCCTGCCTCTACAAAAAATAAAAAAAATTAGCCAGGCATGGTGGCATGTGGCTGTGGTCCCAGCTACGTGGGAGGTTAAGGCAGGAGGATCACTTGAGCCCAGGAGTTGGTTGCAGTGAGCCAAGATCATGCCACTGCACTCCAGCCTGGGTGACAGAGTAAGTGAGACCCTGTGTTAAGAAAGAAGGCTGGGTGCGGTGGCTCACTCCTGTAATCCCAGCACTTTAGGAGGCCAAGGTGGGCGGCTCACAAGGTCAGGAGATCAAGACCATCCTGGCTAACATGGTGAAACTCCATCTCTACTAAAAATATTTAAAAAAATTAGCCGGGCGTGGTGGCGGGTGCCTGTAGTCCCAGCTACTCGGGAGGCTGAGGCGGGCGAATGGTGTGAACCTGGGAGGCGGAGCTTGCAGTGAGCCGAGATTGTGCCACTGCACTCCAGCCTGGGCGACAGAGCGAGACTCCATCTCAAAAAAAAAAAAAAATCAGAAGAAAGGGTGCTTTTGGTATCTCCTTTTGCCTCTGGGTATGTTCTTGGCTATGTCATTGGTATTAATGTTCAAGAAGAAAGCAGCAATCCGTGATGAAAACACTGATCAGGGCCATCAAGACAATGACAGGTGGTTAACGGGGCTTCCCAATGTGCTACTCTAGGCTGGACTTGTTTATTACAGTGTGGGGCATAGATAATGCTTATTATATATACTGAGTTCTACACTGGTTATTGAAACTCGAATTTTTCTAAGTAATGTTTTAGTCATACTTAACTGAAACATCAGATCTATCACACATGCCTGCTGGAAATGATTCATGTTGTAAATGATCTTAAAATATTCCACAACTGGCCGGGTGTGGTGGCTCACACCTGTAATCCCAGCACTTTGGGAGGCCGAGGCAGTTGGATCATCTGAGGTCAGGAGTTCGAGACCAGCCTAGCCAACATGGCGAAACCCTGTCTCTACTAAAAATACAAAAATCAGCCAGATGTGGTGGCTAACGCCTGTAATCCCAGCCACTCAGGCTGAGCAGGAGAATCGATTGAAGCCGGGCGGTGGAGGTTGCAGTGAGCTGAGATCGCGCCATTGCACTGCAGCCTGGGCGACAGAGCGAGACTCTGTCTCAAAATGAAAAAAAAAAAAAAGAAAAATTCCAAACTGCTTTAAAGATAACGTTTAAACATTACCAACTAGGTTCTTATTGCTTTCTTCCGTCGAGAGATTTTCTTTATGACTAAAATGTCCAATCTGATTTTTTAAAATTTATTGAATGACTGTATACTTCATTGTACTATCCACTTTTATGTAAATAATAATTTGGGTTGGACTTGTTTTAAAAAGTTGTCTCAATGTTTATTGGATTTATGAGAAAATGATTAAAAGTTAAGTTCAATCGGAAAGTACTTTATCCCATTAATAAGATTTCTGAGATAAAATATACATAGTATTATGTCATTGTAAAAATTTTCTAATTCTGCTTTTATTTTTTTCCAAATATTGATCCAAGAGTATTGCTGTTCAAAATAGTTGTAGATATTTTCAGTAATGTAAATCACAAGTTAATGCTACATCTTAAATATTTAAGCACATATTGTTTTACCTTAGAGTGTAGTATGTAGTGCCTTCATAATCACACCTTAAACCGCTCCCTATGTAGGTATATTTTATGCATACATATGGGATCATGAATACTTAATGTTGACTCTTATCTTTAAGGTATGTTTTCACATTAATAGGAAAATCCTATTGAAGAATATTGCATATATTGTTATTTTTAGATTGTTCTGGTATTGTTTGACTCTAAAATGTTTCATTATTGAAGAAAATAATCCTGAAGAAAGCAGACACTTCCTTGATTGTTCAGAATCATAACAAATTGAAGATTTATCTCCTTACTGATCACCTTATCTCTTTTCAGTGTGAAATTCTCTGCTGGTCAGTGTTCATTTCCTTTAGGAAATGAATTAGATTCTTGGAAGCCACTTTGTAGCAGCAGGAAGTGTATTACTTGCACCAGGAAAGTAAGGCTCACTGGGACATCACAGATGTGATAGAGTGAAGAGGAGACTGTGTTAGTGCATGTTCTCCTGCTGGAAGGTTTTCTGCAGAAGCGCTTATATTAACTGGTGTAGATGAGTGTGCATAAGAAAACCCTCTCTCGCCGGGCACGGTGGCTCATGCCTGTAATCCCAGCACTTTGGGAGGCCGAAACAGGTGGATCACGAGGTCAGGAGATCGAGACCATCCTGGCTAACACGGTGAAACCCCGTCTCTACTAAAAAAATACAAAAAAATTAGCCAGGCATGGTGGTGGGCGCCTGTAGTCCCAGCTACTTGGTAGGCTGAGTCAGGAGAATGGTGTGAACCCAGGAGGCAGAGCTTGCAGTGAGCCAAGATCATGCCATTGCACTCCAGCCTGGGCGACAGAGCGAGACTCCATCTCAAAAGAAAAGAAAAAGGAAACCCTCTCTCTTAAAAATCCCCCAGCTCTTACTATTTCATACTTAGGTATGCCCAATAATTGCAGTTTTGTATGGTCTGATAGAAGATTCCTCTAGTGTTTTAGTATTCTTTAAGATGAGTGATACTGTAGAATACTCTTACATTTTTGAGTATATAAAAGTAATCATAAGTTTCAATTTTCTTTTTTTTTTTTGAGACTGAGTCTCACTCTGGCACCCATGCTGGAGTGCAGTGGCACGATCTCAGCTCACTGCAACCTCCATCTCCCGGTTTCAAGCGATTCTTCTGCCTCAGCCTCCCAAGTAGCTGAGACTACAGGCACGCACCACTGTGCCCAGTTACTTTTTGTATTTTTAGTAGAGACGGTTTCACCATGTTGGCCAGACTGGTCTCGAACTCCTGACCTCAGGTGATCCACCTACCTCAGCTTCTCAAAATGCTGGGATTACAGGTGTGAGCCACGGCGCCCGGCCTTCAATTTTCAAAGCTACATTTTTCTTTCTTTTGTTAGGAACAGCGTTTACATTTTCTAAAGCAACAGGAACGCCGTCAGCAGCAGTCTATTTCTGAAAATGAAAAGCTTCAGAAATTGAAAGAACGAGTTGAAGCCCAGGAGAACAAGCTGAAGAAAATTCGTGCCATGAGAGGACAAGTCGACTACAGCAAAATCATGAACGGCAATCTGTGTATGTGCCTGCAACACCCCCTCCACACCACTCCCACCAGGCCCAGATCCAGTGAAACACAGTCTAACTGCCTGACAATTCAGTCACAAATTCACAGGACTAAATAGCAAGTGTGCTAAAGTTTTGCTCTGTTATTTGCGTCTAAAAGGATGGGTGGGTTAGGTTAAGTGATCTTAAAATTGTGTAGTCCCAGCTACCTGAGAGGCTGAGGTGGGAGGATTGCCTGAGCCTGGGAGGTCAAGGCTGCAGTAAGCCATGATCCGGCCAGTGCTCCCCGGCCTGAATGACAGTGAGACCCTGTCTCAAAAAAAATAAAAAGATCTCTTGCGGCCTCAGACGAAGTAGAAAGATCCTCTTGTTACATTGGTACCAGCGGCCCTTTGGATTAGGGTGGGGTGCTCCAAGACCTACTCATTCAGGGGGTCTGTTTTTCTTGAATAACTTAACTTGTATCCATGCATTAAGATAAGTTATGCCGATGCTCACTTTTTTTCTGTATGAACTCTTATTTTATTCATTGGTTCAGTCTGTGCCTACTTTAAGTCACAGTGATGCATGAGAGAGGCTTGGATGGCCTTGCCTTCACAAAACCTTTGGTCTCAGAGATTTCTAAGTCACTTGAACAAACTAGCTTATGGACTGATTACCCTAAAGAATGTCAGGAATTAATGCAAATATAATTGTTTGCTTTATGAGTAATCAGATACATGTGTCCCAAAGGCTTTTTGAAATGTGTTGTGGATTCTGCATATCACAGCTTTCTCCAAGGTCTGGCACTAGATGATACTAGAATTAAGTTCAATGTATAGAAATGAAAAAAAAAAAGGATCAACTAAATGTTTTATTCTTTTCTTGTGTGGGCAATTATAGCTGCTGAAATAGAAAGGTTCAGTGCCATGTTCCAGGAAAAGAAGCAGGAAGTACAGACTGCAATTTTAAGGGTTGATCAGCTTAGTCAGCAATTGGAAGATTTAAAGAAAGGAAAACTGAATGGGTTCCAGTCTTACAATGGCAAATTGACAGGACCAGCAGCGGTGGAGTTAAAAAGACTGTACCAAGAACTACAGGTAACTCCTGGGTCTGGCAATGGTTGTATTAAAACATTCTTATCTTTCTATCTTTCATTAGCATGAGTTGGAAACCTTAGGAAGTGGCAACAAATTAGTAGATTCTAATTTAATAGTAGGCACAAAATATATTCAGTACAAAATAATTTTTAAAATGACTTCGAATAGGCCGGGTGCAGTAGCTCACGCCTGTAATACCAGCACTTTGGGAAGCCGAGGCAGGCAGATCACAAGGTCAGGAGTTTGTGACCAGCCTGGCCAATATGGTGAAACCCCGTCTCTACTGAAAATACAAAAATTAGCTGGGCGTGGTGGTGCGTGCCTGTAGTCCCAGCCACTCGGGAGGCTGAGGCAGAAGAATCGCTTGCACCCAGGAGGCAGAGGCTGCAGTGAGCCGAGATTGCGCCACTGCACTCCAGCCTGGGCGACAGAGTGAGACTCTCTCAAAAAAAAAGGGGGGATATAATTCACACAGCATACAATTCATCCATTTATCCATTTCAAGGATACAGTTGGGTGGCTTCAGTACCTTCACCGACTTGTCAGTTACATCCACCACCACAGTTAATTTTAGAACATTTTTATCACCCAAAAAAAAGGCCTGCACCTCTTAGCCATCACCCCACAACCTCCATACTCTCCAGAGCCTGGCAGCCACAAATCTACTTTCTGTCTCTGTAGATTTGCCTATTCTGGACGTTTCATATGAATGGAATCATGCAGTACAGGTTGAGCATCCTTAATCCAATAATCTAAAATGCTTCAAATCTGAAACTTTCTGAGCTCCAACGTGGCATGCAAAGGAAATACATGCTCATTGGAGCATTTTGGATTTTGGATTTCAGATTTCCAGATTAGGAAGGATGCTAAACAGTTAAATATAACGTAAATATTTAAAAATCTGAATGAATCCAACATCTGAAATGCTCTGGGTCCCCAGCATTTTGGTTAAAGGATATTAACCAAAACACACCCTGTATGTGGTCCTTTGTGACTGGCTTCTTTCACTTAGGATGTTTTCAGCACAAAATAATTTAATTAGCAGGTAATCCAGTAAAGAATTAAACTTAGGGTGATATTTTAAGGCCTTTGTGTAAACTCTTTTGATGAGCTAGGTGCCTATTGTTAAATCCTTGTCTTAGCTCAGATTGCTATAACAAAATATCATAGGCCGGATGGCTTAAACTATAGATATTTATTTCCCACCGTTCCGGAGGCTGGAAGTCTAAGATCAAGGTGCCAGCAAATTCAGTTCCCAGTGAGTGTTCACTCCCTGGCTTGCAGAGAGCCGCCTTCTCTCACTGTCCCCACATAGTGGGGAGAGAGTTTTAGTCTCTCTCCGTTAACTTCATCGTGGGGGGCCCCACCCTCATGACCTTGCCTAAACCTAATTACCTCCTAAAGACCCTGCCTCCAGACACCATTACAATGGGGTTAGGGCTTCAACATAGAGATTTTGGGGGACACATTCAGTCCTTAACAATCCCTAAGATTTTCATGTCTCAGAAGTTGTCATTCAGCAGGCGATTTTTCAAGCCAGAAATAGGTCTTGCTGCTTTATTAGCACTTGCTAGAAAAAGTATTATATCATTTTATGAAATGAGGGTATTTAACTAGAGTAAAATCACTTGTGGTTGCTGTTAAGTTCTTTAACATAAATGCATAGAAGTACTACAGTATTATAAGGTTTCATGACTTCTACATTTTAAGCTATTGTTAAAAGTGCAGGGTTTTAAGGATTTTTTGGTGAAATGTGATGAATGTAATATAAGGATGTCATTTATTTCCAACTTTTTGGACTGCAATCCAGTTTTTTTGGTTTTTTGTTGTTTTTTTTTTTTTTTTTTTTTGAGACGGAGTCCAAGGCTGGAGTGCAGTGGCACGATCTCGGCTCACTGCAACCTCTGCCTCCCGGGTTCAAGCGATTCTCCTGCCTCAGCCTCCCCAGTAGCTGGGATTACAGGCACCCGCCACCATGCCTGGCTAATTTTTGTATTTTTATTAGAGACAGAGTTTCACCATGTTGGCCAGGCTGCTCTCGAACTCCTGACCTCGTGATCTGCCTACCTTGGCCTCCCAAAGTATTGGGATTATAGGCGTGAGCCTCTGTGCCCAGCCTGCAACCCGGTTTTTATTGTTGTTTTTTGTTTGTTTGTTTGTTTGTTTGTTTTTTGAGACAGAGTCTGGCTCCGTTGCCCAGGCTGGAGTGCAGTGGGGCAATCTCAGCTCACTGCAACCACCGCCTCCTGGTTTCAAGCAATTCTCCTGCCTCAGCCTCCCGAGTAGCTGGGATTATAGGCGCATGCCACCACACCCGGCTAATTTTTGTATTTTTAGTAGAGACAGGGTTTTACCATGTTGGCCAGGCTGGTCTTGAACTCCTGACCTCAGGTGATCCACCCACCTCGGCCTCCCAAAGTTATGGGATTACAGGCGTGAGCCACCACACTCGGCCTGCAATCCAGTTTTTAAAAGTACATTTTACGTCCTGTTGAGTATACACATGGAAGTGTGTATGCACTAGTGCTGTGGGCATCCGAAAGTTTAAGACAACTCTTACTATGGGAAGCACACTCTGATATTTTCTGTTCTGTCCTAGTTCATTTCTTAAAAATGCTGGTGGCAAGCCTCTAAAATGACATAAAGGTGCTTCACTTGGTGACTCAGGCCATCCTTTTTGGTTCTTTTTGAATTTCCTGCTGCCTCCACAGTAAGGTGCATCATGCGGTGGACTCAGGCCTGAAGCAGCTCCATGGGGTGGAGTAGAGCATCCTTTAGTTTCTGAGAGTCCCAAACACCACACTCAGTCTCCTGTCATCATCATTGGCATTAGTCATTTCATGTGCTTTGAAGAAGATGCGTTACAGATGTTTGCTCTTTCTTTGTTCCATAAGAACGCTGTCCTGGCTTCATCTCTGCTGTACCTGTGAAATATTCCACACAAGGTGGCAGTGCATGCATGTAAATATACATCAGAACTTAATGCTACTTTTCCTTTTTTAATCTCCCTGGCAATGAGAATTTGACTTCTAATTAACACAAATCATAAAAGTTGTATTTTGTGGTTTGTAGATTCGTAACCAGCTTAACCAGGAACAAAATTCAAAACTTCAGCAGCAGAAGGAACTCTTAAATAAGCGCAACATGGAGGTGGCCATGATGGACAAGCGAATCAGTGAACTGCGTGAACGTCTCTATGGGAAAAAAATTCAGGCATGTGAAAAAGTTTTTGTGAGATAAACTACTAAAGATAGTTTATCCAAGCATTGCTCATCTTCTGTTAGTAGCAGTATGCTCCTCCATCCACCATAGCTGATAAAACATAAATAGGCCATAAACCATCAAAGATGGCAGAACAAAGTTCCTTCTCCCAGTGACTCATTTATTTCCTGGTGTGTGGAGGCAAAACCATCCTCAGCCTGCAGCCTTGCTCTCAGTGTCCTGGCCTTCCTTCCTCCCCATGTGTTTCTGTCTCCTCTTCACTGGGGGATGCTGTTGGCTTTGGAGTCACAACATCTGTCACGGTCCGCACTCTGCCATTTTAAGCTGTGCCACTTTGAGCAAATTCCTTGACTTGCGTAGCCTCATGTTCTTGCTGTAAAGTGATTTGTCCTACCTGCCCCGTGAGTTGTTGTAAGGATTCTTATAAATAAGCCATGTAGAAGGATTTTGTAAACTCTTGACCAAAATGCTATATAAGGGGTTTATACTTCTAAAAAATCCTTATTTGATACTGAATTTCAAAGGTAGTAAATACTCATTGAAAAAGTAATACAATAAAATACTCATTGAATAAATACTCATTGAAAAAATAATACAATAAAATACTCATTGAATAAATGCTCATTGAGAAAATGAGATTTATTAACCTTTGAAATTCAGTATCAAAGATTTTGGACTTGCCAGCGTCCACAATCACATGAGTCGATTCCTTAAGATAAATCTCTTAAGATAAGTACAGAAATATGTAAGGGAAAATGTGAAAGTCCTTTCCACCCTGTTCTCTAGAGGTGATAGTTGCTAATGGTTCCAGTCTTTTCCCTAATAAAGACACAAAGGTACAGAACTTTAACTGAAAATGGGATTGCAGGAATTACACTAGTCTCACTGCTCACCTAGTCTTTTTTTTAACTGCAACATGGGTGTCTTTCCAAGTTGTTACCTCATTCTGGTTGCACCATCTGAAAGCTATTCCCTGGTCCTAGAGCCTATAACCCCTTTACCACCCTCTGTAGTCAGGCAGGGAGTCCTGAGTCTTGCTGCCACTCACAGTGCATTGGTGAGCACGTGTACCACTGACCCACCTGGATGGAGGAGGGGCGCCTGCAGTCTGTGTCTTTGGCTGGATGTAGCACTTGACTTTTCTCGCACCTGCGGCACTCAGTGATTAGGGTAGCAGTGCCTGAATGCAGAGCTGAGTACACTCTGCCCTCATGGTAGGAGAGTGGAGCACCCACTCCTGACCCACCAGCAAGGACTCCATTCCCACATCTCCCTTCTGCATATAGTTTGGTGACAGAAGAGTGTCCTCTTGTTAGCGTCTGCTGCTCTGAAAGATGCTCTGAGGAGGCAGCATGGGCTTGAGGGCCACCGCCTAGGGGGAGTGGGTGTAGAGGGTGGTAGACGAAGAAGGGAGCTTCCAGTTCTGTGGGTGTCACAGTCTCTCATTTACAAATCTGCCCTTCTTTTAAAAAAACAACACAATGAGTTTAAAGATCAGTAGTTTATTTGTACAACTTTATGATTTCAGATGTTGGTTTTCCTTTTTCTCAAGATTAACAACAAAGAGTCCATGTGAGAGGGAGGCTGCAAGCACTTTCTGTATGCTTACAGATGCTCCTCAGTAATGGCATAGTAGTCAGGGCTCCCCAGAGAAAGAGAACCAGTAACGTGCGTGCGCACACTTGCGTGTGTGTGTGTGTGTAGAGGAAGAGAGATTTATCTTAAGGAATTGGCTCACGTGATTGTGGACGTGTGTGTGTGTGTGTGTGTGTGTGTGTGTGTGTGTGTGTGATTTAAGGAATTGGCTCACGTGATTGTGGACGTTGGCAAGTCCAAAATCTGTGAGGCCGGCCGGCACCCTGGAGGTCCAGGGGAGATGGTGCAGCTGGAGTCTGAAGGCCGACTCTAGGCAGGATCCTGCTTTCTCAGGGCATCCCTCTGTTTCTCTTACGGCATTCCACTGATTGAATGGGGCTCACCCACCTTCTAGAGGGTCATCTGCTTTACTCAAATCTACCAATTTAAAAGTTAATCTCATCCAGATTGGAGACTGTTATTCTAAGTGAAGTAACTCAGGAATGGAAAACCAAACATCATATGTTCTCACTCATAAGTGGAAGCTAAGCTATGAGGATGCAAAGGCATAAGAATGACACAGTGGACTTTGGGGACTCGGAGAAAGGGTGGGAAGGGGGTGAGGGATAAAAGACTACAAATTGGGTGCAGTGTACACTGCTTGGGTGCACCAAATCTCTCAAATCACCACTAAATAACTTACTCATGTAACCAAACACCACCTGTTTCCCAATAACCTACGGAAATTTTTTTAAAAAAAAGTTAATCTCATCTAGAAAATACCTTTTCAGCAACCTGTAGTCTGGTGTTTGGCCAAATATCCGGTTACTGTGACCTAGCCAAGGTGATGTGTAAAGTTATCCATCACAAACAGCTAGATTCATTCCACCTACACTTCAAGGGATCGCCTTGAAGAAGTCAGTATTTTTGCAGAGATGCATCTCCACCCAAAGGTCCTAGGTACCTTTGAGCAATTGTGAAAGCCATGACCCCTCACCCCAAAGTGACCTGTGCTCAGGCATATAGAATCTTACACACAATCACAGGGGTTATGGATCCTATTTAGAGCCTATATTGAGATCTTGAGGAGTCAGTAGTTCTCTAGAATCCCTGTTCCAGGCCCCTTTGTTCCTGAGCAGTGTCCTCTGTCTGTGGCTCTGTGTCCTGGCTGAGAAAGGCAGCACTGCCTTCAGGGAGCTGGGCTCATGGCTGGGAGTGAGAGCCTGGTCTGCCCACTGTGCCTCACGTGGCTTAGACAGTACCGGCCACAGCCCTTATCCCGACTTTACAGGTGTGAGCACAGAAGCTGAGTCACCTGCTCAAAGCAGCGCAGTGAGTAAGTCACAGAGGGGGTTTGAAGCCAGGCTCAGAGCCCAGGGTTTGACCAGTGTCTCTGTGCCCACTCAAGGGGGGAAGAGTATCCTGAGTAAGAGGGAAGCTACGTGTGGATCACAGGGAAGTTGCTCTGCCCTCACATCAGCTCCTCATGTGTACGGCTCCAGATGGGTGGGTGTTGTTAGAGAATTGCTCATAGGAAGCTACAGTTCCTTCTCCACAGTCTCCCCTTCTAGATGCTGATCTTTCCAGACAGCCCTCCTAAAAACAAACCACTGAGTGAGGGGTTTCTGTCCGAGCTGGCAGTCTCTTGCACTAGGCTTAGGACTTCTTTTAATTTAGGAGAATCTTGACTCTCATTTCTTCCCAATTTGTAGTTGAACCGTGTGAACGGCACGTCATCACCACAGTCACCCCTGAGCACATCTGGCAGGGTCGCTGCTGTGGGGCCTTATATCCAGGTTCCCAGTGCCGGAAGCTTTCCTGTCCTGGGGGACCCCATAAAGCCCCAGTCTCTCAATATTGCCGCAAATGCTGCTCATGGAAGATCCAAATCCGGTGAGTGGTCCTGGCCCTCTTCCTGGGGGAGAGTTTGTGAGCAGGGAATGGGGCCTGCGGTGGAGGGGCAGGGGGTGGGGCAGGCTTCTGAGACTCTGCCCCACACATCATCAGACTCCAGGCTCAGTCTCCCCGTGAGGCGCTTGGAGAGCTGTGTTCCCCCGTGGTAACAATGCTAAAAAGAAAACAAGTTATTTTTACTGAACTAGAGGTCTCTACTGTGTGGCTTTTCAAAACACAAATGATTAATTAAAACTCTGATCCATGGGCCGGGTGCAGTGGCTCACGCCTGTAATCCCAGCACTTTGGGAGGCCGAGGCAGGTGGATCACCTGAGGTCAGGAGTTCAAGACCAGCCTGACCAACATGGTGAAACCTGTCTTTACTAAAACTACAAAAATTAGCCGGGCGTGGTGGCATGCACCTGTAATCCCAGCTACTCAGGAGGCTGAGGCAGGAGTATCACTTGAACCCGGGTGGCGGAGGTTGCAGTGAGCCAAGATCGTGCCACTGTACTCCAGCCTGGGCAACAAGAGTGAAACTTCATCTCAAAAAAAAAAAAAAACAAACAAACAAACAAAAAAAACCCATGAGTGTCCTCTCCTACTGCAGGTTTATTTACTCTGAGGACACTGAGGCCCGGCATGGATGCCTCACCACAACTCGGCTGCAGCCAGCCAGGTGGAGGGGGTTCCCCTACAGACAGCGCTCTGTCCTCATTGATCAGAGTGCACCATCGTTGGTTTGGTCGTGACCTCACAGTGGTGCTGTGTGATGGACTTGGGCCTCCAGCTCTGTCCTCCAGTGTAGTCCACGGTGGCGTCCCTGCCAAGCAGAGGGCAGGCTGTTCGTGGACAGTCTGTTTCTCAACCAACGCATTAAAAGTGTTGGGGCTTCCTTGCAATAAGACTTTTCTTTATGACTGGGGTTGACACATTTCCCTGAAACACAGCATCAGGAATCCCTGTCCTGATGTATTGAAACATTCCTTTCATGAAAACAGTACTGTTACTCTCTGGCCATCAGGCCTGTGTTTCGAGCCCGTTTTTCGGGATTGTGGTGGATTCATGCTCATCTTTGTTTGCTTCATTTTCTTTTGCTTGGCCCCCAGGAGGGACAGCAACACACCTGTTGCTCCCACTGGGGAGCTTGGGGCTTGTTCTGAACTCCAAAAGAGAAGAGCACCACCAGCCCTCGTGAGCCACAAGCCCCTACTCAGATCCCTTACGGCCGTGTCTCAGCAGCCACATAAAGTGTGGGGTTGGCATGAACCCCTAACTTTAGGTTGCTCTGCTGAGCTGTTATTTATAGTTTGAACCACCCTGTAGTAGGCGTAGATACTTGTCTGTTTCCAGTGGGAGGTAATTAGCACAGCCAGCTACTTGTCTGCTGACTTCCTTTGAGAAACTCCCCAAGCTGAGAATGTCTCCTGTTTCCCGTCCCTGTTGGTGTCTGCTGTGCTGCCTCAAGGGGTTGCAGCAAGGAGATGCCTTCACGAAGCCCTGGTCCTAGTCTCTGCTGTGGTTTAAAGTCATGGACACGGGAAACCTGTGCTCACCTTCAGACTGGGGGCAGAAGCTCAGCCCAGAGGTGGAGCTAGGGCGTGAAACCTCCTGGCAGGGACTCTCATCCCTCGCTGTTGGCTGTCCTGGTTCTGTGTCACACAGATGGCCACAGTAAACCCAGAGTGACCAGCTCATGGACAGTGTCAGACCTCGACCTCGGGCCTAATGATGGCTCCTCGTGGCCCTCTGCAAGCCCATTTGTAAACCGTATGTTGGCTGACAAGCTTAGTGGGAAGCTGCATCCTCTTTAATATGTGCAAAATCACCTGTCACTTGTTTTTCCAAACTGACAAAGGTCTGCTCCATCACATCTAGACTTGAAAAAGATGCCACACAAACATAATTTGTCCCTTTCTTCAACAGACAGGTATGGAGTTTGGGTGGGGCCACATGCACCCTCCCATCCTCAGAAAAGGTGTGACACCAAGGGACAGATGCTGGCATAGCATGGGTTTTGTTTTGGAGGTTTTTTGTTTGTTTTTACAAAATTAAGATAATTTTCTGAGTTTATTATGAGGCTTTTAGTTTTACAATCATGCTAAAAGATAATTGTTCCTCTATAAAATGATTTTCCTTCTATGCCTCTTGCCTTCTTCTGAAGAAAGGAGAAGATTGCTTTTTAGTCCCCACCGTGGCTGGTTTCCATAAAACTTCCTGTTGTTGCTGGGTGGTTTCTGAAGCAGCTGGACAGCCACATTCCCTGTGACCCTGAGACCACAGGCCCTGTCCTTGGGGAGGCTGCAGGTTTCTGGCCACACATCCTCCAGGCCACATGGAGCAAGATGGCAGTTGGTCCAAGGGCCTTGGAATGCCTCGCCAGGACCCACGGGGCTTGACGAGAGGTGTCTCCGAAGCCCCTGCCTGGATCCTGCAGTGATGTTCGGTAGCATCATAACTTAACAGCCCAGCAGCAGATGCAGCTGGGGATGCAGTGTGGCTGCATTGGGTCAGTTTGGCTTAGGAGCAAGCCGTGTGAGGCTGCGGCTGATGGGGCCCTGTGTTGCCCAGGTGCTCAGAGCGCAGCTGGGAAGCTTCCTCGTTACGTGCTATGAGTCCAGAGTTCTGGCTCAGACGTTGTTGTGAGGACCACTGATTTTCCTGCTGCTGCTTAGTTATCCTCTCCTGCCTGTGCTGGCAGATGGAATAAGGGAAGGGGATGTGCTGTTCCTGCCAGGAGGGCCCAAAACAGTCCCTCTGATTTCTGTCTGTCCCATCTTGCTGATGGCGCTGGAAGCGTTGAACACTTTAGTTCAGTTCAGCACCTGTTCCTGTAAAAGAAAACCAGGAGCCTGTGTTGTAATGGACTTTAGGCCACTGTGAGGGGTCCCGTGTTACCAGGGGATACTTCTGCACCCTTTTTCAGTTTGGAAAATACTCTATAAAGAACGTATCATTTCAGTGGCTTTCCTGAAAACTTGGGGTTGATGACTGGCTTCCTAATCACTGCAACAGAATGATAGCCTGCTCCTCCTGCTACACAAATCAGTGGGAACTTGCATGGGCCTCCTGTGATCATAAGTTACCTTAGAGGGCAGAAATTTTTATCTCAATAATGAAAGTACTACTACAGGTCAAACCTATTATGAAGTCAAAAGATAAATCTTTCTTATTGCTCTATGTAATTGTACTTATAAATAGTGTTTCAAAAGTAAGGGCCAGTGCTTGTTTTATTTGGTGGTGCTGATGTAATGGATTTGACCTGTGTTGAAATAGGGCGCAGCCCCAGGCCCGCAGCAGTGGAGCCTTGGTTTGGCGTGAGTCTCCGGTAACAGTTGAGGCGATTTGGGCATTGGCAGTGAACTGCCAGCAGAGCCCATCCCTTGGTCTTGTGCACGGGTCTGTGGGTGCTGGAGGAGATCAGCAGTTGTGCGTGTGGCTGGTGGTCGACCACTTGGTTAATGGATCTGCATCAGAATGGGATGTCCCAGTGCTGTTTTTGTTTCTGGCAGAGTGTTATTCTTAGGTTGGTTCAACTAACGTCGAGAAAAGTTTTACTTAAGTTCTGTGTTCTTTTCAAGCTAATGATGGAAACTGGCCAACATTAAAACAGAATTCTAGCTCTTCAGTGAAACCAGTGCAGGTGGCCGGTGCAGACTGGAAGGATCCGAGCGTGGAGGGGTCTGTCAAGCAGGGCACTGTCTCCAGCCAGCCTGTGCCCTTCTCAGCACTGGGAGCCACGGAGAAGCCGGTAGGCCTGTGTCTTTATCACAAAACACAAGCAGGCTCTTCAACAGGGCTCTCTTCTGCCTTAGTACTAAGCTAAAGGGTATTGACTTGTCAGGAGGCAAGTTAATCCTGTTATTGTCCAGACAACACCCAGAGTCCTGAGAGGGTTACTGGGCCCTAAGAGCCTGAGCAGCCCACGAGTACACGCACCTTTCGGTCAGAACTTTTGCAGACAGGCAATGAGCTCAACAGTGCGCCCCAAGTCCTGGTCACAGCCGATTGGATGGATTACAAATCCTACTGTGTATTCTCTCGGGGATGTGGGTGGAAATATTCTTCACTGTTCAAAGGATGACTTTGTTTTTCTTCTTAACACCTAAACTTAGGGCATCGAGATTGGTAAAGTGCCACCTCCCACCCCGGGTGTAGGCAAGCAGCTGCCTCCAAGCTATGGGACATACCCAAGTCCTACACCTCTGGGTCCTGGGTCGACAAGCTCCCTGGAAAGGAGGAAGGAAGGCAGCTTGCCCAGGCCAAGTGCAGGCCTGCCAAGTCGACAGAGGCCCCCCCTGCTGCCCGCCACAGGCAGCACCCCCCAGCCAGGCTCCTCACAGCAGATTCAGCAGAGGATTTCCGTACCGCCAAGTCCCACGTACCCGCCAGCGGGACCACCTGCATTTCCAGCTGGG
Source organism: Hylobates moloch (assembly GCF_009828535.3). Classification (NCBI taxonomy): domain Eukaryota; kingdom Metazoa; phylum Chordata; class Mammalia; order Primates; family Hylobatidae; genus Hylobates; species Hylobates moloch. The sequence continues at coordinate 1,921,374 of NW_026652291.1, forward strand.
GACAGCAAGCCTGAACTCCCACTGACAGTGGCCATTAGGCCCTTCCTGGCTGATAAAGGGTCAAGGCCACAGTCTCCCAGGAAAGGACCCCAGACAGTGAATTCAAGTTCCATATACTCCATGTACCTCCAGCAAGCCACACCACCTAAGAATTACCAGCCGGCAGCACACAGCGCCTTAAATAAGTCAGTTAAAGCAGGTAGAGTGGGTTTATACTCTCCTTTTCTTGGGGCTAGGAAATTATGCTTTTAATTAAGAAAATACTAATGCATATCTTTACGTTTGGGCCACATGCTATTTAGGATTAAACTTAATTCTTACATAAAAGTACAGCCTTGGGTGTCAGTGTGAGAAGGGAATGGAAGCTGGAGTGCATGGAGGAGGCCGTTTTGCAGATGGCTCACAGTTCTCTGACTTCCTGTCTGAGCAGCCACCTCCCTGTGCTACTTAGGAAATCCAGCTCCGGGAAGGGTGAGATGTCGAGAATTTCCTCTTTTCCTTCTGTTTCATGGTAACTTGTGCCAGGAGCTGTCTAGTGAGTAGAGGGTGGCCTTGACCACTGGCCCTCCTGGCAGTGGCTGAGCCCAACCCCTGGGCATGGGCAGTTTCAGGAGGGCATCTGCTGCGTAGGAGCCTCCCCCATAGCCCAGAGGGGAGGAAAGCCTTGGTTCCGATTATGGAGCTCAGATGTTCGAAGAAGGCAGCTGAGAGAAGGTAGCTTAGTTCCACACCTACCACCGAGGCCGACGGTGTTTCCGACTCTTATGGGAGGAAGCCGCGGGTCAGACCTAGGCTAGGGCCTTCTTAGACATTCCTGGGCATTGGCTGCAGCTTCTAGACTCATAGTTGAGGGATTCCTGGACGTGCCTAGTCACTTCTTGCACAGGGACCTCCCAGGTGGTGGTGCAGTGTTCCCTTGTGGGGAGGGTTCTGGCCATGGTGGGAAAGGCTTAGACCATTCTCAAGAGCTCCTGGACCTCCAGGTTAAACCTTCCTGCTCTGAGGAGGCGCGTGTTTCTCCATCATGTGAGTTAGTCCAAGGATCAGATGCATGTTTAGTGGATTTTGTCTTATTCCTTGGCCAGAAAACAGGCTGGCTTGTCTGCAGCAGGGAAGGTCGGGTTAGCAGCCTATTTTTTTCTTCTGAAAAAAACTCCAGTACTGGAAACCCAAATGTAAAAACCGACACATTAGAGAGGCACTGCACCTTTCAGAAGGAGTCAGTGGAGGCTCTAGGAGGAGGAGGTTTCCTCAGAGATTTGAAATGAGAATTGAAGAACAGCAGCAGATGTATATGTGTGTCTTTGCAGGAGCCTGTCTCTGGTGTAATCATAGGTGTGTATGACTAGATCTCTGTAGTGAGGTCGAAATTGCCTCTGTCCTTCGTGTCTTCCCCAGTGTATGGTAAGCCCGTTTTACCTTCGGGTTCAACATCTCCATCGCCGCTGCCGTTTCTTCATGGGTCACTGTCCACGGGCACACCACAGCCTCAGCCACCTTCAGAAAGTGCAGAGAAAGAGCCCGAGCAGGACGGCCCCGCCGCCCCCACAGATGGCAGCACCGTGGAGAGCCTGCCACGGCCACTCAGCCCCACCAAGCTCACACCCATCGTGCATTCACCACTGCGCTACCAGAGTGACACGGACCTGGAGGCCCTCCGCAGGAAGCTGGCCAACGCGCCCCGGCCCCTGAAGAAGCGCAGCTCCATCACAGAGCCCGAGGGCCCCGGCGGGCCCAACATCCAGAAGCTGCTGTACCAGCGCTTCAACACCCTGGCCGGTGGCATGGAGGGCACCCCTTTCTACCAGCCCAGCCCCTCCCAGGACTTCATGGGCACCTTGGCCGACGTGGACAATGGAAACACCAATGCCAACGGAAACCTGGAAGAGCTGCCCCCTGCCCAGCCCACAGCCCCCCTCCCCGCCGAGCCTGCCCCGTCGTCAGATGCCAATGATAATGAGCTACCTTCCCCCGAACCAGAGGAGCTCATCTGTCCCCAAACCACCCACCAAACTGCCGAGCCGGCGGAGGACAATAACAACAACGTGGCCACGGTCCCCACCACGGAGCAGATCCCGAGTCCTGTGGCTGAGGCCCCGTCTCCAGGGGAAGAGCAGGTCCCTCCAGCACCTCTTCCCCCTGCCAGCCACCCTCCTGCCACCTCCACGGTGGGTGTCATTGCTAGACCAAAGCCTGGCCTTCCTGGTCATTCATGCAACCAGGACCTCTGGGGTCCTTCCCTTGGTCAGGCTGTGCTGGGAGCAGTGGGAACCAGGGATGTCCCTGAGTTACGTCTTGTGGGGAGGACGGATAGTCACAGAGACAAATGGGGCATGAAAAAGCATGACAGATGGGACTCGGCCACACAAATGCACATTGTGGCCAAGCCTTTCCCAGACAGCTGGTCAGGGAGCTCCAGAGTCTTTCCTGAGGAAGGGGAGCTGTCGCTGGCACCTGAAGGTCCTGTAGAGAGATGAGGGAAGAAGCATCTAGACGAAGGCCCTGGGTGGAAGGTCAGTGTTGATGGAGCAGAGAGGGAGCCAGGCGCCATCTCAGGGAACCCTCAGCGGGGTTCTCTCCGCTAGGATCTGGTGCCGTAGCAGCAAGAACCCTGTCGCATGTGGGCAGAAACAAGCTGCTGGCTCCCATCAGCTACTTGGCAGTCACACGCCACCCTCCCTCCCACAGAGTGTTCCGAGGAGTGGCCAGAAGCTCAGACACGGCTGTGTCCCTCTGTGCGTGAGCCAGGGACTCGGGCCCCACACAGTGCTCTCCCTCGTAGTGAGCAGAGTGGCCCTGGCCCTTATTTGAGGTGGTCACCTGGGTGCTGCTACTGCTGCCACTCCAGGGCTGCTTCATGGAGCCACTGTCTGTGGGCTTTAGCTCTCACCACTCTTTCCCAGCAGGCGTAGGTTCTTAGACTTTAGTGGACCACCTTTAACTGGAAAGCGTGCTTCCTTCCCAACAGAACAAGCGGACCAACTTGAAGAAGCCCAACTCGGAGCGGACAGGGCACGGGCTGAGAGTCCGGTTTAACCCCCTGGCACTGCTCCTAGACGCGTCTCTGGAAGGAGAGTTCGATCTGGTGCAGAGGATCATCTATGAGGTGAGCTGCAGCCGGGGACCAGCGCACGCTGCTGGGGGTGAGGGGGCGGGTGCTCACAGGTCGTGTGTCCTAGGTGGAAGATCCCAGTAAGCCCAACGACGAAGGGATCACCCCACTGCACAACGCCGTCTGCGCCGGCCACCATCACATCGTGAAGTTCCTGCTGGACTTTGGTGTCAACGTGAATGCTGCTGATAGTGATGGATGGTGAGGCCCATAGGAGTGTGGGGTGGACAGATTTACTTTTCCCTACTTTGCATAAGGGAAACATGCGTGTTCTAGACAATCAGGAAGCACGGAAGAGAGAATTAGAGCAAGAACACTCATCATTTCATCCTTTGAAAGACAGCTGTTGCCAGGGCTTCCTTGCCTTTTTTTCCAGTCTTTTCTCTTGATGATTTTGTTAAAAACATGGCTGTGGTTATGCTCTTCTATGCCTCATCATTAACATTGCAGTCTAAGCATTCTGTGAATCATTCCGTCTTCCCCTTTTCATATGTTCATATGAACTATTCACACTCTATGCTCTGTGTGAAAAGCAGCCTCAGCATCCCCCTGGGTCAGGCATGTAGGTTGTTGCATTGTTCATTTCCGTTTGCCTTCGGGAGCTCTGCTGCTGGCGAGACGTGTTGGTCTCCTGTGGGGGTTATTTTGAACTTTCAGACAGCTGTCATTGTGCTGTATTTGAATCGTGGCAAAATACACATAACGGACAATTTCACAGCTATTTTAAATGTGCGTTTCAGTGTGTTATGTACATTCATATCACCATGCAGTGTAGCGTGAACATCTGTGGATTGGCCATTTCTTAACCCATTCCCTGTGTCCCCTTTTCAAAATGTATGTATGGTCTGAAACAATTGGCTCGCGGAAATCCTGCCTTTAAAGAAACAACACTGAGACTTGATGGCACAAAGGCGAACGCCTTCTGCGAGATTCCTTAGAGGGAAATCTCTGAGGGCCACGTCCTACAGGACAGGCAGGGCCAGGCCTGCACCTTCACCCACGCTCTATTCCAGGACGCCGCTGCACTGCGCTGCCTCTTGTAACAGCGTTCACCTCTGCAAACAGCTGGTGGAGAGTGGTGCCGCCATTTTTGCCTCAACCATAAGCGACATTGAAACTGCTGCAGACAAATGTGAGGAGATGGAGGAAGGCTACATCCAGTGCTCCCAGTTTCTATACGGTACGCAGGGGAGGCCTGGGGCCACAGTGGTGCTGTCTGCTGTGGTACTGCCATGGCAACAGTTGGCCGGTGCCAGAGAAGCTTCAGCACAGCTTTCTGTTTGTTTTTTTTAAGACAGGAGACAAGGTCTCATTCTGTCACCCAGGCTGGAGTGCAATGTCGCAATCACGGCTCACTGCAGCCTCGACCTCCCGGGCTCAATTGATCCTCCCACTTCTCCCAAGTAGCTGGGACTACAGGCTTGTCCCACCACAGCCAGCTAATTTTTTGTACCTTTTTTTTTTTTTTTTTTTTTTTTTTTTTTGTAGAGACAGTGTTTCGCCATGTTGCCCAGGATGGTCTCGAACTCCTGGGCTTAAGCGATCTGCCCACTTTTAGCCTCCTAAAGTGCTGGGATCACAGGTGTGAGCCACCGTGCCTGGCAGCACAGCATTCTCTAGCTGTTCCACCTTCTTCAGGGGCAGCCAGGATGTCTCACTCGAGTGAAGGTCACACTGCCCCTTGTTTTCATTCCTGAAAACATGTTTGAAAGTCCATGTTGTTAGAAGGATTCTGTGCCAGATTCCCAAGAAAACAAAATGACTTGGCTGTGCTTTGCGTAGATGTTCTGTACCCTTGCTTCTGGAAACAGGGCCAGCTCCTTTCCTGGGGTGGCCTGGGGCCCTGGCCATTCCCCGGAAACATTTGATGAAAGGCTCGTGTCCTAATTAAGCTGCTTTAGCCAGGGCCGCATTTTCCAAGAGCTGGAGCATCTTCTCTGTTCTGAGTATTAAACAGTCACAAGTCATTTATTCCACACATTACTGGAGAACATACTATGTGCCCTACACTGGGCCCTAGGGTTGAAATTACCCCTGAAAACAGCCAGGCGATGCCCTCCTTGGCCCAAGCTCCCACAACAGAGCCAAGCAACAAACTCCCAGGCTGTGTGGCAGGGCTGGGGAGGCACAGCAGCCCCCAGGTGAGTCCCGCCAGTGTGAGGAGGAGGCTGCAGTCACAGTGGCACCACCAGAGGGAGGGGAAGCTCCCCATGGTCACCACAACTGGGCCTCGGAAGCAGAGTGTCCTGCAGAAGGGCCCTTTCTCGGGGGCCCACAAGTAGCTGCTCAGTCAGGGCTCAGTGGTGTGTAGTTTGTTCATTACCATCCAAGGGCAGTCACAGCTGCTCTAGCTAGTGACTTCAGAAATCCGTTCTCACTGTGATTGCTCAGTGTCACCTTAAGAACAGCACACTTTTGCCCTGGGACTCAGGAGCCCGTTTGTCCTGTCTGTCCTGCAGGACTTAGGAAGGGCCGGCAGCAGGAGCAGCAGCTGGGCCGGGCAGGGGCGGCATCAGGTGGGGCCCTAGTCTCCAATAGTCTCTCATCTCCCCCGCTGGCCTCTGTGGGGCCTGCTGAGAGCAGCCTCAGCAGCAGCATGACCATGTTCTATTCCTCGAGCAGGGTCCCTCACTGCAGGCCACCCTCTGCTGAGGCCTGACCATTGCTCTCTGGTTCCAGGGGTGCAGGAAAAGCTGGGTGTGATGAACAAAGGTGTGGTGTATGCTCTGTGGGACTACGAGGCCCAGAACAGTGACGAGCTGTCCTTCCACGAAGGGGACGCCCTCACCATCCTGAGGCGCAAGGACGAAAGCGAGACTGAGTGGTGGTGGGCTCGCCTTGGAGACCGGGAGGGCTACGTGCCCAAAAACCTGCTGGGGGTGAGCACTCAGGTTACTTACTGGGAAACTAGCTGTCCATGTCTCTGTACAGCATGCGGTCCTATCCTGCTGTGGGGCTGGGGAGGGAGGCTTCGCTTCTCTGAGCCTCAGCAGCCCCCTCTGTATAGGGGGAGGTGCCTACTTGGCAGAGCTGGCATGAGGCTCAGGCAGGGCCCCAGGAGGTTCCCCTGGCCATGCTTACGCCATGGAGGCCCGCGTGGAGGCCGAGTGCCCCAGTGAGGGGCCGCTCAATGAGCTCGGTTCATGATGAACTTCAACAAGTGGCCCAGCTCACCCCACCCACACTTTCCCCAATCTAGAAATCTCTGCAGCCTAGAAATTTCTCCAGTGGAAGGAGAGGTGGGAACGTGCAGGCTGCTAGCTCTGTGTTGGACTTGTGACTCCCTCAGTCCTCTGCTCTCTTTGTGCCCTGCAGAGCTGCCAGGGGCTTCCTGCTGAGCCAGTGTTCTTGGCCAGGCAGAGACCCTTGCCCAGGGAGCTCATGACCTTGAGAGCCACAGGCAGTCCCAAGTCTAGGTGGCAGGAAGTGTTGTGAGAAAAACAGGATATTCTGGGGGTATGAGGCACATTTTAAAGAGGGCTGGGTGGGTCTCAGCATAGAGGTGCAGCTGAGTGTAGGCCTGAGGGACAAGGGTGCTGCACGGCTGTCCAGGGTGGCTGAGCTGAGGAGCAGGGGTCGGGTCTGGCTGGCCCTGCTCCGTGTGTGTGGCTTCCTGTCCTGACGCGGCTCCATTGCTTCCCAGCTGTATCCACGGATCAAACCCCGACAGCGAACGCTCGCCTGAACTTCCTTTTGGAGCACCGCATGGTCTTGCCAGCTACCAGGAGCCACTGAAGAGATTATTGTGCTGTTTTCCCAGGAAAGCTGCAGCTAGAAAATGGTCTTAATGGTGCTCACTTTAGCAGACAGCGTCCACAATGTGAATCCTACAATTTCCAGGTGAGGCCCATTCTCCAGTTTGCCCGTAACTGGGAGAGGTACTTTCGCCTCCAAGGACTGAATTTTGCCAATTACTGTAAATTCAAATAAATACCCGCTTTCAAAACACCCACCCCTCTTGCCATTAAGAAGTCCCATAACTGGCCGGGCGCGGTGGCTCACGCTTATAATCCCAGCACTTTGGGAGGCCGAGGCGGGCGGATCACGAGGTCAGGAGATCGAGACCACGGTGAAACCCCGTCTCTACTAAAAATACAAAAAATTAGCCGGGCGTGGTGGCGGGCGCCTGTAATCCCAGCTACTCAGAGAGGCTGAGGCAGGAGAATGGCGTGAACCCGGAAGGCGGAGCTTGCAGTGAGCCGAGATTGCGCCACTGCACTCCAGCCTGGGTGACGGAGCAAGACTCCGTCTCAAAAAAAAAAAAAAAAGTCCCATAACCCCTGGTTGTTTGCCAGTGAAGACAGAAGCTCTGACTGACTTGGCCCTGAGGCCATCACCCCTCCAGCAGTGAGCACTGTCCGCCGCTGTGAGCCCTCCCTCCTGTCACCGAATCGGACGTTCATCCTCTCACACTCCCCACACACGATCCTTCTTCCCTTCATCACCAAAGGAGCCTCTGTATGGAACATGTCAGTGTTGCTGCCCAGTGTGTATGCCTCCCAGCAACCACTCTGCTCGGCCGCCTTGGGGGTTCCACTTCCTGTTCCAGTTCACCTAAAGGCTGATTGTGCAGGCCCAGCACTGTGGCTGGACTGCCGCGCCATGGGCACCAGGACCCCTAAGACCAAGTGACAATTGGGAGAGCCTCAGCATATACTCTTCTCCTCCGATCTCACAGCCTGTCATGCTGCTCAGTGTGGTTCTCACCCCTGCAAGCTCGAATTCAGTTCTCTGAATAGAGTCAGGTGCTGGAGGCCGTGGCAGCGGGGGGGGGGGGGGGGGGGGGGGTGGGGGGGGGGGGGGGCGGGTGGTGTGGGGGCAGACCAGGGCCGGGGGGGGGGTTGGGGTTGGGGTTGGGGCTGGGGGTGGACTGGTGTGAGGGCAGACCAGGGCCAGGTAGACGGGGCTGTTTGGTGCCTGAAGGATGGCAGACGCCTGGTGTCAGGAGGGGCCACCCCTCTCTGCTGATCTCACTGCCTGGGCTGGCTGTGAGGCCACCACCTTTGTCCCAGGCCCAGCTTCAAGGCAAGGAGGGCGCTTCGCTGAGGTGTGAATTGTACGTACAGGCTTTTTATATACCAAAAGTATTTTTTGACTAGACCATTCAAAGCTACCTGAACTATGTTGGAAATTTTTTTTTTTTCTCATTAAAATACAGGCCCTTAGGCTCTATTTTTCATGTATGAGTCTTGTGTGTAATTTATGTAAAAATGTGTGTATAGAGTCACTGATGCAGCACTGTAGCCCATCACCTTGGAGCATTGACTGTACAGTGTGGTGAAGCAAAGTGAACGCCATTGTAGAGCAGCGTGGCCACTGCCAGCCCCGACGCTGCTGACGCTGTGTAAATGTGCACAATAAACTCGTCTCACCCCGGCGGCTGTGAGTCTTCTTTCTGGAGCCAGACTGTGCTGTGGCACGAGGGTTCAAGTGATCTGGACACAGGAAGGCGAGGCCTTGTCCGTATGTTCAAAATAGGTTTTAATCATAAGCTTTATATACAAATTGCTGTACAGTCATCTTAATAAAGTGAAATAGTGAAAAGTACAAAACACAAAGCCCCCACATTCCCCTTGGTGAAGTATCAAAGGATCACTCACAGCCCAGAAGCCCCAGATTAGTGACAAGGTAAGTGGACAGTCTGTAAAACAGGCTAAGGCAAGTGCTGTAAACTGGCTATTAGAGGCGAGCAGGCTCCACTGCAGACCAGAAGCCTGAGTTCCTACTACCCAAACTGGTTCTGTGGAAGAATTAAATGAAATGAATATTGATGGGCCAGAACCTTCTAGTAAACCTGGGAACTCATAAAAACAGTATATATTATGCTAAAAATAGTTTAGCAGTAGTGTAGCTCAGTCTCTCCCACCCCCAATTAAGTATTTGACAATACACAAATTCTAAAACATGAAGCTGTTTAAAGCATTAATAAACTGAACATATTGCACTAGATAAGTGAACACTTCTGTTTCTCCAAATACATGAGTTGCATTTCCCAGCACAAGCAGGATTAATCCCTGTGGTACGCAAGGAGCAGGCTCTGCTGTTCCAAGCGACTCAGTCCTGGTGACCACATGTACTCCAAGCTCAGCCCCACGTAGAGTTTTACTGGTCCCGAGATTCGTAGAGGAGCTTGGCAGCCTGCGGATCAGACAAGATCAACACAGTGAGGCCTGCTTGGTCCTGTGCCTGGTGGAGCCAAGCCTGTGTGCATTGCAGGGGAGATGGCGTGGGCACCCCAGCTGAGGGGAACAGGTTGTGGAGATAGGGGGCAAATGGCAGGACACAGAGCTTCCTCTGGGAAAGGCAAGCTTTTGTCTAAGCCAAAAGGCCCAGCCTCCCTGGCCTGGGCTCAGGTACCTTGTGCATGGCCACTAGCCACGCCACCGCCTGCCTCCTGCCCACATTCGCGTCTTCCACCGCTGTCAGCTTCAGCTGGGTCACACCCTCCGTCCCCGGCACTGTATACTGCAGGAACATGCCTGTGGCCCGTGCGTTGCCTCCTGGAGGAGGGAGACGAGGTAAGATGGCCCAAAGGAGACCCTGAGTGCCCAGGTGGCCACCAGCCCCAAGGCGGTGGCCAGGACACCTTCCTAACCTTGTGCTGCTCCAAGCGTAGCCTGGCGGTGAGGGCTGGTGCTGAGGAGCACCCAGGGAACACCATCTCCTCAGGCCTCTGAGAGGAGACCTCAAGCTCACAGGGGGGTGGGAGAGGGACCAAGACACTCAGCCGGGTGCCCCAGGGCCCGGGACAAACAACAAGAGCCACATCACCACAAGAGGCCTCCTTCTTGGCTAATTGAGGCGCTGCTGTGCCCTGGGGCCTGTGGTGGTTCCTGCCTTCAGAGAACCCCCAGACAAGACTAGCTCCTGCAGAGTGTGCCCACCTGCACCCAGGGCTGGGGGAAGAGTGGAGGCCACCTTGAGAGCGCCCTGGCCACCGACAGGCCAAACAGATGGTCAGGGTCACAGCTGGCCTCATACCCAGGAGTCAGAGGCCTCAGCCATCCCACTGTTGAGAAGCAGGGCCAGCACAGAGGGATTGTCAGTACAAAGGCCCAGTGCCAGGGAAATGCCACCCCAGCCTGGTCACGGGCCACCTCCCCAGACCCAGCACCCACGTTGGGGACTGGTCTCTGGGACCCAGGCTCCCCGTCTTTGGGCGGTGACCAGCTGTTCCAGTGACAATGACTCAATTCCAGCACTTGCTCCAACAATAAACTGCTGAAGAGAGCGGCTCTTCAGTCAGGGCTGGTGTTGAAAGAGACCCATGGGATGCAGCCTCCCATGAACTTGATGACTTGGGAGGGAAGCCCCATCGTGAGCAATCACTGACCTCTCAGGAGACACCCTCCATCGGACACACATCTCCCTATCAGCACTCAGGGCCGGCTCTTCTGCCGGTTGGTGGAGTGGGCGCCAAGGCTGCAGTTGGAGGCGCACCAACCACGCTTGGAGGCCTAAGCAACCTATGACATGCTGTCCCCTGGGAGGCCCCGGAACCACACTTTTTTTTTTTTCCCCAAGACGGAGTTTTTGCTCTTGTTGCCCAGGTTGGAGAGCAGTGGCGCGATCTCGGCTCACTGCACCCTCCGCCTCCCGGGTTCAAGCGATTCTCCTGCCTCAGCCTCCTGAGTAGCTGGGATTACACCCAGCTATTTTTTTTGTCTTTTTAGTAGAGACGGGGTTTCTCCATGTTGGTCAGGCTGGTTTCGAACTCCCGACCTCAGGTGATCTGTCCGCCTTGGCCTCCCAAAGTGCTAGGATTACAGGCATGAGCCACCGTGCCTGGCTTATTATTATTTTTTGAGTCTGTTGCCCAGGCTGGAGTGCAGTGGTGCCATCTCGGCTCACTGCAACTTCCGCCTCCTGGGTTCAAGTGATTCTCCTGCCTCAGCCTCCCGAGTAGCTGGGAGGCTACAGGCACCCGCCACCACACTCGGCTAATTTTTGTATTTTTAGTACAGACAGGGTTTCACCATGTTGCCCAGGCTGGTCTCGAACTCCTGACCTCAGGTGATCTGCCCGCCTCAGCCTCCCAAAGTGCTGGGGTTACAGGCGTGGGCCACTGTGCCGGGCCTCTGGAACCACACTTTCATAAGCCCGGATCTATGGTTAGGGCACGCCCCCCCAGCCCCGACACTGGGGAACCTTGCCTGTCAGTGTAACGTCCTGCCTGGGCTCTAGAGCAGGGTGACCATGGCTCTGCTCACTGCCTGCATTTGCTTGATAAAGCACCACTGGATCATAGCCATGGCCATCTGTCACCCTGTCTTCTGCAGCCGCCTCCGCCTTCACCACAGCACACGTGACCAGCAAAGGTTTACTATCTGGCCTTGAAAGAATGAGTGTGTGGCCTGCCCTGCAGGGCCCATGCTGGCAGGCGGCCCCTTGGCTGCCTTCAGGTCAGGGGACTGTTCCTACTGTCCCCACCCCCACCGGAAGACAGGGTGCTGGGGTCTGAGGGGCTCTACTGAGACTGGGCAGAGCGGGGCTCACTGCACCCCACAAACCACAAGGGGGACACAGTGCCAGAAGCCCTGGGGAGGGTCTGCCCAGGAGAGCAGTCCGGGAGGCTGTGTTGCCCTGGCCTCCTGAGGCACTGGCCTTCATCTGATGCCCCTAAACACTGGCCTTCATCTGAGCCTCAGGCTCCCCAGGAGGAGGCAGCCAGAGAGGGGTGCCTGTGGTGACCCCCGCTTCTCCAGACCCTACCCTTTGCACCTGGGCGTCTATACCTTGCAGCCTGCTCAAGGCAACCAGCTTGATGCCATCCCGGCTCCACACACATCCCTGAGCTCAGGACAGAACACTGGCCTGGGCGTCTCACCTCATCATTCAGGAGGCTGACAGTAGTGCCAGGAGAGTCAGGGGTCCCAGGAGGCCACATTGAGCTGGGGAGCAGCAGGCCTCGGTGGGAAGGGCAATGTTGGGAGAGGCCCCGAGGGCAGGTGAGCACCCATGCCCCCTGGCCTCAGCCTGTTCAGGGCTGGCAGGTACTGACAGCTGTCAATTGCTGGGTAACTCTCCCCCGAGACAGAACTGGGAAAGTACATCTGCTGCGGTATCTTCATTTACGCTTTATAAACCCACGTATCAGACCCAACATCTCTCTTAAGTCAACCAAAATAAGTGAATTCCGGTTTCACAAAGAACCTTGGCATGGACCACCCCATGGACAGAAGCCAGGTGGCGAGGGGAACGGACCCGCTGCATGCAGGAAGCCCCGGAGAGGAGGAAGAGGCTGACCTTCAGAGGCAGGCTGGCTCCCTAGGAGGCTGGTGTAAGCGTGAATGTCTTTTTCTATGGCAAGAAGGTGGGCAGGCAGTGGCGAGAAGGAGCAACCAAGAGCCGGTGAGAGAACGGAAGGAAAGCAACATGAGTTACGGCACACGCATCTGTCAGCACAGTTTGCAGATAACGGGATGCGAGCTCCCCGTCAGCAGAGTTTAGTGGAGAGGCCCAGGCTGGGCCAAAGCTCACCAGGAAATGCATCAGGGGCTTAGTCTGCACAGACGCCTGCAGGAGGAGGGCTGACGTGCTGGCTCCCGATGAGCCACCACTCAGACCTTTTTGGGGATCTCAGTTATTGCATTTGGGGCTTTATCCTTGGTTTGAGTCCAACAATAAACGGAATGATACATTAGAGCATTTAGAGCAGAGGAAATCATTATGATATGCTAAGGCAAATTTCCCTTTGTTGTCTTACAGTTTTAAGTCTCCACTCACCTGGCGAGTTCTAAAGCCACTGAGTAAATACACGCCCCCCAAAAGAGGAAAAGGCAGGTTGTCCTGGAAACCCAGCAGACCCCGCGCCTCAGGGCGGCTGCCTGATCCCAAAAGTGCACGCCCCTCTTGTCACCCACACATGGCACCAAACCCTCCTGGCTTAGGAAAGGACGTGCTGGCATTTACCTCCAGGAGGGAAGCCTTCTGTGAGGATCTGCACGGTGGAAATGTGTACAATTTCGATTTCATAGTGGCTGTCTCCATCCAGAAACAAGTATCTACATCAAATAAAAGCGTCCAAATCGGGTCACTCTCAGGCTCAGTGCCACCGAGGCTCCCGGTCTGTGACAACGCTGCCCCGTGCCAAGCAGGATCCGGTTCTTACCTCTGGTTATTGGAAAGACGACAAATCATAGTTTCAGGTTTCTCTGAGTTTCCAAACGTGACAAGGAAGGTGGCTCCTTGGGAACACAAAAGCAAACGTGAGAACAGGGTCTGCTTCTTTTCCACCTAACCCTTCCCACGAGTACCAGTAGGAGACACACGCACAGAGGACAGAGTGAAAACAGCAAGAAACAAACCACAGCTTTGTTCTAAGGACCTCTTCAGCTGAGCAAAAAGGCAGTCATGGATCAAGGGTTTAAGAGGTAAACCAAAAGGCGCTGCTCTAGACAGGTTCTGCTTGCTTACAAAGCTCCTAGAAATTCTTTTACATCCTTCAAAGGATGCAGGGAATTCATCACCAAAGTTCAGATCAAAGAACAATAAACCCCTCTGCTCACACGTCCTAAGAGCTGGCAGGACAGGACCAAGACAGCAGAAAGGAGGCACAACAAAGCCATGGACCATGCCCGTTTCACACAGGACGGAGCTGTGGGCAGGAAGGCAGGGGGTCCCAGACCCCATGGCAGGCAGGCAGGGGACAGGAGGCTGGGACGGCAGTGGCCAGAGGTGGGCGGGCAGTGGGGAGAAGGTGCTGCTCGTTGCTCAGAGATTCCAGGGAGGCACACCCTAAGCCCCTGGAGAATGCCCCTCTCCCACACCAGGTCCCCAGAGATGGCTGAAAACCGGGTCTGCATCGTGCTACTGGGCAAAGGTCTCCGGACTCTTATCGAGGAGCCACAGTGGTCGCAAAGGCCCGAGCGCCGGCGCCGGGTTCCACCTGGGGGAAGGGGGAAGGCGCTGCCTGGGCCCAGGGCCTCCCCTCCCACCTGATGGACGTGCCCAGCAGAGTCAGCACCAACATTTTAGACGACATTCCGTCTCTGAAAAGAAGGGAAGGCTCTATAACTGCTTCTAAACGAATCCAGGAGAAAACGGGGAAGGGAGGGAAGGCGAGAGAACGTCAAAGAGAAGCAGAACGCCCCGTGCACAGCCCACAGCATCGCCACAGACACGATGAGCCGGCTGGCGGAGCGCGCAGGACTGTGCAGGACACCCGTCCTTACCGCTCAGGAGCACTTTGAGCTGCTTGTCGTAGAACTCCGCCTCCTTGTGGGACACCAGGGCGCACTCCGCGCACTGCCGCACGGGGTCCACAAAGCACATGCGCCGCAGCGGCACCTTCTGGCTGCAGCACCTATCGCAGAAGCACTTCCCGCAGCGGCGACAGTGGTGCTGGGCAGATGCGGGAGGATTGGCAGTGAGGAGGGGCAGGGGACAAGCGGCCCCGGGTGTGGCCCCTGCTGGCCTGGCACTCCCCGGGCCACGCCTAAACGCGAAGCCCCAGTGCCGGCCGCTGCACACGCGCACCTCCTGACGCCAGCCCCTGGGCTCCCCACCACACAGCAGGGCTCCGCCTCACCTGGGAAATGAGGCCCTTTTTTCAAAATCATGGATCCAAATGGCTGTTTTTTCAGCTTTCTTTCAACTACCCAAGTCCCACTGCTTAGGACGCCCTCGGGCCTCGGGGCGCCATGAGCTGGTCACACATTAGGGGCAAGACACTTCGCGAGGGCAAAGCGGCACGGGGACAGGGCGGAGGGGGCGGGGGAGGCGGGGGACAGGTGGGTGCACAGGCCTCGCAAGCTGCACCCCCACCCCATGGCGTCTGGCAGAATCAGCACAGTCACTTTCCACGGAAACAGGGCATGGCTGACACTCAAAACAAGCCATAATGGCTGGGCGTGGTGGCTCACACCTGTAATCCCAGCACTTTGGGAGGCCGAGGTGGGAGGATCATTTGAGGTCAGGAGTTCCAGACCAGCCTGGCCAACATGGTGAAACCCCATCTCTACTAAAAATATAAATATTAGCCAGGCGTGGTGGCAAGCCTCTGTAATCCCAGCTACTCAGGAGGCTGAGGCAGGAGAATCACTTGAACCCGAGAGGCAGAGGTTGCAGTGAGCCGAGATGGTGCCACTGCACTCCAGCCTAGGCACCAAGAGCGAAACTCTGTCTCAAAAAAAAAAACAACAAAAAAAAAACGAGCCATAAGATGACATCCGTCCCCTGCCAGAAGGGGCAGCTGTCCTGTCGGGGGCCCTCCCCTCTTCCCACCACTCCCACTCAGCAGCCTCAGCTCACCTTTCTGGTGAGAAAGTCAAACTTGGCATCACACTGCATACATCTCCGACACTGGGAAAGAGACGACAAAGCGTTAAAACCCAGCTTGGTCACTCGCCACGTCGCTGGGGCACGACCACGGGCTGCTGAGAAAGCTGGGCCCTGCCACTTCCCCACGCACTCAAGCAGCCTGAGGCAGGCAGGGTTGTGACGCAGGACGGTGGACTGGCCGCCTGTGCCCAGGCTCCGGAGCCAATGCGGTGGGGTGCAGGCTGGTCCAAGGCCTGCAGGAGATGCACCCAGCGTACCCATGGGGCCTGAGGTGGGCTTGGGGTTTGACTGTCTCAAAGCAGAGCGCGCATCCTGGCACTTCAGGTCCCTCCACACAGGACCCAACAGTAGTTCACCTTAACAACGCCTTTTTGGCCCTGGTCCTGTTACTGGAACCAAAGGGCAACGCCACAAAGCGACTAGGAAACCCACAGCAGGAGCCAACCTAAACCCCTAAACCAGGGAAGGCTGTGCGAGCACCCACTTCACAAAGGAGGTGAGCATGGGGAGCTGCTGATTCTGGGGTTGTGCACCAGCCAGCAAAAGCCCAGGTATCTGAGACATAAAGCTTATTATTCTGGTCCTTTACTTGGAGTCCTGGCGTGCATGCCCTGACCCCCGCCTGTGAGGGAACCCCTGGAAGCAGCTGAAGCACACACAGGCCGGTGTGTGTCACGGGGGTGGGCGCCAGGTCTGGGGACGCCCTGAAGATGCTTCCTCAGCTGGAGGACTCAGGCGCAGAGAAGCTCTAAGACTCACAAGCCAGGGCTCACAAGGCTGGACTTTGTTGGCAAAGAGAGTTCTATGCACACAGAATGTACAAAGGCGGACAGAAACAGGAAGGTGACTGGGCTCAGGGCCCACCAGGAATTCTGACAGCACAAGACCTGGGAACTGGGCAGGTGGCCATGGGGCTCACTTTCCCCAAGGGGTCACAGCAGGCCTGAAACCCCATGGCAAGGTGGTGCTGCCCCGGCACCTCAGATGCTTGGTCGGTCTAAGGGTGAAGGTGGAATTGAAATCAATCAGTTAGAAATAAAACAGATTTAAGATGCTCCCTGCATTTCCACTGCTTCACTTGGCTAGACAAAAAAAACTTGTCACCAAAGCACAGGGTACGTTTACCAAGCACCCAGAGACACACACGTGGTGGTGTATGCTGAAGCCCCCACTGACGCTGGGCTCTCAGCCCCTGCCAGGAGGCCCTCACTGAGGAGGCCACAAGCCCAAGGTCATGCCCCACTGTGGGCAGCCATGGCCACCCGGCCAACTCCTTAGAAAAACCAGCCAGGCCTCCAAGCTCCATGGCTCAGCTTCTCGCAGCAGCCCCAGATGGAGTGCGGCCCGGCGAGGTGCCTGCTGGCGCACGACCACCACGGACGGTGTGGTCTGAGGGGCGTGGGTCCCAGCTGTGCCTGCCGCCTCCACTTAGAACAGCAAGCCGGATGCATTTACCACTTGCAGGGGGTTCCTAGCTCGAACCTCCTCATGACCACGGGACGAAGTCACCGTGAACTCGCTCACCCTCCGTACCAAAGGCACGGAACTCCAAACCTCCGCTGGGAAGGCTCCGGCCTGGCCTGGCCGCCTCCTGCGCATTCCAGATGGCAGGGGGACCCTGAGGCCAGCATGAGTGCAGCATGAGGACGCCGCCATCGCCGCCAGCTCCCCCGCTCTGACAGCAGGGACTCCAATCCAAGGGGAAGACGTTCAGACCTGGCTCTGAAGGAAATCTGTCACCGTGCATTCTTTTAACAGAGTGAAGGACACTTTCGCCATGAAAATGGTCCCCGGATTTGGTGAGCCAGAACAGCCTTTTTCAAAGCTGGGCCTCGGTGCTGCCCACCGGCTCCCCAACAGGCCCTTCAGCAGCACATGGGGGCTGCGGGACCCAGGACGCCTCGCCTCCCTCAGCTTCATGAGAACACGACCCTTGTGCTCTGGGGTCCTTGGTAAGGATGAAACAAGAAGGTCCCAGCGAGGCTGCCGCCTGGTGTGACAAGCACACCCCGCTTTGGTCCTCAGTGTCAGAGACCTCGGTGGCGGGTGGTGAACTAGAAACAGGTGTGGGTTAAATGAACCAGTGACTGAACAGTGTGAATCAAAGGGGGTCCTCTTGGGAGAGATGGAGGGTCTTTTGGCTTCTGATGATTAAGGACTCCGCCGAATATTGACCAAGAATCATCCATGTTCAAAGCACAATAATCCTCAAAAGAGATGTAAGAGAAGACCTTCGCTCCACGAAGAGCCCCCTTTTCCCTTCCAGGGGAAGGAGGGGGCCCCCAAACGAGACCAGGAATTACCTGGCGAGCATACACTGAGGGCCTGAAGTCTCGAAAAGGAGGCAGACTGGAGGTGGCCACAGCATTACCAAGCCACACAAGAGCTCAGACGTCTTATCTAACGCGAGAGCCGCCTCAGAGCTCCATCAAGGACAGACGGGCTGTGCTGGCACCGACAAGCAGCTGACAGGGCTCAGCCCCTCCGTGGGAAAGCTGCTCCCACACGCATGGCACTGTTCCAGCCCAACTCTGGGCTGGCGAACACTGCTGGGGCTGATTCCACAACAAGGCAGGCAAGGCCTGTGGGGTCACCAGGGCTGAGCACCTTCTGGAACACTTCTGAGCCAGGGTGGGGACTGCGCGGCCGCCCAATCCCCCAGTGCCTCTGACATGGCTGCACAGCCTCCCTGTGGTCTGGGGGCCCAGCCGTGGACCCTCCACCACCCCGCCCTGATCCTCTCCCTCACAGGCATGGGGACTCTTCCCTGCCCTGCACCCCTCCTCTGGGAAGTCCAACCCCTTCTCTGAGCCCCAGAAGACGCTGGTGCGGAGGAGCTGCTCCGATGCGGCGCCATCACAGCCGCCACCCTCACCGTGTCCCCGCCACCTGCACTGTGCAAAGGCAGGGGCCTCCGTCCAGCCTGCGGGACCCACACACGCAGCACAGGAAGCCTGCAGCCCCTCCACAGGGGGCTCGGAGACAGTCCACATCAGGTGCCAAGTGCCCACTGTGCTTAGTTGGCAGAACAGAGTCTGGTGGTCCTGGGACTCTGCAGATGCTTCTGGAAGGAGTCCTCTGGGGTCCACAGCCACATGTGTACGCTCACTGTAGGAGGACAGAGGTCCCAGTTGTGGCGCACATCAGGGGCCCTTCAGACGCCATTCTGCAGCGAGACTGGCCCCTCGTGACCCGCACGAGGGCCTCATCCCTGCTGAGTTCCATGTCGCCACTGCCCCAACTCAGGCAGGCAGGTCCTGAGCTTTGTGAGATCCCACAACCAGCCTTTTTTTGTTTCCCTTTGCTTTTAAGCTGCTTCCTGGACTTGGAAACCAGGCCTGGCCCATCCCAGCCTTCTGGAAGCATCTACAAAGTCCAGCTGGCAGCTCTGCCAGGGGCTCCCTGCCCACGGGCTGTGGGCGTTGGCTGGCTGTTCCCCGCCCTGATTGTGCTTTAGCCCAGCCCTGCCATTGCCCTCGAATGGACCTGTTGGTTCTGGAACGTTCTGCCTGCTGTGCGGTGGCACAGTCCCTGCCTCTGTGTGGTGGCCCCTTCCCTGACCCCAGACATCCACTAGCCACAGAATCCACTAGAATCTGCTAGAGAAAGCTTCTCGGGGGTTTTAACTCTGAGCTTAAGCAAACACGAAGCCACATTATCACCAGGTCCCAGTGAGAATAACTGTTGATGGTCTCTCTGTGGTGACCCTGGCCCACAGTGCCCGATAGAAGGGGAGAGCGCTCTCAATATTCTCAGCAGACAGTGGTGAAAGAGGACTGCTTTTCACATTTACTGTGCAGTTTGTGTATGGGCAAGCTGAAAGGCCAATTTCTAAATACAACACCACACTGCTGGAGCAGTGGCTCATGCCTGTAATCCCAGCACTTTGGGAGGCTGAAGCAGGAGGATCACTTGAGCCCAGGAGTTTAAGACTAGTCTGGGCAACACAGCAAGGCCCTGTCTCTACAAACATTTTTTTTTTTTTTGAGACGGAGTCTCACTCTGTCGCCCAGGCTGGAGTGCAGTGGCGTGATCTCAGCTCACTGCAAGCTCCACCTCCCGAGTTCACACCATTCTCCTGCCTCAGCCTCCCGAGTAGCTGGGACTACAGGTGCTCGCCACCATGCCCGGCTAATTTTTTGTATTCTTAGTAGAGATGGGGTTTCACTGTGTTAGCCAGGATGGTCTGAATCTCCTAACCTCGTGGATCTGCCCACCTCGGCCTCCCAAAGTGCTGGGATTACGGGCATGAGCCACCGCACCTGGCCCGAACATTTTTTTTAATGAGCCGGGCGTGATGGTGCACACCTGTAGTCCCAGCTACTTGGGAGGCACAGCTGGGAGGACAGCTTGAGCACAGGAGGTCGAGGCTGTAGTGAGCCATGTTCATGCCACTGCACTCTAGCCTGGGTAGCAGAGTGAGACTCTGTCTCAAAAAAAAAAAAAAGACCACACCTAGGATTTACTCCCTTAAAAAATATAAGTGATCCAGAAGTTTATTACTCTAAATAATCAATTTGAGCTCAGATGTATAGATTTTTAAATAAGGTAATTTCCTATTGATATTAGTGAAAGAAATTTTAAAAATTATCAATAGAGCAATTTAATATGAAATAAAGCAATGGATGAAGACATAAGGTAAAACTACTGCCAAATACCTACCGCGCCAGTAAGCACGCCCCGCAAAGGAAGCGCAGGCACAGCAAGCCGGGCACCAGACCAGGCTCCCACCAGCGCCTCCTTTAATTGGACCCAGCAGCTCTGATGTTCAGTGAAACAGCTATTTTAGGAGCTTGGGAGAATACACCAAAGCCCAGAAACCAAGTGTGATTCATCCGTTTTCACCGTAGGTGGCCAGCGGTGTCTGGAATGCCAGCCTCTGTCTGCATCACATCCCAGGTACACGTGTCACCACCAGGGTGGGCTGGAGCAGACTTTCAAACCAGCACATTCGCCGGGGAAACCAAAACCTCCAAGAATAACCCAATGAAACAGGCCTCAAGACGTTTAGTGAGGAAAATGAATAAATAAATAATAAAGGTGTTTAGTGAGGGCCACAAGGCTAGAGGTGCAGGCTGTGACAAACACACAGAGACGAAGAGGGAGAGTGAGGCAGGGTCAGCTTGGGCAGTGCCCCTAATAACACCCATCTGCTGCCCGACCCTCTTGCCCAAGCCAAGCAGATAAGCCTGCTAACGACAGACACTGCCCCTGGGATGGACGGCGGGGCCCAAGTGCTCTCCAGGAGCCCTCGTGCTCTGTGCAGTGGCGTCATTGAGGCAGCCTCGGCCCAGGCCTCTCTGGGGCGCCTGGCACTCACTTCCACAGGAGGCCTCCGCGGCCACCTTGCAGGGCTCAGCACAGGCTTGGCGGGAAGCTGAATGGACACAGAAGGAGCTGTCTCGAGGGAAGCGGGGCTAAGAGGGAGCGAGGACCAGGGCAGGCGCAAGCAGACGGCTCCCAGTGACATTTCAGAACACACTTCCCCTGGCTGCCTACAGGAGTCAGAGCCCTGGGCACTCGTCCCCTCCCTGCTAGTTCAGTAAACCACAACTGACTTGCACCCACCCTGCCAGATGACATGCTCGGAGGCCGTCAAGGCAGATGCCATAAACTAGGCTTCCCAGTGGGTAAGCAAGATGGCCACGAGCAATGAAAGAAGAAACCAGGTCAGGTGTGGTGGCCACACCTGTAATCCCGGCACTTCGGGAGGCTGAGGTGGGAGGACTGCTTGAGCTCAGGAGTTTCAGACCAGCCTGAGCAACACAGCACGACCCTGTCTCTATAAAATAAAACCTAAAAATTAGCTGGGCGTGGTGGCGGGTGCCTATGGTCCCAGCTACTCGGGAGGCTGAGGCAGGAGAATCGCTTGAACCCGGGAGACGAAGGTTGAAGTGAGCCGAGATTGCGCCACTGCGCTCCAGCCTGAGCGACAGTGAGACTCCGTCTCAAACAAAACAAAAAAGAGAAATCGTGAAACCCGCCGTTCCTCCACAGTAGAGCACGGAGCTCCTTAGAGACCTGCAGGTCGAGACCCGCTCCCCCACTCTAAAGCAACAGGAACAGCCCCTCGAGGGTCACAGGGCAGCTCCTCAGAACCAGCACCTGGCCCACCCCAAAGAGTGGGGTTTGGCAGCACACAAGAAACCAAAAGCGCCTCCACCCTCAAGGTCAATATAATCTGAAAGTATAGTTTAGGGAGTTTAAATGGATGTTCAAAAAAAGTTACCATAAAAAAAACGAAGTCTCAGGACATAGGCCGGACATGGACATAGAGGCCTGCCCTCCCTTTGAGGCTGGGGTGACAAAGGACATCAGGCCCCACCACGCACTCTGAGCTCCCACACTACAGTGAGAAGCATCACCCACTGGCTGGTGGGGCTCCCACAGTCAACTAATTCTCAGCCCCCCAAGAACTCGCCAATCAAAAAACAATTTAAATGCATGTATCAATGCACCTTTATTGAAAGACAATCAGGTTTAACTGGTAGAGCGTAACTCCTACAAACAGAAAAGGAATCCACGTCAAAGATTTAACTTATTAGTTAATGAGAGAACCAGTAAGACTAAAAACCCAGTTCAAAGGAGAATCCAAAGAGCAGACATGGATACAGGCCGTGAGGAAGGAAGATATGAGTTGTAAACTGGCTCCTCTCGCAGGGACCCTGCGGTGGGGTGTGTGAGAGAGGACGTCAACTTCACCTCTGAGGGACAAAATCTACTTGCATCTCAGGGACTAGAAACACGTGCGTTACTATCAGTCTTCTACAATTTGAAGCTGTCAGACAGTTTGAAGACGGTGACAGGTGCAGACACTATGATCGCATCCTGGGAGGGCTATGCTGAGGGCGGCCTGGCCTCCCACAGGACGCCCAGGAATCCTTTTTTGTGGCTTGAAAGTCTCAGTTTTACCTAATATCAGTAAAAGCTCTCCAGCCGTAACACAGCAACACCTTGTCTCAAAAAAAAAAAAAAAGCTCTTAGCCAGCCACAGGGACCCTTGAGAAGCTCGCCGGTGTCCCTGGCAGTATCTCATGAGGCTGCTGGTTCCCAGAACACCTGCGGAGGCTCTGGCAGTCCCTCGCACCTCACAGGGGTGAGCTTTGCCCAAGCGCTGAGATCCTGGAAATAATTCTGAAACCCCCCACCCTGCAGTGCGCTGGGAAAGCCTTCCGCCAAGAACCACCCTCCCCATTCGAGCCAGAGAGCACAGATGCCGCCCTCGTCCACCTGCAGCAAGGCCCTGCACATTCCCATTCTCTGTCTCAGAAAACACTGGCCATTTCTCCTCATGATCAACTGGAACACAATTCCCTTACCTGGACTTTTTTTTTTTTTTTTTTTTGAGACCCTGATGAAGTGGGACAGAGTCAACTACCATCCCTATTAATTGTGTTTTATTACCATTATTTTGTGGAGAGGGTCTCAGGTGCAGCTGCACAATCTCAGCTCACTGCAACCTCCGCTTCCTGGGTTCAAGTGATTCTCCTGTCTCAGCCTCCCGAGTAGCTGGAATTACAGGCACACACCACCACGCCCAGCTAATTTTTGTATTCTGGCCTCAGCTCTGTGATCTGCTGGAGGTCCTGACCCTCCACTGGCCCATCCCACCTCCCCAGCTTGATTCTTTCTAGCCTTGGCCACTCCTCCCTGCAAAAGAAAAGCCCTGTCCGGCCTGGCCTGTGAGACCCTCACAGAAAACTCAGGGTCCCTTGTTCTCCCCGCTGCACAGCCCCAGACGCCTCTAGCAACAGTCCTCACTTCAGATCTCTCCTCATCCGAGTCCAGGTTCGTGATCAGACACCCACGTGCTCTCTCCTCCCTGGTTCTGAATCTAGAGTATCCATCAAAGTGTCAACCCGCCAGCATGGAGCTGCGGTCATTGCTTCTGCCAGCACCACGGATGGGAGGTGGGAGGGGTGCACAGCGGCAAGGATTTTAAGGATAAAACTCAGGATCTCAGCTGCTTGTGACAAACCCAGATGGCTGCACGCCCGGACCGCCCACCCCCAAGCCCACTGCCTTGCGTCAGTGTCGGATATTTGATGGCAGAGTCAGACAAGCCCCAGAGATCATCTGAGGCTTCCTTCACACCCCCAAAGCACCTCTATCCAAAGTGGTGTCGCACGAAGCTTTACACACCGCCTCCGCCTCCCCTGCCCCACAGGTTCTTGAGGAGGCACAGACTGGAGAAACGATTCTCAACGGGTTCCGCGTCAGAGCGCCTTGAGAATCTGAGAGCTGCAGGCCACCTCTCTGAGAAAGGTGCATGTGTGCACACACTCTCCAGGGGTTTTTGCAGCACTTTAAAGGGATAACCCTCATGGGCCCAAACTGATAAACCAGCCCGGTCAGGCACCTGGTATTCGGGAGATGTGCAGTGGGCTGGATTCAGACTTCCCTGGCTAAGGACAGAGCCGGAATGAAAACGGACCAACACGTTTACAGATATGATGATGATGCCGATCGGCACACGGCCACAAAGCCAAGAACAATGTTACCCACCAGCCAAGTTCTACCAAATCCTCCTCTCCCCATTCCAAACCACCTCAAATACACCTATTGCCCACAACTGGTTATCTGCACATTTGAGTCACCTCCCGACAATCACCTTAGCGGCCCCAAGCACGCAGCCAGCACAGCGTAGCTCAGCGTCCCCTTCAGCATCGCCACGTCAGGCGACTGTTACCGTACGTGTCCCCTCGAGCTATTGCGACTAAAGCTGGACTTTATTCCAAATCTTCCAGCCCTTACTGCCCCGTTCTGAGTTCCTCCAGAACACTGTCTTTGGTCATTTCTGGCCTGTAGGACCATGCTCCAATAAAATTCACAACACAAAACTCAGAGACAACGTCCATCTTCATTAGAATGGTTTCTCTGTCCCCCAAGCCCACCCAGTGCTAGGACCTCCCTCAGCTGCTCCGATCCCAATTAATCATCCAAATATGGTGGGGGGCTCTGGAGGGGTATCCTGCCACCACGCCAGCGTGGGAATGAATCTTCTCTTCCACCGGGGCGCCACCTTGACTCAAGTGTTTCAACTCCACTCCGCCGGAAGTCACCGCAGGACTTCCACACAGTGCCTCAGCAGAGGCCACAAAGAAAGGCAGGGAAAAATGCTAAACAATTCAGCTGACACCAGAAGGGCTGTGGAAGAGAGAATGAAGGAGGGGAACACAGTGGTTAACTAAAAAACAGAACCGTAAGATCAGTGCATGTGTACAGTAGGCAGAAAGAAATTGTGCTTTGGTGGAAACCTCTGCCTCATCTTGGCCACACTTTCTCACGTGCTCCATACAGACGTGGAGTGTTTCTGTGCTATTAAGAGTTCATTACACCATAAATACAATTTTCACTTGTCAACTTAAATGTAAATTTTTAAAAGATGTCGTAGGAGGATGACTGGGGGAAGTGTCTAAAAAGACTCCTTAGGGTGGCGATACTGGGGACAGGTGAGCAGCACTGGTCTCGACTCTCCAGGACACGCTCAGTGACCGGTGACGGCTCCGTACACTGTAGATGCCTGAGACACTTCCCCAGAGTCACTCGAATTCCGTCCTGTCCCCGAGGCTCTGTGGCCGCCCACCCCCGCACCAGGCCTCCGACCAAGCTTCAATGAACCCAGTCAATTAGTGCTACTTTGACTCCTTGAACCTAGTTCCAACGTCTGCTTAGTTCTCTCACCTGAGGGAATTAAACGAATCTGTAACATGTGTTAGGCATGAAAGTCATATTACAAAAATTCTTTTTCTCCCCCAACTTTTTTTTTATCGTGGTAAAATCCACAGAACAGAAACTGGACACACCTGTTAGCGCACAGCCAGTGGGATTAAATGCACTCGGGGCCTTCCTAGTTGGCCAAGGGGCTGGTGTGAGGCAAAGGCACCTCCAATCAGGTCACAGGGAACCCCGCGGGAGGCCCAGCGGATGGCCTGGCTCAGGGACCCCACGCCCACGCCCCAATGTCTGCAGGAGTGGCCTGGGCAACTCCCGCCGTGTCTGGGCCTATGGGAAACGGATGCAGCACCCGCACTCCTTCAGACTGTCCAGTGGGCGACTGCGCTCTCGCTTCCGAGGTGGAGGGTGGTGTAGACGAAGGGAAAGTGGGGGCAGCCCGGCCCGCAGAGTGGGTCCTGGCCCTCCTCCCGGCCCGGCTTCTGAGCAGGAGGTGGCTTCGGAACCGGCCAGCCGCCCGCGGCACCGACGCCTCCCCTGGTTCCCGGGAGGGACCCCTGCGGGGCCGCCAGCTCCAGCGTTTCCGCGGACAGCACGCGCCCTCCCCACCGAGCCTGCGAGGAACGCGCTCCGCCTTCCACTTTCTCGGGAGCGAGCCCCAGCTCTCGGGACACAGTCCATACGCGTTAGCCCAGCACGAACCGGCCTCGGACAGGGCCGCACCCACCCCTGGGACCAGCCTGCGCCCCCGTCCTGCCTCCCGGCGCCCGCCCTGGACAGGTGCAGGGCCTCCTGCCCTGACAGGACCCCCGCACCGGGACCCCGCGCGCCTCCCGCCCTCCCCGCGGGCGCAGGAGCCTGAGGCGGCGGCCCGGGGATGCGGCCAACTTGGGAGAGAGCGGGGCGGGGGCCGGCTGGGGAAGGGGCCGCCCGGAGGCGGAGGGGGCGTCGCGGGAGCCTGGAAGCCCGCGGGGCCGGGCCGGGACGGTGGGGCGGCGGGGCAGGTCGGAGGCGCGGGACGGGGCGACGGCCACCCACCTCCTTGTCCGGGACCCACTGCGGCTCCTCCAGGCCGAACGGGCTTCCGAAGGCGCGGTGCTCGGGCACCATGCGCAGGCCGCTGGGGGAGCGCACCAGCTTCTTGGCGTCGCGGCGCGCGGACACTTCGGAAGACATGACGCCGCCTCAGCCTCCCGGCCAGCGGCCCCGCACCCGGCCCCTCGCCCAGCCTGGGGCACCGCCCGCCCCGCCCCGCCCCGCCCCGCCCCGCCCCGGTCCGCGCACGGCTGACAGCGCCAGCGTCCAATCGCCAAGCCCGCCACGGAGCGCGGACTAATCGGAGCTTGAACTCCGCCCCATCGCTGCCCTCTCCAATCCGCGTAAGGGCACCTCCCCTGCCACCCTGCGGTCGGTCACCAATCGGCGGCGAGGGCTGGCTCGGGTACGCTCCGCCCCTTTCAGAGAGATTGAGACTTTGGATTGGTTAGCTAGTCAGTCACGTCAGCGTCGCTTCGTCTCTGATTGGTGTAGCCCACTCAGGGTGCTCGGCGCCTATTGGAGGAGAAGGCCGAGAGGGGCAGGACGGCGCGAAGAGGAGTGCGGAACCCGCGGGAGGTGAGGCCCGCCGAGCCGGGCTGCGGGGCCGGGCGGCGGCGGGGTCGGAGGTCGTGGGCGGCAGCGGGCGTGAGGAGTGAGGCAGGGTCAAGGGGCGGGGGCGGCCG
This sequence comes from Hylobates moloch, assembly GCF_009828535.3. Classification (NCBI taxonomy): domain Eukaryota; kingdom Metazoa; phylum Chordata; class Mammalia; order Primates; family Hylobatidae; genus Hylobates; species Hylobates moloch. Next base: position 1,948,164 of record NW_026652291.1, read on the forward strand.
CGGGTCTCCATTGCCCGAGCCTGTGGGAGCAGGCGGGCCTGGGGCTGCAGCACTCACCCCGGGGGCCCGCCGCGGCTCGGGTAGCGTTCAGGCACCTCCCCGGGGCAGGGCCGCGTGCGCTCGGAGCGGGGAAGGCGGGGAAGGCGGTCTCCGGGGCCCCCGGTGCGCGCGGGGAGGCGTCCGCTCGGGGGAGGCCGAGGTGGGCCCGCGGCTGCGCCCCCGGCCTTCGATGCCATCACTCTTCCGCCTGGGACCACGCTGGCCTCGCATCGAAGTGGGAGAGGTCTGAACAGTTATTTTAATGCTTTGGTTTGGAAAGAAAATCTTTTAGGCCGGGCGCGGTGGCTCACGCCTGTAATCCCAGCACTTTGGGAGGCCGAGGCGGGCGGATCACGAGGTCAGGAGTTCAAGACCAGCCTGGCCAACATGGTGAAACCCCGTCTCTACTAAAAATACAAAATTTAGCTGGGCATGGTGGCACGTGCCTGTAATCCCAGCTGCTTGGGAGGCGGAGGCAGGAGAATTGTTTGAACCAGGACCCGGGAGGCGGAGGTTGCAGTGAGCCGAGATCACATTACTGCACTCCAGCCTGGGCTGCAGAAAAAGACTCGGTCTCAAAAAGCAAAAAAAAAAAAAAAAAAAAAAAAAGAGAGAAGAAGAAGAAAATGTTTGTTCATCCTGCCTTTAATTCCTTATTACAAGGCGTGAATTTTTATTGTTTTTTTGAGACAGTCTGGCTCTGTCGCCCGGGCTGGAGTGCAGTGGCGCCATCACAGCTCGGTGCAACCTCGACCTCCCGGGCCCTCAAGTAGCTGGGACTGCAAGCGCCACCACGGCGCCCGGCTTTTTTTTTTTTTTTTTGGTAGAGAATAGGTCTTGCTGTGTTGCCCACGCTGGTCTTGAACTCCTGGGCTCAAGCGACCCACCGCCTTGGCCTCCCACGGTGCTGGGATGACAGGCATCAGCAGCGTTGAAGCCTGTGAGGTGGGGTCCCTGTGGCTGACTCTGCCCTCTGCTGTGACCATTGGCAGTGCAGGGGTCCTTGTGTGTGGAGGAAATAAGGAGATGATCAAAGTATGATTCCACGAATCACACGGTTTATTGTCAAAGAGAATTTGTTCTCGGGTTCACAGTGCTCAGAGGGGAGGAGGTGAAGACGCCTGGCAGGGAAGCAGGGCCTCCATGGATGGGGTGCATTCACCGCAGGGAGGCGAGTGCCAAATGGCCAGAGTCCAGTTGCTCTGCTGGGATGGAGCGGGCCCCTGGAAGGTGAGATCTGGTTAGAGTTCGAGGTGTGCCTTAGTAGCAGTGGAGAGCATGAGAGCGGGAGCTCTCTGAGAAGCTGGGACCGAGGACCAGCTCCCAGGCCAGCTGGGTAGAGCTTGCCTCAAAGCATCTGCCCAGCCTTCAAGTTGATTTGTATCTTTGCAGTCCAGCAGTCAAGGTCAGTAACTCACATAAGGGAGTGTCTGATAAGGTTTAAGTGGCATTCCCAAGGTTGCGGAGTTCACTTGAGTCCTCACATATGTGGTCTGATAAGACATCACACTTTTGCAGGGGGGTCAGGTCACCCCAAAACATGAGACTATGTGAGTGCTCTGAATCACTTCAAAGCTACACAGCAGGTCCCAGGGCCCGAGGCAGAGGAGTGAGTCCACCTGGGAAGGCTCAGAGTAGGTCCAGGCAGTAACCACGGCATTTCCAGGGTCTGAATTTCCGGAGTCTGGCGTGTGAGCCTAACAGCTCTGGTGTGACCATCCGTACTCACCTAGCAGCACGTGACATCAGCTGTCCCCCTGAAGTCATTGCTCAGCTCGGGTGCTGCAGGAAGACACACAATGTCTTGGGCCAGCCCCTTGCCTGCTGTGGGCTGCGCCCTGTGTGTGGCCTTCACCCCGGTGTAAAGCGATGGGCTGGTCACACCCTTGTCCCTCACAGCAGTGAGGGGACAGAGGCATGTGCTGGGCTGTCTGTGGAGCTCCCGGGCCAGTGTCTGGGATGTGGCAGGTGCTTGGTGTTAAAGGGAAAATATTCCAGGATACTTGTGAAAGCACGTTAGGCAGACCATGGTTTCATTCAGAAACTTTGAGAGGCGTTGGAACCACCACAGCGGGGTCTTGGAGTGGGAGAGAGGCTGGGCTCAGCTCTGAACAGGCCATGGGCTGGCGGCGGCTTATAGCTCCAGAGCTGGCCGAGGGCAGAGGGTGGAAGGTTGCTAAGAGGAACCCCCAGGGGTGAAGGGGATGCGGGTTAAACTGACCTGCCAGGAGATCAGGCCGCCCTGGGGACAGTGGAAGATGAGGAGCCTCATCAGCTGTCAAGGGTGATGGGACACCGGAGGAGGTCCTCACTAAACCAACTTTGAGCCGGGCCTGTTAAACCAAGTTCTCAGCAGGATGTGCACAGAGGGCCCTGGAGGAGCCTCAGGAGCCGGACTGCCATTGGCCAGGCAGTGAGTCTGTTATCCGTCAGTGGGCACTCTGCTTCCAGGTGCCTTGGCCCGCCTCCTGAAGGCGGGAGACGTTGCAGCCACGTGCTGGCCTTGCGGGTGCTCCTGCCAGTGTCCTGCTGCTTGACACAGTCCAAGTTTTGTATCCAGACCCAGCCCGGGGCACAGCCTCCCGACAGCCCCCAGGCCCAGCCTGTCTGTGACAGTCACACCTGCTCAGGGAGCCATCCCTCCTGTGCAGATCTGGGCTGTGTTTTGGGTGGTGCCTCGGGTGTGGGGTCCCCTACCAGGCGCGAGGTTCATACTCCCCAGGCTGCCTCCTGTCCTCAGGGCTTGGAGAGTCCCATGTTCTGAAAATGACCTCTTTTCGAGCCAGGCGAGGCCACATCTCCTTTGGCAGTGTAGTGCCTTCCCTGGAGGTGGCATTCCTTTCTGATTTGCCTTCCATGCTTGGGAACCTCACTTCCTCACTCTGGCCAGCTCTGCCAGCAGTTTGGAGCTGGTTCAGCGCCCCACCGCCCTGCCTTGGCCTGCGCCCAGCCCTCCAGGGTGGCTTCTCGCCAGTTCCTGTCAGGCCTGCCTGGGCAACCAGGCCTGGGCACCTCCCTGTCCCTTGCTCAGAAAACCCACAGGCCGTGGGGCCCCAGGAGCCTGGTGCGTGGGCAGGAAACGCATCCTGGAGCACCAGCTTCCCTGCCCTCCCCGCGTCACGAGGTCCCTGGGGGCGTGCCTCAGCCTGTGGCTCCTGCAGTCTGTTCTCCACGCCGGGCCTGTCTCCCTGAGCAGGCTGAGCATGGGCATACGAGTGACCAGCGTGATTGTGTCCAGACCAGTGCCACATTCTGCATGGTCCAAGGGAAAACCTTCTCCAAGTCCGTGGCCTGCCCTTTCCTCTGCTGGGTTACAGCCAAGGGCGCTGGGTCTCACTGGAGGACATGGACCCTGGGCCCGGCCCTCGAGGCTGCTGCCTTCCGGTTTCCCGGTGCCCTGGACACTCTTGGTCTCGCCATTTGGGAATCAACAGGGGATGCCGAGTGGCCTGTTGGAAAGGCCTTATGTGACCCCAGGCTGAGTCCCTGAGCAGCCCGCCTAGGCCAGAGGGGAGAAGAGCTGAGCTTCTCCCTCGCTGGGCCAGGCTCAGGCTGTGGAAGGGCTGTCAGCTCCCTTCCTGGGAGAGGCTGGGTGGGGTCCACAGTGCCTTCCTCCCGTCCCACAGGAAGCTGTCTTCTGCTGTTGGCTGCTGAGACAGCTGGGGGCCACCGATGTTCGGATTCCCGGAGCACCCTGCCAATCCCAGACTCACCTTCCCACTCTTTCCAGAGTCCCCAGGGAGACACTTAAGGGAAATTAAACTGCAGAGTGCAAGAGATGCCTCAGTCAAGTCAGCCAAAAACGCGCGGGTCATCCCCGAGCCCCAGAGAGGTGAGTCAGGCAGGGCACTCACCTGCCACGGGAGGATGGTCTTATTTCTAGCACTTTCCACAGGGGGTAAATGTGGTGGGTTTGGGGGATTTTTCAAATGCATCAGTGTCTGGAATGGGTTCTAAGCTGCTAAATAATTCTTAGAGGTAAATTACAGACATGTTGCCCTAGATGTAGCTAGACAGCCTTCCCTCTACAGTGAAGTCAACTCCACCCTCAGTGACAGAGCCCGATGACACGGACACCTCGGCTGCTGTCACTTCTCTGGTTCAGGCCTCCCACAGGCTTTGAATTGAAGGCGAGTGCCTCAGAATTTGCATCTATTGTTCTGTCTTTCCTGGGAAGTTATTCATCCTGGTGGCCAGCCCACCAACAAAATGGATTTGGATCTACTGGACCTGAATCCCAGAATTATTGCTGCAATTAAGAAAGGTACATTTATTTCTATTTACATAAAGGGTGTGGGTGGGTGTGTGCACTTTATATAAGGCAGGTTAACAAAACGCTGGCTGGCTAAGCCTTCCTCCCTTTGCCTACCCTGATTATTAAACCGAGGGTGGGATGTACTACGGGATTTTCAGCTGTGTGTGTGTGTGTGTGTGTGTGTTCTTAACTGCATGGATTTCTTTCAGTTACTTTTATTTTTATCCAAGTAATACATGTATATTGCCTAAAAGGTAAAATGGAGCCACATAAAGTCTTTTAGTTTTTTGGTTTTTTTGGTTTTGTTTTGTTTTGTTTTGTTTTGTTTGAGCTGGGTCTTGCTCTGTTGCCCAGGCTGGAGTGCAGTGGCGTGATCGCGGCTCACTGCAAGCTCCGCCTCCCAGGTTCACACCATTCTCCTGAGTCAGCCTCCCGAGTGGCTGGGACTACAGGCGCCTGCCACCACGCCTGGCTAATTTTTTGTATCTTTAGTAGAGACGGGGTTTCACCATGTTAGCCAGGATGGTCTTGATCTCCTGACCTCGTGATCCGCCCGCCTCGGCCTCCCAAAGTGCTGGGATTACAGGCGTGAGCCACCGTGCCCTGCCATCTTTTAGTTATTTTTTAAAAAAAATTTACATCTGGGCTCCTAAATGTGTTAATGTGTAATGTTTGATTTGTCAGTGTTATTGATTATCCATGGACTTCTGTTGGGGGCTGTGAGGACTGAGCGTGCCTACACCTGTGTACCCCAACCTCCTCTCCCCCCAGCTCGCTGCCCATGCTTAGAACCTAGTTTGGGTGACATCAGCCGTCAGGATTGTGACTGGGTGCATGCTGGCCATTATTGAACCTGCTGTGGTGTTGCAGGGGATCCTTTTCTTTCTTACAGCATCTTTTATGCCCCGAGTTAGTAAATGCTCAAAGCTCAGGCCCCACATGCAGCCCCTGCCCCCTGCTCCCCATGCCAGCCGCCTGGCTGTCGTCCGGGCACCCTCCTGCCATCTTCCATCCTCCCCCGTCTCCCAGGGCCTCAGCTACGTGAACCTCAGCACGCTGTCTGCGGCGAGAAGCCGGAGTGCTCATGGAGCTGCTGCAGCGGCCTGGTGACAGGGCAGGGCCTCGCTGTCCTGACCCTCCATCCTTGGCTGCTGGTGGCCTTGTGATCACAGCTGCTGCCACAGCTGCAGACACGACACTTGCAGAGCAGGGACAGAGAAGGGCTCAGCCAGGGAGTTCCTTTCTTACCTGTGTCTCTTATCCAAAAACCAATGTTTCCAGAAGTCCCTGCAGACTTCGTAGCTGTGAAGGGGGCTGGGGCTGTGAGGCTTACCAGGGGGAGCGCCCCGCCATAGCCCCGATCCCGGCGAGTCCTCAGGGCCCACAGAGCCTTCTGGAGCAGCCTGTCTGCGGGAAGCCCTCTCCGCTGGATCTGGTGAAACCCAGGGGCGCTTTCTTCATTCCCACCTGTCCATCTCCTTGTGTTTTCTGTGTGGCTTTTCTGAAGATCACACCAGTGCTTACTGTTTTCCAGCCTGACAATGGTTGTCTTTTCACTGCAGCGTTCAGCGCACCCGTGTTGAGGGGGGTTCTGATGTGGCGAGTGTAAGTCTCCGTGGCCGGGCGGGGCCCTTCATCCACCACTGCTCCCTCTCGTGTGCGCTTCCTCGCACTTCCCTGATCAGCTGATCAGTCTGCAGCATTTGTCGTCTTTCTACGAGTTTGAAATTAGAAAGTGATGCACTTATCCGAGTCCAAAATTAACTTCCTTGCCCTCCTTCCCAAATGGCAGGTCCTGGGGATCTGCACCTCTGTAACTGCTGCCACCACCGTTCTGATTCGCACGTGCTCTGCCCCCTGCCCTGACTGCCCTGCACAGCTGGCGTTTGGACTTGGGCTCTGCTTCCCTCCCAGCACTCCCCTCCCCAGGGCACGTGTCCTCACCCGCGGCTCAGCCCGGATCCGTGCCTGGTGGGCGGGCGGTGGAAAGCTCGGTGCTGGTTTTTTCCTGCCCCTTTCTGGAGCACTGTCTCCAGCTGGCATGGAACTGGGTGCCTGTTGTTTCTTCTCAGCGCTGGGACCTGCTGTCAGCACCGGGACCTGCCCGGCCCCGTCTTCTGGCTTCTGCCCCAGCTCACGAGGCTGGCGTCCGTCCGAGTGCCAGGACCCAGGGCTGCTGGACGCCGCGCCACACTGTCCAGGGTTTCCAGGGAGCAGGGGATCCGGTCCCTACCTACCTTGTCCCCAGAATCGGAAGCACGGTGCTCTCACAGCACTCTTACAAAGCACCTTTTATCACTGTGTTGCCCTGCATTATGACAGTCTGACATTTTCCTGTAATTTATCTGTGTTATTTCAGCCAAACTGAAATCGGTAAAGGAGGTTTTACGCTTTTCTGGACCAGACTTGAAGAGACTGACCAACCTCTCCAGCCCCGAGGTCTGGCACTTGCTGAGAACGGCCTCCTTACACCTGCGGGGAAGCAGCATCGTTACAGGTAGGTGGGTCCTGGCATCTCTGCCAGGGGTGACATGTGGCTCCAGCATCATGGTCCCAGTGGTGCAGGGCGTGGGGCTGTGCAGACTCCACCCAGGGACCAGCCTCAGGGCGTGTGGCAGCTGCTCCAGCCCCAGAGTTCCCATCTTGCTTGTCCTACACCCATGGGGCTGTGGTCACAGCATCGTGTCAGAAGATGCGTGAGGTGGACACAGAGGGGCTGTGGGGCCTCCTGGGGACCTTGCTCCATGGGCCAGAGGAGAGGGGTGCAGGAAGCAGGGGTGGATTTGGCAGTCAGCACCCAGAGCCCTTCAGGCTCTGGCAGTGTGGGCACGGTGTGAGATGGGGCCCTGGCCGCGGTCCCACCACCACGTGTGGGAAACCAGGTCTCTGCAGGGGAAGGAGGTACCCAGGGACCCCCATGTGCCTGGACGGACAAGGTTTCCATCCCTGCATCTGAGCAGGCCCTAGTGGGCAGCAGGGTCCTGGCATGAGCAGGGTCCTCCCTCCCCTGCAGGTGGCTCAGTGGCCCGGGCCCCAAGGAACACACTGAACTTGGGGCTGCCATGGTGGGCAGGTGCCACGGCCGCACACATGGTGCTGTGGGCAGGGCTCTGGGCAGGCCTCACAGTCAGGGTGGCCTGCTCCACCTGGACGGGGTGCCCAAGGCAGTGTGCAGACTCCAAGGGAGGGGCTCCCCCTCCCGGCCCAGGCCCCAGGCCAAGAGCGCAGCCTGCACCACGTGTCCCACCTTGAGTCTCGCCCTGAGGGGCTTCGGTGTCATGGAGGAGGCTGTGTTGAATGGCTCATCCAAGGCCCTTTAGCCAAGAGGCTGTGACCAGCATTGATCTAGAATGGTGTCTGTCACAGAGCACTGACAGCACGCGGGGGGAGCCTGTTAAAGCCACTTGAGAACGGTTCAGCACCCCAGGGCATCCCAGCTGGATGGAGCTGGGCCTTTTTCTTCACATGGAGGCAGTTAGGGAGTGCTTCGGGGCTCTCTGGAAGCTTTGGCTGAAGGCGTCTGGTGCTGCAGTTGCCCCATAGGGGGATCCCTGGGGGCATGTGATGGTGGCCCTGGGGCTCCCCCTGACTCTGCATCTCAGGTACACCCGTCCTTCCCGGCCGGGCCACCCCTCCCTGCCCTCAGCACCTTGCTCACCCCTCGTGACCGCAGGCACCTGTGCTCCAGCCATACTGCACCTGGCACAGGCAGGCTGGCCGTGCCTCCCGCAGTCCCCAGCCCTGCCCGCAGGCCCAGGAGAGTCAGGCCTGACGCCATCCCTGCCCTTTAGCACTGCAGCTGCACCAGCAGAAGCAGCGGTTCCCCGCGCAGCACCAGCGCCTGAGCCTCGGCTGCCCGGTGCTGGACGCGCTCCTCCGCGGCGGCCTACCCCTGGACGGCATCACTGAGCTGGCCGGACGCAGCTCGGCGGGGAAGACCCAGCTGGCGCTACAGCTCTGCCTGGCTGTGCAGTTCCCGCGGCAGCACGGAGGCCTGGAGGCTGGTGAGTGGCTACCCCTTCTGTGGGGTCTAGGCAGGTGGGCGGCCCCTGCTGTGTGCGGGACAGCTTTCCGTTGAGGTGGGGGAATGGCCGCCTCTTGCGCTGTTCCTACCGTTGCGTCTCCCTCCTTCTCGCCCTGACTGCCCTCGCTCCTTCCAGAACAGGGAGGGGGAAGTGAGGCTGGGCTCAGCTGACAGCAGGAGGGGTGGGAGGGTACGAACTCCACCACCAGGCAGCCGGCCCTCAGCAGAGCTAGGCCCCCAGGGGTCGCTGGCTGAGCACAGCGATGCTGGCCCACGTTCAGCACAACTGCCAAGCACGGAGTCCACAGAGCTGGCAGCACGGCCTTTCTCCCGGGTGCCCCGCCGCCAGGCCGGGTAGGCTCATGGCGCGGCCCCTTGAGCCTGTACGGCTCTGTCTGTGAAACGAGGGTTCCCTGCATTGGACTGAAGCTTTCAGAGCGTGCCTGCTTGGGTCTCTCAGGTGTTAAAAGTTCACGTAGTTTTAAACTGTGAGCTGTGAGTAGGAGAGATGTTTCTTAGCAGCTCCTTAACTTTTAAACCAATTCCCTGGTGTCAACATGCGATTCCCACGTTGTCTTAAACTCCACATGAACACAGAGTGGCAGCATTTTTCATCAGTGGCGCCTTAGAGCGCATCTGCTAGGCTCACTTCCCACACAGGGCGGGACCCCAGGCCCTGGACCCACAGGCCCAGCCAGCCACCTCCTCACGGGCCTGACCTGCCAGCTGTAGTGTGGCTGGGAACCTCACCTCTGCCACCCTCAGGTCAGCGTCGTCCCCGGGACCCAGGGTGTGCTGTGCCTGCCCGGGCTTCAGTGCTGGGTGGAGGGTGAGGGTCTCCTGAGAGCCCAGCTGGGGTCTGCTCACGCCACAGGCATTTTTGTCCCTGCAGCCCAGGGGAGGGCGCCCTCCTGTCAGGTGCCTGAGTCCCTGCGGCTGGTCTCAGGGATGAGCCTGGAGACAGCCAGAAGCCGGGAGGATAGGAGTTGGCCTTGAAAATGGGAGTCTCCCACCTACCCCACGGAAGAGCTGCTGTGAGGTGGAGGCGGGACTGGAGCGTGCTCGGGGACGGGACAGGAGCCGCCCTCATTCTCCAGCGTCCTCCGCGCCAGGCTTCATGCAAATCTGATTTGTGCAATGACCCTCCCTGAGCTTCCACCCCGTTGGCCTTTTCAGTGAAGCCCATACTCCCCACTACCCAGGGACACGGAAGCCTTAGGACACCCTCCCTGAATGCCCCAGCTGTGCCCAGCCCAGTGACTGCTGCGGATGAGAGCACAGTCCAGCCTTGCAGGCCAGGGGCAGGGAGGAGGCCCCACGGCCACCGTGACCACATGCAAGGCTAGGGATCAGATGTGCTTTCCTGGGGAAATGACTTCTTTTCCTGGATCCAATCTAAAGGCCCGAATTTTGAAAAGAAAGTGGCAGGCGGGCTCTGGAGCGATTCCGAGTCCCATGCTTAAGCCGCATGAGGCTCTCCCAGGCCTGCTGGGGCCCCGCCCACCGCTGGGCTGCCCACAGCCACCCTCCTGCCAGCTTCACGATGTCCCCATGACTGTGCAGCCCCTACATACGTCACCCCAACAAAAACACGCTGCTTGACCGGTTTCACCTGCTTCCGAGCCTTCCAGCCCAGCCTCTCTCCAGCCAACAGGACGGAGAAAGCCCAGGGCCCCGACCTTCCTGTGGCCTCCTGACTAGGGGCACAGTCACGGCTGGGGACACTGGTGGGGAAGGGAACCAGCCACAAAAGGGATGTGGCCTCCCAAGGCAGTATTTGTACGTCCCTGGTCTCAAGTGGGCCAGATGCTTCTCAGAAGCTTAGTTCTGAACAGAATGGGGCAGGGGGTTCCTGACCCATTTTTGCAACTCTTCTTTATGTTTGAAATTCTGTCAAAACAAAATCAGGTCAGAAATAAAGGTTATGCGGACACTCACAAACAGGCTGCATGACCCAGCGTGGGGGTGCTGGCTCTCCCACAACTGCATGCGCTACTGCAGGAACAGGACGACCCCCATGGGCCACGGGCTCCTGGCTGGGCAGCCTTCCTGGCATAGTCAATGCTTAAGAGAGCTCGCCGGCCTTTTTTTTGTTTTAGTTTTTGTTTTTGCAGGAAACTGGAGTTTTATTATTACTCAAATCAGTCCCCCTAAGCATTCCTGTTTTTTAAATTGAGATGTAATTTACATGCCATAAAATTCCCTCTAAAAGTGTACAGTTCGGCCTGATAGGTGCAGTGCCTCACGCCTGTAATCCCAGCACTTTGGGAGGCCGAGGCTAAGGCAGGCGGATCATGAAGTCAAGAGTTCCAGAGCAGCCTGACCAACATGGTGAAACCCAGTCTCTACTAAAAATACAAAAATTAGCTGGGCGTAGTAGCGCATGCCTTGTAATCCCAGCTACTCAGGAGGCTGAGGCAGGAGAATCACTTGAACCTGGGAGGCAGAGGTTGCAGTGAGCCGAGATCGCGCCATTGCACTCCAGCCTGGGCGACAGAGTGAGTCTCTGTCTCTCAAAAATAAAAAAAAATAAAAAAAATTCAGTGGCTTTTAATAGAAGCACAAAGTTCTGTGCCCGTCACCACTATCCAGTTCCAGAACAGTTCCCTCACCCCAAAAGGACACCCCACCCATGAGCAGTCAGCCCCACCCCCAGCAGCCTGCCTCCCGTTTCTCTACCTGTGGCTCTTCCTGTCCTGGGAGCTCCACGCGAGTGGAACCGGACAGCACGTGGTCTCGTGACGGGCTTCCTTCATTGGCATTGCGTTTTCGAGGTTCATCCATGCTGGAGCAGGTGTCAAAACTGCCCTCCCTTTTAAGACTGAATCATCCCACTGTAAGGATGGGCCGCATTCCATTCGTCCACTCCTCAGTTGATGGCCTTTGGGCCGTCTCCCCCGGGGCTGTCATGAAACGTGCTACGGTGGACACTGGTGTGTGTCTCCAGGCGGACGTGTTTTCTCTTGGGTATCTACCTAGGAGTGGGGCTGCTGGGTCATGTGATTTGTGTTTAACTTTTTAAGGAAGTACCAATTGTTTTCCGAGCTGCACCATTTTACATTCCTAGCGGCAGCGCGCACGGGTCAGGGGTCCGCCTTCTCCACATCCTCACCAACACGTGTCTTTTCAAGCTGGCTTTTTGAATTGCACCATGGAGTCCAGACTGCAAGAGCTTTGAAGAGAGGAAACACTTGCTCAGTGGGGGCCTTGAGGGTGGCCGTGTGTCGGGGCTCAGGGGCCATTTCCAGAAGGCGTTGCCCTGATGCTGCCACTTGCTCCCTGCCCTGCAGTGGGGAACAGAGGGGCACAGGGGGAAGGAGGGGCAGGGTGGAGCAGGAGAGACCTCCCATCTGTGGCCATTCCGGCCCAGGGCCCAGGGCCCAGGTCCCAGGACAGGGGAAGTCCTTGCCTGGGTGTCAGAAGTGGAGGCCCAGCCCGTATTCCTCCTGAGGAGTCACCTGGCCCCGAAGGTGGCTGCCAGTGGGAGGGTGAGAACCAGCACCAGCCTCCTCCCTCCCCGGGCCAGGGACAAAGAACCTATGAGGGGCAGAGAGTTAGAAATGGCGGGAGACATCTGTGCTTGATTTGTGTGGCAGTCACAGGCCCGTCTGGAGTCCCCTGGGCACATCAGGCACTCTCACTTCCCAGGAGCCGTCTACATCTGCACGGAAGACGCCTTCCCGCACAAGCGCCTGCAGCAGCTCATGGCCCAGCAGCCGCGGCTGCGCACTGACGTTCCAGGAGAGCTGCTTCAGAAGCTCCGATTTGGCAGCCAGATCTTCATCGAGCACGTGGCTGATGTGGTGAGTGTGGGAGAAGCCACATGACACCCCTAAGGCAAGCTATTCAGGACCACTGGGGCAGGTGTAGCCACCACGGCAGTGGGGTCTCGCAGCAGGGCAGGGAGAGATGGGGCTCAGCTCTGAACACAGCATGGGTCGTGGGGGTTTACGCCCAAGGAACAGGTGGGGTCAGAGGATGGAGAGTGACTGAGAGGAACTGGCAGGGGAGGGGGTTCTGACTGAAGCATCCTGCCAGGACCCTTGCTGAAGGTGGGCCTTGGGGATCAGACTGCCCCTGGGGACTGTGGAGGATGGACCAGTCAGCTACTGAGGGTGACTGGATACGGAGGGCAGGGGTCCTGCTACAATCTCAGCAGGGATTGCCAAAACTGGATTTCACGAGGACGTGCACAGATGGGCCTAGGAGGAGGCTCAGGAGCCTGACGGCAGTTTGGCCAAACAGAATCCTGGCCAGGAGTGGCTGTGGGTCATGCAGGCAGGGCGGCAGGCTGCGACACCCAGTTACATCTGAATCTCAGGCAGCTTCGAAGCGTGTTCTAGAATGAGGATGCCCATATTCAGATCAACTTTCCTCATGATCTGAAACTCAGATGTAACTGGGCGCCTGTATACCATCTGTCAACCCTGCCTATGAAGACGGAGTGGGGAAGAGAAGCCCCAGGCGGGTGGCAAGGGCCTCCTCTGGGCTGTGGGCCCCTGACCAGCTGCCCCAGGAGACCACCGCCCTGAGAAGGATGGGACCTGCTCTCCAGGCTGCTGTCCTGGTGAGATAGCTGTGTTGGTTTCACCCTTGCCTTTGAGGGGAAGAGGCCCTCACTAGGGGCACAGGGACTCCACCTAGCCAAGGCCCGCCGGGCACCCAGCTCAGACAGGCGACCTCAGATCCTTGACCACTGCCTGGCTGCTGGCTTCCCTGCAGACACTGGCTGGGCTTGGAGGAGGGACCCATGGCAGGGCCTTGCAGAGAACAGGGACCACTCACCGGGGGCCAGTGGAGTCCGTCCTGTAGCCAAGAAGCAGGCAAGAGAGGCTGGGACCCATCCCTGCAGCTGTCAGTGCTTAGTTTATAGAGATCATCCTGGGAGGGAGAAGTGATGAAGTAGAAAAGATGCAGAATAAAAGATGGGAAGTTTGGGAGTAAACCCCTGACCAAAGGCAAATAAGGAAATTCCGCCCTGTGCAGGGGGAGCAGCTGCCATGTCTAGCCCACCCTAGACGTGGCTGTGGCCTGGCAGAGCAGCTCCTGGGTGGGCCTTCCCCAACTTTTTTTTTTTTTTAAGACGGAGTCTCGCTGCCGCCCAGGCGGGAGTGCAGTGGCGCAATCTCAGCTCACTGCAAACTCCGCCTCCCGGGTTCACGCCATTCTCCTGCCTTAGCCTCCCGAGTAGCTGGGACTACAGGCACCCGCCACCACGCCTGGCTAATTCTTTGTATCTTTAATAGAGACGGGGTTTCACCAAGTTAGCCAGGATGGTCTCGATCTCCTGACCTGGTGATCCACCCGCCTCGGCCTCCCAAAGTGCTGGGATTGCAGGCGTGAGCCACCGTGCCCAGCCAGCCTTCCCCCACTTCTAAGAGGTCTTATAAAAACTTTCAAGTAAAGCATAAGGCATATAAACTTTTAATTTAAAAAAATGTACAATAGAATACATTATCGCACACAACGTGAGGAGGTTACACATGGGAAGGGAGCCGTGGGCCCAGCTCATGCCCCAGGTCTCCTGGGAGAGGCCACGCCGCACCAGGGCACCAGCTTAGGCCCAGCCCCAGCCCCAAGGTCACGCCAGCCGTGTGGTCATTAGTATCATGCCCCCAACACAGACGCAGGAGAAATGAGTGGGCGCTGCGGCTCCCGGCCAGGGGCCCTCCCTGCCGCCCTGGCTGTCCCGGGCCAGCTCCAGGCCACACTCGGCAGTCCCATCCTGGAGCGGGGCCAGGTCGGGGTCACTGCAAGAGAAGATAGCAGGTCAGGGCTGGGCCGCCAAAACCTGACAGTGTTACTAAGTTCTGTTCTGGAAACAGCTCTCTGGGGAGCCCCCACCCCAAGTCTGCCTAGAGAAGAGGGTGTTGCTGGTTGTGAGCCTCCCTGGGGCCGAGGGGTCATGGGGGACCGGTGTGTCTTTGGTCTCTGCTCTCTGGAGCACCAAAGGCCTGCATCTGGCACGGGGGAGGCCAGGGGTGTGGACACAGAGCCTTCTCTTGCATAAGCAGAGCCTGGTGCCGTTCCCACCCCCACCCCGACTCCTCTGTGGCCCTTGGGCGTGCCTGAGGATGGGGACCTCTGAGCCAAGCTCCTCTTGGAGGCCCAGCCCGGCAGCTAGCAGCAGTCACCACTTGCCCATCCCCAGCCTCCCCAGTCCCTGCACGTGCAGAGTCCCTCCCTGGCCCAGCTGCCTGCTTCCTGGGGCTGCAGGCCGTGGGACTCACGTTAGCGGTGGCGTCTTCCAGGCCACTGCTGCTGCTGTCGTTTTCCACAAAAAGAGGCTCGGCCAGAGACGCCCTGGAGACGAAGCACAGACGAGTTTCACTCAGGGTGTGCAGGCGGGCCCTCAGGCGTCTTCAGAGCTCCGGGCGTGACACGAAGTGTGTGGCTGCAGACCTTGGACTTGAGGGGCAGCCTAAGGACCCCTTAGCAGCCTCCATCTGGCCAGAGCTGCTGGCAAGGCCCATGGGGCCTGAACTACCCTGCTTGGTGCCAGGGGCAGCTGTGCCACCCTCCCCCATCACCACAGCTCACCAAGCTCTGCTGTCAGAGGCCAGGCCAGCCATGCCAATGGCCCTGGCACCCACGGGCCACGGCAGCGCCCAGAGGGAGGCCGAGGACACCTGCCTTCCCTGGAGGCCCCACCCCTGGAAGCTCTCCTGGGAGCCAGTGGGCACAGGGCCGTTTCCACCCCTTGGCCAGGCCAGGCCAGCTCAGAGCACAGGGCTGGGTGCACGGGAGGCACCGGCCTTGAGGGTGTCTCAACCTACAGCCCCATCCTGACCCCCAGGTGGTCTCCCAGAGTGCCCCATGGCTTGGCAGAGGGAGGCCAGGCCTGACTCGCCTGAGTAACGCCTGAAGGGCATCAGGCCCCTGCCTTGCTGAGCGTCTGAAGAGGTCATGGCCCAGGTGGTCATGGCCACCACGGGCTGGCTTTGGTGGCACTGTGGCCAGGTTCGGGTGGTCTGAGCACCTGGTGTGGGGCCACTGAAGGAGGGGGCTGGTTGCTGCTGACCTGTGAGGGGGAGAGGGTGAAACCATGGCAGAAGGAGGGCAGACCCCTCCAAGGATTCACTCAGGAGCCTGCGCAAAGGACGCCTCTACAGAGGACAGCGTTGGCACAGCCAAGGGGTGACTGCCTGGGAGGGCCAGAGGAAGGACATGGGGCCCAGGGAACCAGTTGTGTGACCCTGAAGCTTCTATAATTGGAGCCTTTTTGAGAAAAATACAGAATTGGGCTCAGAGTATGGGGACTACAGAGTATGGGCACTGTGAGCCCCAGGTGGGCAGGAAGGTTTTGAGTCAGACGGTCGAGTGACAGTCCAAACGGGGTCTGGTCACCTGGGGCGGGGGCTTGCTGACCGGCATAGACAATGACAGCTGTCCCCACAGGACACCTTGTTGGAGTGTGTGAATAAGAAGGTCCCCGTACTGCTGTCTCGGGGCATGGCTCGCCTGGTGGTCATCGACTCGGTGGCAGCCCCATTCCGCTGTGAATTTGACAGCCAGGCCTCCGCCCCCAGGGCCAGGCGTCTGCAGTCCCTGGGGGCCGCGCTGCGTGAGCTGAGCAGTGCCTTCCAGAGCCCTGTACTGTGCATCAACCAGGTGGGCACCAAGGCAGGGGTGCACCCATGAGCTCGTATTTTTAGCCAGGATGTGGAAGCAGAGAGAGCCGGTCTGGAGGTGGGGCGGGTGGCAGTGAGGTGGCCTCTGGCTCCTGCGGGTTGCAGCTGACCTGGACTGTGCTCTTCCAGGTGACAGAGGCCATGGAGGAGCAGGGCACAGCACACGGGCCGCTGGGGTGAGTGCAGCCATGTGGTGTGTGTACCTCTCTGCACAGGTGCCAGGGGCACAGCCGGGCCAAAGTGGGCAGGGCCACCAAGCCTGAGCACCAGCTTGCCTGCTTCCTGTTTCTCAGGTTCTGGGACGAGCGTGTTTCCCCAGCCCTTGGCATAACCTGGGCTAACCAGCTCCTGGTGAGACTGCTGGCTGACCGGCTCCGTGAGGAAGAGGCAGCCCTCGGCTGCCCAGCCCGGACCCTGCGGGTGCTCTCTGCCCCCCACCTGCCCCCCTCCTCCTGTTCCTACACGATCAGTGCAGAAGGGGTGCGAGGGACACCTGGGACCCAGTCCCACTGACACGGTGGCGGCTGCACAACAGCCCTGCCTGAGAAGCCCTGACACACGGGGCTCCAGCCTTTAAAACGCTGTCTGCCTTGGCCGTGGTACAGCTGGGAGCCTGGTTCAGACACAGCTCTTCCAGGGCAGCGGCTCCACTTCCTCATCCGAAGACGGTGGCCACAGACGGACCCCCACCTGCGCTGGGGGGCTGTTCCTCCTCTCCCTAGGTCTGGGGACAGGCCCCCTTGCTGGGTACCTGGTCCCCACTGCTGAGCTGGTCCTTGGGGACAAGAGATTCTCAGGGCTGGAGCCTGGGGTGTCCTACGGTGACTCCCTGGGAGCCCCCTGCTTCTCTCCACATGGAAGCCCACCTGGGGTCGCATCTGAGGCCTGCCCCCTAGGCTGGGGCCTCAGACTCCCTCAGCCTTGGGACCGTGCCCACGAGGGTCTCCCCTCCTGCACACAGGGCAGTCCTTACTCCCCCCCCACTCAGGCCACAGCAGGGCTGCAGGCAGGCGGTTCCTCCTCACCCACCTCTGGGTCCTTGGCTCCCGGGAGCCCCACCCTGGCACACACTGTGCCCCACAAAACTTCAGTGTGGTACAAGGTGGAGAAAGCATATCCCACCGACCTCCAGTTTCAGGGTCCAGGAGAACCTGGGGGTGGGGGGGCTGCCTTGTCTCTAGTAGTGTGGCCTGTGCCACCACCACAGCCGGTCAGAGGAGCGCAGGCAGTGCAGGGCTGGCACATGACAGGCTCGTCAGCCACCTGGGAACACAGTTCTGGGCAAAGAGGATCCGAGGTTCAGAGGAGAGTCCTGGTGTATCCTGGCCCTGGGGCTCTGGGCGCCCAGCTCAGCCCTGGCCTGGCTGCGTGGCACTCTGGTAGGGATATGGCAGGACTCCTGGCAGGGCCACCTGCAGACCCAGTCCCACACTATGGCCAGGCCTTACAACTGGCCGGAAAGCAGAGCCTCCTGGGAACACATCTGGCTGCAGATGCTGAAATATCCACCCAGCAGTCAAAGTGGCGTGGCCTCCCCATGGGCAGAGTGGCAACCCCCTTGATTCCCACCGTACAACCCCCCCCACCCCCCCCCACCCAGTGCCTCCACGCGCTGCCTGGCACAGACCAGGCCTTTGACAAATAAATGTTCAATGGATGTAGTTCCAGGACCTGCTTCTTGCTGTCTGCCAGGCACTGCTCTAAGTAATTTATGCACATTGAAGTATGTTCTCCTCACAACTCCTAGGGATAGGTACTGTTACATCTCCACTTGCAGGTAGGGAAATTGAGGCCCAGAACTGTTAAGTGGCTTGACTCCTCCCACAACCCAGAGGCAGAAATTGTCACCCCCCACCTCATGTGCCCAGGGTGAGCCTGTGGGTGCTCCTACAGTTGGGAGGAACGGGGGCTGGCACTGGTTGGGGGGAAGATAAGGGGTGGGGCCATACTGTGCAGAATTTTTCTGTTTGCCGTTTTCTAGGGTGGGACAACCATTTAAAACCTTCATCACATTATCAAGGCACTCTATGACCCTAAAGTTAAGAATCACTGGCATGACCATCGGAAAAAGTTATTTTGGGGTTGGATTTTTACAAAACAGCCTTTCTGCAAAAGTGCAGGGATTCTACAACAGCAAGGAGGACATTTTATTTCTGTAATTGAACATAAGCAATTCCAAATGCTTTTCTAGGCAAGACATGCCAGCGATTAGAAAATGAGACAGCTTAAAGACAGAGGTACATTTAACAGAGAAAACACGCCTGGAAGCTCGGCCGGCCCTGCCCATGCTGGCTTAGTTCCTGCCCCCGGAGGGAAGGGGCTGAGGGGCTTCCCGTCCCAGGGAACTCCCACCACAGGAGTCTGCAGAAGGGCTGGCCTGGCAGTCCCAGGAGCACTGACCATCCCCTTAGGGAGGCACCACGCCCTGGGGAGCACAGTCCCGGGCCAGGGCCACGGGTCTTGCCCTGAAGACCCTCCCTCAGGGACCACACGCCCTGACCCTCATTGCCTCACCATATTATAAAACACTAAAACCACTTAAGTTCTTCCCCACAACATTGGGTAACTAATTGTAAACAGAATACACGTCTACATATCAGCCCTAAGACAGCTGGCCCCGCTGCACACGCAGCCTGCCAGCCCTAGCAAGACGTGGTCAGAGCTGGTAAGTGCACTACAGCATTCAGAAATCTGACCACAGTGTACACACAGCTCGCAAGTCAGTGCAAACAGAAGCTAATGACATCCTCCAAGAAAATTCCATACAGTTAGGACAATGGAAAACCTGTTATAGACTGTAACCATACATCATTAGCAATGTTTAATACATCTTACTATAAACACTGAATTTCTAATAACATGATATTCCTAGCAGCTTAATCCAGAAAATAACGATGTGAATCCCTCCAATACTGTAAACACAAGACCAAGTGCTGCCCATGAGAGTGCCCCGTGCCACCCGCGGGCACCACTGGCCTCTGAGGACCCCTGAGCCGCACACTGCTGCTGCTTCAGGGAAGCATTCATGTCACAGGACCTCCCCAGGGGCCTGGTTTCTGCCACAGCTGCACCGACTACCCAGAGATAGGCTGTCCGCCCGCAGACCCAGACGCTCCCATGCCATGGTTGCTGGGGCCGGGGGCTGCACACGGCTGCCGTGGGGGACGCAGTGATTATTTTGACAGCAACTCTGAAGAAACAGGTGTGACTCTCACACGGGGTTCCTCTCACCAGAAAGAACACAGAGAAGGAGGGATGGCTGGGCCCACCACTTCTGTCCTCTGAAGGGAAAAATTCAGACCGCCATATGGGAAATGGCTTAAATCACTGCACTTCTATTGGGTGGGGGGTTCAAACATCGGGGACTCAGGTACTCAGACTCCCTTGCTACCTCCCTCTCTGAAACACGAACCCTCCTTTACGAGCTGGCTTCAGGGAGGCCCCCTGGCTTCTCTTACCCCAACACGCAATGCTCCCACAGCCACAGTGCTGCAGAGGCCACCTCGGCCCTAAAGTCCCAGGGCTGAAGCCAGAGCAGGCTCCACAGAGGCCCCACACAACCTAGTCTGCACCCATCAGACTGAAGAGGTTAAAATTCAACTCCACATTCAGCCCTATATTTATTCCTTCTAAATGCCCTTTTTCCTTTCCAGATAACTGTCACTAAGGGAAGCTGTCTGGGTTCCAAACTCTGCTCACATCCTCACAGGGACAAGGCACACCCACCACAAGGGAAGCTCCGGAGCCCCCCTGCCTGTGGCACAGACGTAGCCCACTACGGGGGCAGCCACAGCACCTGTCAAGGGAAGCAGCTGTACAACCCCCTTTTTTTGGGGGGGTGGCTTCCCACAACCCGTCAAATTATATATATATATATGGGGGTTTTTTGGTAGACACAGGGACTCGCTATGTTGCCCAAGCTGTTCTTGAACTGGGCTCAAGTGATCCTCCCGCCTCAGCCTCCCAAAGTGCTAAGATTATAGCATTACTGGTATGAACCACCGCACCCAGCCATATATATATATAATCTAACATTTTTTCTTTTAATCCCATCCACTATTACAGAACCTATCAAATTTTCTTTAACACCTCTATGTAGCATTTAGAAAGTAAGCTCCTGATCCATCAGAATCTCCAAGAATGGAGTCAGGAGCCTCAGAAAAGGAGCCACGGCCACAGGTGAGCAGCTCGGGGACAACGCTGGCCCCACAGGGCAGCTCCTGTGCCAGGCACTCGCTGGTGACTACATGGAGCTTGTCTTGTGGAACCACACGTTTTCACAAACACAGCAGTCCTGCGACATGAGATGGGATGAAATGAAACTTTTAAAGGTATTTTAAAGTCTAGCCTTGTAACAAAACCCCGGGACACTCTGTCCCCAGCCTTTGTGCCCCACAGGGAGCTTCTAGGGGCTGAAGGCGACAAGTGTGAGCCTCTGCTGTGCCGCCACCCGCCCTGTTACATGACAGCGGCAAGCTGACCTTTCACACGATGGCCGGTGTTTCACAGACCGCCCCTCCATCCCGCAGCCTAGTCGGCTGGCATGAAGGTGGCGCTTCTGAGCTTCAGCCTTTGGAATCACTCATCACCTCGGCATCTGTTTTGTATGCTCTTTACCTATGGACTAGTCTGTGGACGGCTAAGAAATACGGCCTCAGCATTGAATTGCAAAGGTTCCTGTCAGAGTCCACCGTGCTCCCTCATTCTATAAAGCTTAAGCTTTTAAAAAGATGAGACAAAAAAAAAAAAAATGGAAACCACTCTATGGAGCCGTTTTCAGGGGCATCCAGGAGAGAGAAACTGCCGAAATCATAGGGCCCCAAGAGACCCGGAAGATGCTCCTGCTGGGAAGGAATTCACTTCCCACTGACCAGTGTCTGCTAAGCTTCAGGCTTTACTGCCATAGATCACTAAATGCCTATCATTCTGAAAGGGGTACTTTATGTTTCCAGATTCTTAATTTACAGCCTTATTACAATATTACAATTTAAAAGAGGGTTTGGTGTCATGGCAAAAAGGTGGCAGGCAGGAAATGCAACAGCATCGGTGAGCAGGAACCAATCCCCAGCGTGCTGAAGCCACCTCAGCGCCGCCTCGGCCTCCCTGAGCCAGCCTGGCCGGGTCACGGTCGGGGCGGCTCCTGGCACTGGGGCTGCAGGCCAGGTAACAGAATGCTGGGGCACGGCCGCCCGGGTGTTTTGAAAAGGCACCTCCAAGGTTGGTGGACGTCACTATCTAGGAAAGGAAGCCAAGGAGTGCGGCTGGCGCCTCCGGGCAGGGCGGTGAGGGGCGTGGCAGGGCGGGGCGGTCTCACACTCCCAAGGCAGGTTACCTAGCCCTGCCGGCCCTCAGTGGGCCAGGTCAGTGTGGCTGGCACTCAGAGCTCGCGAGTCGGCCAGACAATTATTTCGTTCCTGCATGAAAAAACAAATAGAAAAATTACACTTAACCAGGACTTCAAATGATGCCAGCTTCAAATGGCCTCAGGCCTAACAGTACCAGCTGCACAGCTAAATCTAGGTTGGCACTCGAGAGGCCCAGGGGTCAATGTGCATGTGGAAACTCCAAGAAACCGCAGGGCAAAACACTGGGTCAGCCACAGAACCCTGTAAAATGAAGAGACTTTCTTTCCTCGTCATTACGGGTGCTTCAAGCAATATGTCCAGCACCCTACAAGCCTCTTTAGCAGCCACCGAGAAGGGGGCTGGGGAAAAGCTTTCCCGAGGTGGCTGCCTCCCAAGAGTGCTGGGGGATAGGTCGGGGCACTGGCCTGTCTGCGAGGATTAGTGGATCTGGACAACTGGGAGGGCAGTGCCTGGCCACTGTCACGAGCTCTCAGCACCAGCACAGGGGCAGGGACTGCCAAGTCCCAACAGCTCGAGCTGCCGGGCGGGCTCCAGGCACCTGGCCACCCACTGACAGCCACAGCAAAGGTCGGAGTGGATGAAAACTCAAACAGCCTCCGTGATGGGGAAGGAAGCCAGTACTTTCAGGCACCTGGCCAGCCGCTGACAGCCACACAAAGGGCGAATGAATGAAGACTCGAAAGGGCCTCCGTGATGGGGAAGGGAGGCAGTACTTTCAGATGTAAACCTGATGTGTCTGCGTGAGACCTGAACAGCTTCACCAAGTGCTTAAGATTTTAGTGTCGAATTGACAACACGTTAGTCATCATGTTAACAGAGTTTTGAATAGTTTTGAACGCTGAACAGCAGCTTAAGTAGAGAATTATTAATAGTTATAAACTTAGTAGAGGCTAAAATCAAACAAGCTAATCATACAAACTAGTAATTGGTCAAGCTTTGATAGTACTTCAACAGAATAAATTAATTAGGTTAAACTATTTTTAAAGACCATTTGAGATCATTAATATTCTGAGAATGTTAACAGTGTGAACATGCCCATAATTCACCTAATCGGTGGTTAAGCAGAATATTAAAAATACTACTGTCACAACTGTCTGTCTAGGAACAGACGTGGCAGCGGCCCCAGCCCTCTCCAGGAGGAGGGGCCGAGCAGGGGCCGGGCACGGGTCTGCAGCAGACCTGCCAGCATGGTCTGCGCAGCCTAGGACACAACTCGGGGTAGGCTCCTTACTTGAAAGCGATCTTCAGCAGCCTTGCCACCCACGTTAAGGACATTCAGAGAGCTGGCACGCTTCATGCTGCAACCCGGACACGGACATGCAAGGACAAACGATCAGCACATCGGTCAACCAGCAACAGGAAGCACAAGCAAAGCCCCCTCCAAGGCCTCTGTGACAATGGGGGCTCTCGGGACCTTGCCTTCATCTTGCTTGGGTAACAGGGGAGTCCTATGTCTCACTCTATTTAGTGCCCAGGAGAAAAGACCACAGCTTCTCTGCATCTTTCACAGCAAAATGCTTCTTTCAAAGTACCATATGCAAACTCAAAATGTCCTTAGACTTGCACTTTTAAAAAGTGGCTCATCTAGACTGGGTACAGTGGCTCAAGCCTGTAATCCCAACGCTTTGGAAGGCCAAGGCAGGAGGATCACTTAAGCCCAGGAGTTCACGACCATCCTGGGTAACATGGGGAAACCCCATCTCTACAAAAATAAAAATAAAAAAATTAGCCCAGTGTGGTGGCACACATCTGTCATCCCAGCTGCTCGGCAGGCAGAGGTGGAGGATCACTTGAGCCCAGGAGGTCAAGGCTGCAGTGAGCCATGATCGCACCACTGCACTCCAGCCTGGGAGACAGAGCAAGACCCTGTCTCTCTTTAAAACAAAACAAAACAAAACACCAGCTGTGGTGGCTCACACCTGTAATCCTAGCAATTTGGGAGGCAATCTGAGCTCAGGAGTTTGAGACCAGCCTGAGCAACACGGTGAAACCCCATCTCTACCAAAATACAAAAAATTAGCCGGGCATGGTGGCATGTGCCTGTAATTCCAGCTACTTGGGAGGCTGAGGCGGGAAAAATCATTTGAACCCAGGAGGCGGAGGTTGCAGTGAGCTGAGATCACGCCACTGCACTCCAGCCTGCGCAAGAGGGAGACTCCATCTACCAAAAAAAAAAAAAAAAAAAGCCAGGCGTGGTGGCTCATGCTTGTGATCCCAGCACTCTGGGAGACGAGACTGAGGCGGGTGGATCACTTGAAGCCCAGAGTTCACAACCAGCCTGGGCAACATGGTGAAACCCTGTCTCTACTAAAAACGCAAAAAATTAGCCAGGCATGGTGGTACACACCTGTAATCCCAGCTACTCTGGAGGCTGAGGCACAAGATTCACTTGAGCCCAGGAGGCAGAGGTTGCAGTGAGCTGAGATCACTCCACTGTACTCCAGCCTGGGTGACAGAGCAAGACTCTGTCTCAGAAACAAAATAAATAAATAAAATAAAAGGTGAACCATCTGGGAGCAGAGAGGCTCTGCCTTCAGTCTGATGGTTTTCAGGGAGGGCGCTCAAGGGCTCATGTCAGACTCATCACCATTAAGGGATCACGAAGAGACACTCAAAACTCACTGCTAAGAGAAGATGCATAAATATACTGTCTGTTTTTTATCTTCCTATATTAAAAGCTGGGAAATCAACTTTATTGTTAGTAAAATAAACTCTGAAGCCAGTATTTCTCTACTTAGAAAGCAAAATTTACAATAAAGTCATGGCTCTCCATTTAAAGAAATACAGGGATTTATACATCTATTTACTTTTCCTCCCATCTGATGTATTTAAAAGACTTGATGAAATAGCCTATAAATAATCTATAACTTAAATGATGGATAGTCATAAAATGACTATCATTGTTCACCACCATGGATGCCTTTGAACATAAACTCACCTGAAGTTTTAAAGCTAAAGCAGCCGATACTGAGGGTTACTTAAATTCTGAACGTGAACTGCATGCAACATGGACGGCGAACGTGAGCACAGCAGTTCCTGGGCAAGCCAAGGACGGCGGCTGTGAGGCTGAGGCACAGGCTTGAGGGGTGACAGGGACAGCCTCACACAGGACACCGGGATGAGGCTGAAAGCCCAGGGCACCCGCCCGTGTGTCAGCAGTGCTGTGAGCACAGCGCCTGGCACATGGCAGATACTCAGCCAGCCCCTGCCGAACAACTGCACCAAAAGCAAGACCTGAGTTTCCTTATCCCCAAGCAAAACTCACCCCTAAAATGTCCCAACCAGGGCAAAACAAAAACACCCCAGTGAAGCCCACAGCAGACACTGCTGGAGCCTCAACAGGTTTTCCTCCACCCAGAACCACTCAAGAACAAACGATAAAATCAAACCAAATCACAAGTAAATTATCATGACATACTCAATTATTCTTGCTATAAAGTGGCCATTAACTCTTTTTTTTTTTTTTTTTGAGACGAAGTTTCACTTCATCGCCCAGGCTGGAGTACAGTGGTGTGATCTTGGCTCACTGCAACCTCTGCCCCACTGGGTTCCAGTGATTCTCCTGCCTCAGCCTCCTGAGTAGCTGGGACCACAGGCATGCACCACCTGGCCCAGCTAATTTTTGTATTTTTAGTAGAGACGGGGTTTTGCCATGTTGGCCGGGCTGGTTTCAAACTCCTGATCTCAAGTGATCCACCCGCCTAGGCCCCCCAAAGTGCTGGGATTGCAGGCATCGGCCACTGCACCTGGCCGCCATTAACTCTTTTTAAAAGAGCTACACAACCTTCCCTCAAACCCCCTTTTACGAAACGAAAGAACAACTCGAATCCTCAACGTCTCTTCCTGTTTGAACACGTGGCATTCAAAACCTTTCAGTACAGTAACTGTTAGGAGTCAGCCAATCAGCAAGCTGCAAACACCCTGGTCCTTCAGCGATTCTCAAAAAGTGGCCCCGGCCGGGCGCGGTGGCTCAAGCCTGTAAACCCAGCACTTTGGGAGGCCGAGGCGGGCGGATCACGAGGTCAGGAGATCGAGACCATCCTGGCTAACACGGTGAAACCCCGTCTCTACTAAAAATACAAAAAATTAGCCGGGCGTGTTGGCGGGCGCCTGTAGTCCCAGCTACTCGGGAGGCTGAGGCAGGAGAATGGCGTGAACCCGGGAGGCGGAGCTTGCAGTGAGCCGAGATCGCACCACTGCACTCCAGCCTGGGGGACAGAGAAAGACTCCGTCTCAAAAAAAAAAAAAAAAAAAAAAAGTGGCCCCGGGCCGGCAGCCCCAGCACCGTGGGAACTTGTGTGAAATGCAAATTCTGAGATCAGGGACTCAGGAATTGGAAACTCAGGGGTGGGGCCTTACAGTCTCTGTCTGAACAAACCCTCCAAAAGATGTCTGAGACTACTGTCTAGTTAATAAAAACAGTCACTCTCATTTGGAAAGATTATTCAGTTGTATGCATTTTACGGGATGCAATTTCCAAAGTCATGTAGAAAACGTTAGTCTGTGCAAGTGTGTGCATCTATGTCACATGGGTCAGGCTGGCAGTGCTATAGCCCCATGAACACTGACCACAGTTCTAACACTGGGAACTGGTCACACATTGCTACATTTT
Source organism: Hylobates moloch (assembly GCF_009828535.3). Classification (NCBI taxonomy): domain Eukaryota; kingdom Metazoa; phylum Chordata; class Mammalia; order Primates; family Hylobatidae; genus Hylobates; species Hylobates moloch. Next base: position 1,974,091 of record NW_026652291.1, read on the forward strand.
TATCACGGCAAAGACACAAAACACGAAAAAACAGAACAATTCTGAGAGCTGTCATGTGGGAGTGTGGTCCAAGTTATAACACTCAGCACCAGAACTGGACTCTGCACTTAACAGGCTTCAAAACCTAAGAACCTCAAACAATCCGTGTGTTCCCCTCCAGGAATTAAATAATGTCCAGAATGCTCTCTCTGGGGCATCATGTAATTCCTGGAGGGGATCTGAGAGCTGCTGCGTGACTCATCACATCATTCCAAGGGAGGGACACCAAGCAGTCACGCAGCACTGCTCAGACCCTCTCAACGCTGTAAGAAGAAATGTGCAATCTCAAAATTCATCAAGAGGCAGATAGTAATCTTATCATTTTGGTTCTGGAAATCTGTAAACATTTTAAAATAAGATCACTATTCCAAAGGCAATTTAAAATCTATTTCCCCCAAATAAGAGTTCATTTGTTTCATTGTAAGCAATTTGCTGCTAAGTCCCCATAAACTTCCAGAAGTCCAGTCTTCAAACCCTGGGATCTTCCAGGGAGTTTTCTGAATGAACATTCGTGGGGCTCCTAAAACTCCCTCTAGAAATGGGCTGGAAAACAGTTGTGAGAAGCTCCCTATAAAAGCCACGTCACTCCTCTTGCCTCAGGCCTGCACCTCTCTCACAGCCATGAAGCGAAGTCTCCATCCTCAACAGAGACTCCCACAGGGACACCAAGCAGAGAAGAGGGTGAGCCCTACTACCAAGGGGCTGGGCCATCTCTGGCCACCCCGCACCCTGGCCGTGTATGGCAGCAGTTCTAAGGGCTTAGGTTATCAGGGATACTGGGAGGGATGAAAAAGTGGACATACTTTTTTTAAAATAGCTTTTAATCCCAGCAATTTGGGAGGCCGAGACGGGAGGATCACCTGAAGTCAGGAGTTCGAGACCAGCCTGGCTAACATGGTGAAACCCCGTTTCTACTAAAAATACAAAAAACTAGCAGGTGTGGTGGCGTGTGCCTGTAATCCCAGCTACTCGGGAGGCTGAGGCAGGAGAATCACTTGAACCCAGGAGGCAGAGGTTGCAGTGAGCCAAGATGGTGCCATTGCACTCCAGCTTGGGGAACAAGAACGAAACTCCGTCTCAAAAAAAAAAAAAAAAGACAAAGTAACAAAACAACTGATCAGGCAGATAACTTTATTATTTCCAGTATGTTCTCCAGAAGAACTCGGTTTCACCATCCTGAGGTGATCAGACTTCTTACTCACAGAACTTAAAGTGGGATCACTTGTAAAACAGTTTTACCAGGAATCAATCTCTAAAAAGTCGGTACCATTTAGGAAGTCAGAGTTACACAGAATGGCTGGCAAAAGCCTGCCTCATGAGAAATATGTCCAAGCCAGGAGCAGCTGCCCAGAGGTGACCCTGGACACTGCGGCAGGGACAATCTGTCAACTTTGTGCACCATATTAAAAACAAAGGGGCCAGGCGCGGTGGCTCACGCTTGTAATCCCAGCACTTTGGGAGGCCGAGGTGGGCGGATCACGAGGTCAGGAGATCGAGACCACGGTGAAACCCCGTCTCTACTAAAAATACAAAAAATTAGCCGGGCGTGGTGGCGGGCGCCTGTAGTCCCAGCTACTCGGAGAGGCTGAGGCAGGAGAATGGCGTGAACCTGGGAGGCGGAGCTTGCAGTGAGCCGAGATCGCGCCACTGCACTCCAGCCTGGGTGATAGAGCGAGACTCCGTCTCAAAAAAAAAAAAAAAAAGAAAAAAAAAACAAAAAAAAAAAAAAAAAAAAGAAAAAAAAAACAAAGGATATCTTAAGAACCAAATTCCTTTGACAACTTAAATGTTATTTTTCAAAAGACTCTAAGACCCTTGACTCAAACCATTTTTTAAACATATGAAAAGCCTGAGGTTTTGAAAATCACCTTATAATAAAGTCTTAAAAGTTCTGATCCTATTTGAAACCATTTTTCTCCCTATTATAATACCGTATGAGATTTAATATAGTCGTAGCTAACATATCTGATTTAAAAGATTAAAAATGTTAAAGAATTTAAACTAATGCTAATTTAAAAAATAACGCATATCTAAGTAAACAAGTTCAAAATGCTCAATGTTTTCATATAAATTCCCACATTTTGTTGCTAAGGCTTTCTTAGAACATGTGATAGAATCAAAAAATTCCATAAATTTCTTTTAAAGGTATTCGCCCTTTAGCCACTAACAGGAAGTTACCCAATTACTTCTCAACCTATCCTGGGAAAAACCTAGGCGGCAACTATGAAACCCTTCCGTTGTGAGAATACGAGAACCAACTGGAGTGTCCTTCCTGAAGTCTGTGGGTGAGGAAGGCTGCGCTAGGAAGAGAAGCGGCCCAGCGGCCGGCGTGCAGGGGAGTCGGGAGAGCTGGAAGAGATAGTTACCCGGGGTTCTTTGGCTCACTCTCTCGTGAACTTCCTCCCTTCAGCTTCCTAACCAGCTTCTCACTGCTGCGTCTAATGGAAGCCCGGAGTTTGCTAAAGGAACCACTGCGTTTTAAAGATCCAGTGCCATCCTGAAAAAAACGTGAACAAACGTGAAGCTGCAGGTGGTTCTCCCTCCCTCCCACAGGAGCCACACCGGGTGCAAATAAGAGCTCCACCAAGGCCGCCCTGCTTGCCAGCAGCTCACTGCTGACAGAGTCTTGCAGAAACCACCAATTACCATGTACGTGAATATACTTTTAACTAGAAATTATTCTTTTTAAATTTCGTTAAAGATAATCCAATGATCATGAAAACCTTTGGACATAAGGAAGCTCATTCAAACAAGTCATTGCATCCCAAAAGCAATGTGAATCCTGCTATTTTGAGACAAAAGCCAACACGCAAAGTCTCAAGAAAATTAAAGCAGCTTCTAAGAATATCATCAAAATCGACTTCCACATTTAACAGATACGTGAGCATCTGGCCCAAGTAACACAGTACAGGACCCAAAGCATTTGGATCTGACAGAGGCTCTTCAACAGTTTCGTCTAAATGCAATAGTTGGAGGTACTGTTTCCTTCAGTAAATTTTACACAACAGTTTCATTAAATGTTAACTATCAAGGTGGTTGGAAAATTAAATAAAATGCTCATTCTATACAAATAACTAAAAATCCTCAGACAACCTGGTAGGGAGGTGAGAGTGCCCAGCTCTCATCTTAATTGATTCAGGTATTAAGTGAAATACTTGGCAGTATCTGAACATGAAAATAAAAAACACAGAGTGAAGAAGATGTGCATACAGCAGCATTTCTTCTTGGAAGGAACTCCTTGGTGAGATGAATTGTCACCCCATGACCCCTAGCAGCTGTGCCATGTGGCGTTTCATGGATAAAGAGTGAGAAGTTCTACCAAGCAGACAGACACCAAGACACAGGTCAGTCGGAGTGAGTTTATTAGAAGTTAGAAAGACACAAATACACAAATCACTGAGCACTTCAAGATTAGTAGAGAAAAGCAGAATGCCCAAATTTCACACACAGACTACACAGCAAATGCTACTGGGGCGTATCCTAGGGAGACCCGGAGTCCGAGCCGGGCCCCCAGGGCTCTAAGTACCACGGAGCACGTGCGGCACATGCCTTGCTCTAAGGCTTAGTTATATCAACAGGTCACTGTCATGCCATTGCAACAACACCTTGTGTGACACTTAACTACCTGTTATCAAAGTGAACAGCTAATCGCTCTTAATTTTTAAACTCGTGTATTACACAGTAAATGGATTTTATTAATACAATTTATATTACTAAGTACATATCTGGCAAAGCTACATGTATACAGAAATCAGGAACCCCCCCAAAAAGGACAGCAGCACCGAAAGGAATGGCCAGTTCACAGAGAGGTGCAGCTCTGACAAGATCCTAGGGGCTGCTAGACACAGCGCGCAGCACTGGAGAGAGAAGGGAAGCTGCGGGAGACGCCACCCGTCATGCAGGAGACAGTGTGAGAGTCACGGGCGGCTAGGCCTGTCAGACAGAAAGGAGAGAGAAAACCCACGTGAAACCGCGGCGAGGAAAGGCAACAGGCTCTGCATAACAGCCTGGCTTACAGTATTTCTAGGTCACAAGTCTCAGCAGCCTTCTGAGTGGCTTTAGGACTGGGATGACCTTCTGCCTGCTTCTACCAGCCCAGCATAAAGTAGGTGCTGGGCCTCGTGGTGCATTTCACAGAATCCAGACTGGTCCATTCCCAATGGTCATCAAAGTAAATTTCAACACTTTAAGCATAAAGACTGGCAATGTATTAGAAATCTCCTTGACACTTGGTGTAAAAGGCTTTACAAGCAACTGTACATAAGGAGATTATGCAATGAAAAACATAGGGACCAAAATAAAGGCTACAGGTATGACTTTCATTCTCTTAAAAACACATTTTAGACATTTCAGAAACTTTAGGAAACCACGGACTTTAAAAGTCTACAGCCCATTTTAAACATGCAGTTGATAATCCAAAAGAAAGTCAATTTCCACAGGCAGCAATGCGTCCTGGGTCCTGCCAGATTGGAAAGCCGACGTCTCGACAGAAGCACCAGACAGCAGGGCCTGCGCCCCGCCCGCTCGGACTCACCATGGGACGCTGAGCAAGTCATTTAACCAGCCCGAGCTTCATTTTTCTCATCTTTAAAATGGAAAAATAACACTTGTTACCAACACCTCAAAAACGTGGGGAGGACAAGAAAACATAAGTTTTTGCTGCTCTTTAGAAAAAGGATGCTAAAATGCTAACATATCGTCATTAACAGTGCAGCCCTTGCTGTTCATTTCAAAACTCAGTGCTACACTACAGCAGTGTTATAATACACCTGAACTAAATACTTGGCAGAACACAGAAGATTCGTTTCACTCAGATTCAAAAGTATTTCATGTGACACACACACACACACACACACGCTCACTCACGCTCTCTCTCCCCTCTGCAGCTGCTGGAGTAGCAAGCTGACAGCTGACAGCTGGGCAATGGGCCCAGGAGTCCCAGAATTGGGGTCCGACCCAGCTGCCTCCTCCTCCCTGAGCCTCTGCAGATCCAGACCACACCTGGGGTTGGCAATGGAGCAGGTCTGCCCCACTCTGGGTCAGTCTGCCTGCTTCCCTGAACTTGCCACCTGAGGACCTTGGCTGTGAGAACCAGGGGGAAGGCCGGTGGCTGCCCTGGCCCAGGCAGATTTCCATTCAACTGGACTTCAGGGCCTGGGAGGATTCACTGCATTCTAACAGCTTAAGAAACTGTCTACCTCTTTATATTACTGGGAAAGAATATTCACATTACAAAGGTGGGTTATCTGAGCAGGATTAATAGGATAATGTTCACAGTTTAAAAATATGCAGTCATCGTTATTATCTATATACAGTGGGATCTCAGATAATTTGGCGCTTTTTAAGTTTATTTATTTTTGGCATATTCTAGTTGTCTTACTAGTGTAATTTGAGACAGATTCTGGCTCTGTTGCCCAGGCTGGAGTGCAGTGGCATGATCTTGGCTCAATGCAGCCTCCACCTACTGGGTTCAAGCGATTCCCTGCCTCAGCCTCCTGAGTAGCTGGGATTACAGACGCGCGTGACCATGCCTGGCTGGTTTTTGTTTTTTTTTTAGTACAGACGAGTTTTCACCATGTTGGCCAGTCTGGTCTCGAACTCCTGACCTCAAGTGATCCACCTGCCTCGGCCTCCCAAAGTCCTGGGATTACAGCATGAGCCACCTCGCCCAGCCCTTAGTGTAATTTTTTAAAAATAAAAATTCATCTATTTCTAAACATATATTCCATTCCCCAATCATCCTAGGTAAGAATTTGGTGTATTCGAAATGTGTAGAAATCGTAACATGGGAAAAGAATGGCAAGATGGAGAGAGGCTGCTGACCTGCGGACAGACAAAGGTGGTGCAGCTGGGAGGCAGACCTCGGGCTCTACCTAGGATAGAGCATGTGTGATGTGGCTCTGTGTGTCTCATGCGACCACTGTAAAGACAGCTGCTTAATGATGAGACAGCCCAAGGGGCTCCCACATCCCAACAGGGACCTGGTGCTGGTGGCTGACACATGCACATCACACCATGAACATGAAGCCACACGGACAGCAGTTATAGGAGGCCCAGTTTTAACCAGAAAAGGATTTCTGTGCACAATGCAGCTGCATTTTCAGAGGCAAGACCATGAGAGAGAGCCAACTGAGACTCACAGTGACAGCGGCTTCCAGATCTGCATGCGTCACACGAAAACGAGGTCACAGAAGTGCCGCTGTCAAGTCGTTTAATCATAGTCCCTACGGTGTGTACCTAAAAGAAGAGAACTGTCCTTCCCTGGACAAACCACCCACCAGGTCGAGACTCCGATCCAGACACTCCCTGCACATTACCAGCATCTGTCACTGCCTGATTTCCTTCTCAGTTCTGTGTGACACCAACGCTCAGGGCCCACGGGGGACGATTATCATTAACCAGTTTGTCCTTTCTTTGACCACATAACTCTTTGTTTTAAATGTTACTTATGAATATTGAGAAAAACTGAGTCCAATATCTGGTGTATGTGGTTATTATAACTTAATCAAAAGCTGTCACATTCATTCCTGGCAGTCACTTCTGCTGAAGCTGTAACTTCCCAACAGGGAGCACAATGTTTTTCCCTATGGTAGTAGTTTTCAACCTTTTAAAAAGCATTAAAATGCCTTTTAGGCTGAGGCAGGAGAATCGCTGGAACCCGGAAGGCAAAGGTTGCAGCGAGCAGAGATTGTACCACCTAACTCCAGCCTGGGCAACCTCCGTCTCAAAAAAAAAAAAAAAAAAACATTATATATATGTATGTATGTATGTATATAAATATGTATATAAATATATATGTATATAAACATATATATGTATATAAATAAAATCGAAATCACATTTTCTCAATATAAATATATAACAAGTTATTCTAATAAATAAAACAAGAACAATAAAGCTGCCTTTATAAAAACCCAAAATTTGAAATCTGAAGTTATAGATAACAGGTATAGTTGTTTTCTTTTTTTTTTTTTTTTTTTTTTTAAACGGGGGTGTGCTTTGTCGCCCAGGCGGGAGTGTTGCGGCGCCATCTCGGCTCACTGCAACCTCTGCCTCCAGGGTTCAAGGGATTCCCCTGCCTTGGCCTCCCAAGTAGCTGGGATTACAGGCGCCTGCTACCATGCCTGGCTAATTTTTGTATTTTTAGTAGAGACAGAGTTTCCCCATGATGGCCAGGCTGGTCTCAAACTACTAACCTCAAATGATCCACCCGCCTCAGCCTCCCAAAGTGGTGGGATTACAGGCATGAGCTACGGCACCCAGCCACAGGTATAGTCTTTTTTTTTTTTTTTTTTGAGACAGAGTCTTGCTCTGTCGCCCAGGCTGGAGTGCAGTGGCGTGATCTTGGCTCACAGCAAGCTCCGCCTCCCGGGTTCACGTCATTCTCCTGCCTCAGCCTCCTGAGTAGCTGGGAATACAGGTGCCCGCCACCATGCACAGCTAATCTTTTATATTTTTAGTAGAGAGGGGGTTTCACCGTGTTGGCCAGGATGGTCTCGATCTCCTGACCTCGTGATCCACCCGCCTCAGCCTCACAAAGTGCTGGGATTACAGGTGTGAGACACCGTGCCCGGCAAGGTATAGTCTTAACATTTACCTCAACACCTAATTTATTTCTCTGTTTTCACTTAATTGCATAATAATACTGAAAAAAATCTTGATGCACACAAATAAGTGGCTACAGTGGTAACAGTTTGCTTTGCAATCTCAGGGAAATTTTCACTTAAACAGAAACAGCATGAGAAACTTTGTTCTAACATCTGTATAAAGACAAACTAATGTGCTGACCTGCACTGTGTTAATATTTAAATCAGACAACATTTAAAATGGGCTCCTTTTATTGTCTCTAATTATCCCTCAATAAAGTTGATTAAACATTAATACCTATGTGCATACTGCCCTACCTTTTAAAAAACAAGTCGGTGGTTTATGCCTGTAATCCTAGCACTTTGGGAGGCCGAGGCGGGCAGATCACGAGGTCAGGAGTTAGAGACCAGCCTGGCCAACATGGTGAAACCCCGTCTCTACTAAATATAAAAAAATTAGCCGGGCGTGGTGGCACACGCCTGTAATCCCAGCTACTCAGGAAGCTGAGGCAGGAGAATTGCTTGAACCAGGAGGCAGAGGTTGCAGTGAGCCGAGACAGTGCGACTGCACTCCAGCCTGGGCGACACAGCAAGACTCCTGTCTAAGGGGGAAAAAAGTGTACTTTGAAAAGAAAATCAAAAGTCGGTCGAGTTTAGCATTCTGCCTCCTCAGAACCTTAGAGCTGTGGGGAGATCGGGTTGGAGGCCAAGGCCTTCCTGTGAAGGCTCTGAGGCAGCCTCAGCTGCCCGCCCAGTGAATTCACTCACTTTATCTAAGACTCCATCTGAAGAGGGGCTGCCTCCACGTGCAAAGTGAGTTTAGGAACCACTGCACTGGACAATTTAAAACTCAAACTGTTTTGGTAGATCACCCGTGGCCAACGCACCCCGGGATGAATTCCATCAAACCTGCAGAGCTACCAAGTATACTGCTCAGGAAAGGGACACACCAGAAACACAGCCTGCGCATAGCCTATAGAATCAGGTGTCCAAAGTGAGAAAGGAGGCGTGGAAGGAGGAAACCAGCAGGCGCGCAGAGGAGCAGCTGCTTTCATCCACAGCAGCGACACTTCCAGCCCGCGGGCCTGACGGGGACACCTGCCCACGAACCCCCTGCAGTGGACACGAGCAGTTCTCCCTCCTCTCTGAGTCCATCTTTAAGATGGTAACAGAGCTCTGAATCGTCACAATTTTATCATCAGATGATTTCATGTCAACATGGACCTAGAAATACTGTCTCAAGAAACTTCCTCCAGAACTTCATTCGAGAGGATCACAATCTGCACCCTGGCTCTAGAGCCTAGATAAAGGACTTGTCCTTCTATACAAAGCATGCAGGTACGACAGCAACCAAGAGAAGAGTACAGTACACAGTTCTGACAGAATGCGGGTGACAGGGAGGCCTGCGGGCCAGGATTTCAGTTTTAGACTACTGCCCAACTGGGGTTGAGTGGGCAAAGCAGATGCTGATTGGTTGTCTTGGCAGAGAGAAAAACCAAAGCAAGAAAGCTGCCAGATAAAGACAGTCAAAGAGAATGTTCTCCCTCAAATTTTACTACTAACATTTTTTATAAAATATTTATTTAGAATGCTAGCTCCTACCAAATTGCTATAGCTATAGAAAATCCTAAAGAATAAAAGGATTTACATTATAAGAAAGCCCAAAACTACAATTTGGCAGAACATCTGTAGAATTATAACTAATCAAACTGCACTACGGCAACTTCAAAAAACCAACTGTGCCCCTAGATGAGTCAAATGTTGCCTTCAACTCTCCCTGACAAAAGCAAAATACCAAAGACACCAGCTTCAGGTATCAAAAAAAAAAAATATCCATGTGCTAAAAAATTCACCAGAGAAAAAATGTCCAGAAGGCCACATGGTCTTTGGCAACCATTGGATAAACAGCAGTGGTTAGGAATTTCCAGGGGCAAACCAGTAAACCCAGAGGGGGCCCTGTGCAGCCTCTCAGGCACATGGCGGGCTGGCAACCAGGAAGAGCCAGCCCCAAAGATCTGGATGCCCTCTCAGGGGAAATGCAGGACGCTCAGGACTGAGGCAGGACATCAAGAGAGCAGCCACCTAAGCTCTTGTTTCTGACCTGTTTTCTAAAAACAAATTCCACTTAAACAGCATCTCCCTTTAAAGCATTTCAACTCATTCTAACAAAATCTAGAGCAGCCTGGTCAGTGAAGTTAGGAGCACTGGAGTTAGCAATGAAATGGGTGAGTTAAAGAAGCGAGTTAGTTATCTGCCACACTGATCCCGATATTAAAATGAAACCAGATAGGGATCATGCTTTAAATAGCCAGGACACTCAATCAGCATTTAAGTGCTCAAAGTTAAGCCAAACAGCTTTCATGGATTCCTGAGAAGAAAATTACCACTTTAAACAAATAACAGACTTCAGTATTAGCAGAAGTGAAGAACTTACAGAAAGCTTAATTGGCACTTAATTTGAGAAAAGCAGAAGGTCTAGCACATGAGACAGGAAGAAGGCCTGGCAAGCGCCACTTGGGGGCGCCTCCCGGAGCACGTGCCCGCTGTGTACTGTACTTACCCCGTTCCACTCTACGCTCATACTCACTTCCTCCCCTCCGTCAGGGCCACTCTCGTACTTGACCACGTCCACGTTGAGGCTCTCACGGCTCCTGCGCTTCTCCATGTTCTCAGGGTCATTGAGCACTTCCGCCACCCTCTGTTTGTGAACATTGTCAAGACCCTGTGAGCCAGGCAGGGGAAAATGGTTTGACCCATTAGCACTTAAGATTTTCTTAGGTATTTCTGAGATACTTCGCTAGAAAAAAAAAAAAGAAAAAAAAACAGTTCTTAATCACTGGAGGGAAAAAAATTGGAACAGTGGTTCCTTGGAGGTGGTGAGGGTGGAGGCAGGGAACTGGAAACACAAAGGACCCCTTAGGGGAACAGTGATGGGGCTTGGATTGCACAGGGCGTGTGCCCGTGTTCAGTTATTCTGGGTCTATACCTAGGACTGCAACTGCTGAGTCATGTGGTTTTCTAAGTTTAACTTTTAGATAAGCCATCAAACTTCTCCAGTGCCTGCACCATTTTACATTCCCACCAGCAAGAAGACATGAGGCTCCAGCCTCTCCACATCCTCACCAAAATGTTATTTTCCATTTGTTCGCTTATTATAGCCAGTCTAGTGGGGATGAGGTGGTATCTCACTGTGATTTCAGTTAATATTTCTATAATGACTAAAGATGTTGAGTATCTTTTCACATGATTGTTGGCTATCTGTGTATCATCTTCAGTAAAATGTCTATTCAGGTCCTTTGCTCATTTTTTAATTGGGTTGTCTTTTTGTCTGGATACCAAAACCTTATGAGATACATCATTTGCAAATATCTTCCCCCATTGCATGGGTGTCCCTTCACTTTTTCTTTTTTTTCTTTTTTCTTTTAGACAGGGTCTCGCTCTGCTGCCCAGACTGGAGTGCAGTGGTACCATCTAAGCTCACTGCAACCTCCACCTCCCGGGCTCAAGCGATCCTCCCACCTCAGACTCCCAAATAGCTGGAACCACAGGCTTGGGCCAACACACCTGGCTAATTTTTAAAAAAAAAAATTTTATAGAGACAAAGTATCACTATGTTGCCCAGGCTGGTTTCGAACTCCTGAGCTCAAGGGATCCTCCCGCCTCAGCCTCCCAAAGCACAGGAATTGCAGGCGTCACCACCACACTCAGTACCCTTTCACTTTCTTGATGATGTCCTTAGATGCACAAGAGCTTTTAACTTCGGTGAATCCAACATATCCAGTTTTTATTTTGCTGTTCATGCTTTTGGGGTCATATTCATGCTATTTTATTTTATTTTAATTTTTGAGACGGAGTCTCGCTCTGTTGCCCAGGCTGGAGTGCAGTGGCGCTATCTCGGCTCACTGCAACCTCTGCCTCCTAAGTTCAAGCGACTCTCCTGCCTTACTCTCCCGAGTAGCTGGGACTACAGGCTTGTGCCACTGCACTGTGTTTTTAGTAGAGATGGGGTTTTGCCATGCTAGCCAGGCTGGTCTCGAACTCCTGACCTCAGGCAATCCACCTACCTCAGCCTCCCAAAGTGCTGGGATTCAGGTGTGAGCCACTGTGCCCAGCCTCATGCTTTTTTTTTAAATTGAGATGGAGTCTCATTCTGTCACCCAGGCTGGAGTGCAGTGGCATGATCTCAGCTCACTGCAGCCTCCACCTCCCAGGTTCAAGCGATTCTCCTGTCTCAGCCTTCCGAGTAGCTGGGATTACAGGATTACAGGCGTGTGCCACCACGCCCAGCTAATTTTTGTATTTTTAGTAGAGACGGGGTTTCACCATGTTGGCCAGGCTGGTCTCGAACTCCTGACCTCAGGTGATCTGCCCACGCTGGCCTCCCGAAGTGCTGGGATTAAAGGTGTGAATCACCACGCCCGGCCTCATGCTCTTTTAAACAATATAGCTTTATTTGTTCAAACTAAAATAATCAACATTTTCTATTTCTAAACCAAGCTTTCAATAAAAGTCATGTAAAAGAGAACCAACCATTCAATTCAAAGTTCCCATGGGCCGGTTAAGGACAGAAGTATGACTAACCTGTTTACGAGACCGCATAGCAGCTTCTTCTAATGTATCTGCAGCTTCAAATTTGCCTTGACGTCTGTAAAGTGCCCCAAGGTTTTTTAGAGTGGTTGTAACAGTTGGACTGTAAGAAAGCACATGACATCCAGAACTATGACATATAAGCTCTGAACAACCACTATCAACAGCACATAATCTAAAGAACTAACAGACTTATGTTTTGGCTTGAATATATTTCAACTTTCTCTTGTACTTTTTTGAAACTGTAAAATTCTAAAGCGTTCTTCCCTCTCAAGTAGCTCTGCCTCCCATGACCCTGGCCCTTCCTGTAGACAGCCCCTTTAGGCCAGGCTAACACCACACTCCATCCAGGCTGAGGCGGCTCTCACAGACCACTGGCCACTCTGTCGACAGAAACATCTGGGCCAGGTCTGTGTGGTGATCAGCATGCTTTCCCTGGAGACAGCTAGGTCTGCGCCAGCAGTAATGACGAACAGTGCTCTGAATGTCGCTGCTCACGTGCTCCCGTCTCCCCTCAAGTACCCGGGAGAAGACAGCAAAGCAGAACCTCCCTATCAGTGGGGTGTGAGGGCAGAGGATAAATGCTTCATGTACCAGGGAAGCAATAAGCAGATGGCTGAGAGGGCAGCTGTGTTTCTGTATTCTTTCTTTTTTATTTGCCAACTGTATCATTGGGCTTGATGTTTCTGCATTCTTGATAGAGCAGACTTACTAAAAAAAATTATAAATAAACCTAGATTCATTTCAGCATAGATAAGTACTTCGAGAGATTTCTGTTCACTTTCTTACAATAGGCATTTTGGGTACAGAAATAAAGAAGCTATTTTCTATGTCTCTGAAACAATTAATCTATGATAAGTGCTATGGGAGCCCTAGAGAGAGTTCAGAGAGTTTTCTGAAAATAGATGAATGGTGGGCTGAGTCTTAAAGGATGAGGAAAGTTAAGAGTGGAAAGACACAGTGGCTCATGCCTGTAATCCCAGCACTTTGGGAGGCCAAGGCGGGTGGATCACCTGAGGTCAGGAGTTCAAAACCAGTCTGGCCAACATGGTGAAACTCCGTCTCTACTAAAAATACAAAAATTAGCCGGGCATGGTGACAGGCTGTAGTCCCAGCTATTCGGGAGGCTGAGGCAGGAGAATCGCTTGAACCTGGGAGGTAGAGGTTGTAGCGAGCCAAGATCGCGCCATTGCACTCCAGCCTGGGTGACAAGCGTGAAACTCTGTCTCAAAAAAATAAATAAAGAGTGGAAAGACAGCAAAACAGGTGGGCCACCTGGACCCAGGGACGGCAGCCATCACAGAGGGCAGTCTGCACAGGCTCGGGCTCAAGAGACAAGGCTCTCGGGCCGGCCACGGAGGGGCCTACACTTCCCTCTGCAGAGGACAAGGTCCCATGGGCTGTGAGGAAAAGGAGTGTGTGTGTGTATTTGCGTCTCCAGTGCTGCGTGTGAGGAGCTGGCTTTCCCAGGCCTGCTGGCACGCTTGTCATGAATTTACTGTATGGTTTCTGCCATTAAAAGTAAAAGTAATGGCAAAATTGCAATTACCTTTGCACCAACCTAATATGATGGTGGGTTTTATACATGTAAATGATCTCATTTACAAAGTTAGTGGGGTTTTTTAAATTGGAATTCGGGAAAAACATGGGACTGTGCACTTAAGGAACACTACACATCGGTCATTTATAAGCTGCCCTGTAGAACACAATTACCTTCCCCCTGCTTTTTGATTTTTCCAGCCAAACGCAATTCCAGACGTACCTATCAACTTTGCAGGCTTTGTACCAGCCGCCATACTCTCCAAAAGATGTCCCATCCTTTTGCTTTCCCTAAATTATAACAAATAATTTCAAATGAATAATTATCTTGAATGCAGTATACACAATTTAGAAAATCTCAAAATAATAAATTCTCACTTTGCATTCTTCTCTTTCTTCAGCATGCATCCAGATGGGCTTATTTTCATCTAGGGAAGAAAACACAGCATACAGGTTGAGCATCCTTAATCCAAAACTCCAAAATCTGAACTGCTCTAAGGGGAATTTCCTTTGAGTGTCAAGCCGGCACCCAAAAAGTTTCAAATTTTGGAGCACTTTGAATAATGGGATACTTAACCTGTACTATAAATGAAGGATAACAGAGCCTGCTAAGTAAAATAGAAATCATTAAGCCTTGGTGGTTGCTTTTTTATTTTTTTGAGATGGAGTCTCACTCTGTTGCCCAGGCTGGAGTGCAGTGGTGTGATCTCGCCTCACTGCAACCTCCACCTCCTGGGTTCAAGTGACTCTCCTGCCTCAGCCTCTCAAGTAGCTGGGATTATAGGCGGCTGCCACCACACCCAGCTAATTTTTTTTGTATTTTTAGTAGAGATGGGGTTTCGTCATGTTGGCCCAGCTGGTCACTCCTGACTTCAAGTGATCCACCTGCCTCAGCTTCCCAAAGCGTTAGCATTACAGGCGTGAGCCACTGCGCCCAGCCTGTTTTCTTTTTTATATGATCCTTGTTAGATAGTACTTCTTACAGCATGGACAGATTAGGTTCACACTGGAGAAAAAGTCTGTGGAAGACAGAGCTGGACACCAAGCAACAGGTAAGACACAGGGCACAGAATCAATGTCCTGAGACAGGTGGGCAACTGTTAAGACACCCCAACAAATGCTAGGGCCCTGTAATGTAACTTCTAAAACGCTAGCTGCTCAAGTAGCATAATGGAGTATTCAGAATGTGAGCACTAAACAAAAACATTAAACAATAGTCTAAGAAAAAGTAGTAAGATGTTGGTAGCAAAAGTAGAAAAGATACAAATCAAGGCCGGGTGCGGTGGCTCACACCTGTAATCCCAGTACTTTGGGGGACTTAGGCAGGAGGATCACCTGAGGTCAGGAGTTCGAGACCAGCCTGGCCAACATGGTGAAAACCTGTCTCTACTACAAATACAAAAATTAGCCGGGCGTGGTGGTGTGCGCCTGTAATCCCAGCTACTCGGGAGGCTGAGGTAGGAGAATCACTTGAATCCAGGAGGCAGAGGTTGCAGTGAGCCAAGATCATGCCATTGCACTCCAGCCTGGGCAACGAGAAAGAAATTCTGCCTCAAAAAAAAAAAAAAAAAAGAAAGCAAACAAATCAATATTCGTTTTAAGTCATCTCCTCGGAACACTCACGCAAGTTTCTAGACAACCAACAGACCCATGCCATGGAGGAAAAAGCCACCTTAAAAATACTGTTTATGAAAATATTTTTATGACTGAAAAGGTACTCACACTAAAAATGTAAAGAAAATAAGCAGTATACATGATGATATGGACGGTATGGTTTGAAATCTGTAAACCAAAGGCACAGAAGGAAGGAAAGACATTAAAAATGTGAAAAGATGAATATGGGTGATTCTCCTGTTTGCATTTCTGTGTGAATTGGATAGGTCTCTGCAGTGAGGACATGAAGATGGACTGGGTGATGCTCCTGTCTCCATCTCTGCATGAACTGTGTAGGTCTCTGCAGTGAGGACATGTTATGGGCTCTGGGCACTGCAATCCCAGTCTAACTGCTTCTCAGCCTCGGGGCCTCATGCAAGTCACTTAGTCTGTGGTGTCCCTTTTTTTTTTTTTTTTTTTTTTGAGACGGAGTCTCACTCTGTCACCCAGGCCCCAGGCTGAAGTGCAGTGGCACGATCTCGGCTCACTGCAAGCTCCGCCTCCTGGGTTCACGCCATTCTCCTGCCTCAGCCTCCCAAGTAGCTGGGACTATAGGCGCCCGCCACCATGCCCGGCTAATTTTTTGTATTTTTAGCATAGACGGGGTTTCACTGTGTTAGCCAGGATGGTCTCGATCTCCTGACCTCGTGATCCACCTGCCTTGGCCTCCCAAAGTGCTGGGATTACAGGCGTGAGCCACCACGCCCAGCCTGTGGTATCCTTGCTTTTAAAATGGGGTAATGTTTGACCCGCTGCACAGGACTGCTGTGAAAGTGAAGTGAAATCACACATTTAAACTATTTAGCTTAATGATGTACACAGTTAAGTGCTTAATAAACAGTAACTAATACTATTAGTATATTACTATTAGTCAAGTCATTATACAATTAAATTCACTTGAAACGGGAGTATATTTCTTACCATCTACAGAACCAAACTCCCTTTCATGTGCACGAGTGAGAATCTCTTTGTACAGTGTTTCTGCTTGCTTGAACTTTCCTTGTTTCAAATAGCAGGATGCCTTAAAATAAAATAAAATAAAATATTTCATATCTTTCAGATGTAAATAAAGCATACATTTTAATCTCCACTTAAATGAGAAAGTGTTTGGACTTGGGAAGAAAGCACTCCTGGCCCCCTCCCTAGTGCTGTGCCAGTCAACACACCAGGTTATTTTTCGTCTTAGCCACGTTGGGGTCATCAGGTCCCAGTTTTGTCTGGTAGATCTCGAGGGCTCTTTGATAATAATATTCTACTTCTTCATACTTGCCCTGGTTCTGGCACAGTAAGGCCAAGTTATTTAACTGCTTGGCAACATCGGGGTGATCCTTCCCCAAAACCTGAAAATAAAAAACAGCATATTAGACACACTTATTCTGCTCCCATCCAATCCATTCTCCACCCTACTGTCACGTTAGGATCTTCCTCAACACAAGCACGACTGTGCTACACTTTCAGATTTAAATCCTTAACTGGCTCCCCACACCATGTAATAATAAAATAACCAGCATTTATCAAATTCTTACACATGAGGGGAGGGAGGGAACTGTGCTAATTTTCTTTAGCTGTGTTAATTATTGTAGTAATCCTTCATGGTAGGTACATTTTTGTACATTTATTGTACTATGTACAAATGTATACATTAGGCACATTTTGAAGATAAGGAAATGGGCTTTGTAAAGGCTATGTGAGTTTTACTGCCAGGTTCTGGAAGAGCCCACAGCTGTCCCAGTTGCCCAGGACGCTCTTCTAGCCCTCCCCACTAGCAATGACTTATCCTTCAGGGTTCTCCTCAGTTCCCCTCAAAAGAGACTTCCCTCGGCCACCCCACCTCACCTAGTGAACTCACAGGCACATCACCTGTTTGTTCTTTCTTTGTAAGAATCACTTCTCTAAACTACCTTGAATATTCTTTATTACATGTAAGCCCCAAGAGTGCAAATTCTTTGTCTCTCTTCTTCACCAATGTAATCTCCGCATCGAAAAAGGGGCCTGGCACAGAGATGGATGAATGAACACTAACCTCCTCCCTCAGTACCTTGAACAAGTGATGAGTTCTCTCTGCTTTGTGCCTTTACACATGTGGTCCTCAGGGAGGTAAGCTGCCTCTCTACTCCTTTCTGCATTCCCCACCTCCCTATGCCTAGGACACTTTTAACTCAATTATTCAAGATGCAGTTCCAACATCGACCTTCCCTGAGAAACCATCCCCAACACCCCCTGGCTCTGGCCCGCAGGAGCCCACACTCCATATCCTCCCAGAGCTCTCTATTCTAGATGCTGATGTGCCCTCTGCGGTCCTCAGTCTGTCCAATGGACTGTGTCCTAGTGGAAGGAACTACATCTCTGACCTGTAAATCACCAACTCTAAGCAGGGGGCTCTAAATGCATGAAAGGGTAAATACATGAATGAATTTGGCAGGTCATCTTATATGGTTCCTAATCCTTAATTTGATACTTTTGTGCTCTCCCTGACTTTAACTCCAGCCCACCCCAAATTCGACCATTCTATTTCAGAAATATCAAGCAGATTGACAGCATGATAAAATATTACCTGTATAATTTGATAAGGAGCCTCTTTTTATTTTCACTCCCCCAATTCCTTGCCATGTGGCTCAAAATTAACTATAAGAATCACTGATAAATAATCACAAAAAATACCTGGTTAAAATACCATTTGTGCGGCTGGGCGCAGTGGCTCACGCCTGTAATCCTAGCACTGTGGGAGGCTGAGGCAGGTGGATCACCTGAGGTCAGGAGTTCGAGACCAGCCTGGCCAACATGGTGAAACCCGATCTCTACCAAAAAATACAAAAATTAGCCGGGTGTGGTGGCACATGCCTGTAATCCCAGCTACCCAGGAGGCTGAGGCAGGAGAATCCCTGGAATCCAGGAGGCGAAGGCTGCAGTGAGCCGAGATCATGCCACTGTACTCCAGCCTGGGCGACACAGCAAGACTCCGTCTCAGAAAAAAAAAAAAAAACACAATTTGTGGTCATTCATCGGATAGACCCAATACCTGAATCTTCATAACATCTAAAGAGACTGTCATACAGAGCACTGCTGAAATGAACAAGTTGTTATTTTTTTAATACCTAATTACCATAAACTGTAGCAGCTGGTATTAAATATACACGACATTGACTTAATCTATAGCTCTGAGTTAATCTTTAGTTATAATAATTACTTCATTTTTCAGCTTCATAAAGCATATTTGGTGAATTTATCTTTAAACTATCATGTTTTTCTTATTGACAAGCACATGTTCCACTGCCAAATGCAATGCTCCCAGGCTTTCCATCTCTAGTCCTCAGACATGTCTTCTTCAATCAGAGTCACTTCTAGGCCATATCAGGCTTGGACGGCACCAGACTCAGGACTGCACCTTTCTAAATGCACACGCCTCATAACTGGACCTTCTTTTCTTTTTTTTTTCTTTAGAGACGAGGTCTCACTATGTTACCCAGGCTGGTCTTAAACTTCCTAGGCTCAAGTGATCCTCCCACCTTGGCCTCCCAAAGTGCTGGGATTACAGGCATGAGCCACTGCGCCCAGCCTGTAATTGAGTCTTAAACACTGATTTGTATGGGCCAATCTGGCTTTGTTTTGTGGGCTATTTCCTAATTAAATGAGTTGTTTTCAGCTAATAGTCAGTTAAAAACACAACACAGTGGTTATTTCTCAAAACCTAAAACCGAAAAATTTTTAAAAACACAAAAAACAGGGCCGGGCACGGTGGCTCAGCCTGTAATCCCAGTACTTTGGGAGGCCAAGGCGGGTGGATCAGGAGGTCAAGAGATCGAGAACATCCTGGCCAACATGGTGAAACCCCATCTCTACTACAAATAACAAAAATTAGCTGGACGTGGTGGTGCGTGCCTGTAGTCCCAGCTACTTGGAAGGCTGAGGCAGGAGAATCACCTGAACCATGGAGGTGGGGGTTGCAGTAAGCTGAGATCACGCCACCGCACTCCAGCCTGGTGACAGAACGAGACTCCGTCTCAAAAAAAAAAAAAAACCACACACACACAAAACAAAAATCTCAAAGAAGACGACTGCCCCCTTCTTTTGTACCTTTTCTCGGATTTCCAGAGCTCTTTTACACAATGGCTCTGCTTCTTTGTACTTCCCTCTTTTACCATAAAGGACTGCAAGGTTATTCAAAGTCGCCGCCACCTGTAAACACAGAGAGAACTACTAAGAATGGTAAAAGATAACCAAATAGAGTACATTTATACACCACATATTCATTTATACTCAATCTACACAGTAAAGCATTCTTAGTCGGATAGAACAATATGACTTCAGTTAAAACGAAAAGCGCAATTCACTAGAGTATAGATTATACAAAGTAACACTGCAGAATACTAAAATTAAACAAATCAACATCAACAACGTAATATTGACTCTTTAAAAATTTCCCCGGAAGCCACAAAGCCAACCAAAACAGATTCATACGCAAATCTGACCAGATTTTAATGAAGACAATATAATTATTCAGAAAAAAATTTCTAGAAGGACATGCAACTTGATTTACAATCAAAAACTACAGTTGGTGATCCATCTGAGGGGGGGTCATAAACAAATGAAGTGTGCTCTGGCCTGTCGCTAGCACTGAGTTAAGGGAAGACCTCCTACCTGCACCATCTAGGGAGAAGGCAGCGCTTAAACTTTCCCTGTTGAGTTTAATGGTAAAATGAGTTGGATAAAAGAAATATATGGGGAAAATAAAACATAAAAAGAATGAAAGAACTGGATATACAAACCGCAGGATGATCTTTGCCCAAAGTTTTCTCACGAATAGCCAAGGCATCATTCAGTAGGTTAGCTGCATCTTTGTATTTATTCTGATCCCTAAATGGAAAAACACAAATTAAGTGTTTTAGATAAGTGTTTCAGATGTAGATCACTACAGCTTTTCTTTTCTTTTCTTTTTTTTTTTTTTTAAGACAGAGTCTCACTCTGTTGCACAGGCTGGAGTGCAGTGGTGCCATCTTGGCTCACTGCAACCTCCGCCTCCCAGGTTCAAGTGATTCTCCTGCCTCAGCCTCCCGAGTAGCTAGGATTACAGACATAACGCCTGGCTAATTTTTGTATTTTTAGTAGAGACGGGATTTCACCACGTTGGCCAGGCTGGTCTCAAACTCCTGACCTCATGATCCACCCGCCTAGGCCTCCCAAAGTGCTGGGGTTACAGGCACGAGCCACCGTGCCCGGCCTCACTACAGCTTTTTTAAATGTAATTTTCAACTACAGAAATAAAAGTTAAGCTTAAATTATTTAAGAAAAACCACAGGGCCGGGCGCGGTGGCTCACGCCTGTAATCTCAGCACTTTGGGAGGCTGAGGCGGGCGGATCACGAGGTCAGGAGATCAAGACCATCCTTGCTAACACAGTGAAACGCTGTCTCTACTAAAAATAAAAAAAAAAAATAGCCGGGCATGGCAGCGTGCGCCTGTTGTCCCAGCTACTGGGGACGCTAAGGCATGAGAATGACGTGAACCCGGGAGGCAGAGCTTGCAGTGAGCATAGACTGCACCACTGCACTCCAGCCTGGGTGACAGAGCAAGACTCCGTCTCAAAAGAAAAAAAAAAAAAGAAAAAAGAAAAACCACAAGCTTATGGATGGGGAAAAAACACTGGAAGGAAATCCATCAATAAATGGACTGGCAAGGTGAACTCTGGAGTCAGACCCAACTAGCTTCTGAACTTGACCTTCCCATCTAGGCCATTGGGAAGATAATGTCCCCATACTACAGTGTTGTCCTGCGTATGCCAGCTGGCCAGCACAGAATAAGTGCAACAGTCTAGAACAATGGACCAAGCTTGCATTTGGTATCAGACAGAATTAATTCTAGTGTCTGAGCTTGGGCTCTACCAGTTAATAGCTACACAGCTTTGGGTACATTAAGTGACCTCACACAGTCCCAGCCTTCCCATCTACAAAGCAAGTATATGATCTATTGCACAGTCTTGCTGTAAGAAGATATGCTACATGTATACTGAAAAAGTCTTTTAAAAAACAAGAAACAAGAGTAAATATATTGTTGTGTCTGAACTTGGTACTCAATCTGCCTCCATTTTGTTGAGTATGGAGGAACAAAGAATCTTTCTTGATTGGAGTAAAACAGAAACACCCCAGAACCAGAAACTCAGTTTAAGTGTGCTACTCACTACTGATGTGACTGAGAACAAGTACTTGCTTTTGAGACTTAGCACACATCTTTCTCAAATGAGTAGTAGTAACTGCCTGGCAAGGCTTTCCCCTGAAAAACGTGAGAAAGGTTAATAAGGCTTCTAGAACCTCTGAAGCACACCAATTCTGGCCAAGTATTAATATATTGTTGTTTCTTCTTTCATCCTATTACATCCTATTGTAAGCTGCCTCAAACTTTTTGTGAAAGTCAGCAAGTACAAAATAGAGTTCCAAAAAGTAGTGGCCAGGTGCGGTGGCTCACACCTGCAATCCTAGCACTTTGGGAGGCTGAGGCGGGCAGACTGCCAGAGCTCAGGAGTTCAAGACAAGCCTGGACAACACAGTGAAACCCCATCTCTACTAAAATACAAAAAATTAGCCAGGCGTGGTGACATGCACCTGTAGTCCCAGCTACTCGGGAGGCTGAGGCCAGAGAATTGTAGCAAATGCAATTTAAAAATAAGCTACCAAGGCTGGGCACAGTGGTTCACGCCTGTAATCCCAGCACTCTGGGAGGCCGAGGCGGGTGGATCACCCGAGGTCAGGAGTTTGAGATCAACCAACATGGCAAGACCCTGTCTCTACTAAAAATACAAAAATTAGCTGGGCGTGGTGGCAGGCACCTGTAATCCCAGCTACTCAGGAGTCTGAGGCAGAAGAATCACTTGAACCCAGGAGGCAGAGGTTGCAGTGAGCTGAGATTGTGCCATTGCACTCCAGCCTGGCCAACAAGAGTGAAACTCCATGTAAAAAAAATAAAATAAAATAAGCTACCTAAAGTGTTATGAGAATTAAATGAGGCCGGACATGGAGGCTCACGCCTGTCATCCCAACACTTTGCGAGGCCAAGGCGGGTGGGTCACCTGAGGTCAGGAGTTTGAGACCAGCCTGACCAAGATGATAAGACCCTGTCTCTACTAAAAATAAAAAAAAATTAGCTGGGCATGCTGGCGGGCGCCTGTAATCCCAGCTACTCGGGAGGCTGAGGCAGGAGAATCGCTTGAACCTGGGAGGCAGAGGTTGCAATGAGCCAAGATGGTGCCATTGCACTTCAGCCTGGGCGACAGAGCAAGACTCCGTATCAAAAAAAAAAGAAAAGAAAAAGAAAAAAAATGGCCAGGCACGGTGGCTCATGCCTGTAATCCCAGCACTTTGGGAGGCCGGGGTGGGTGGAATCACCTGAACCCGGGACACAGAGGTTGCAGTGAGCTGAGATCACACCATTGCACTCCAGCCAGGGGTACAAGAGCGAGACTTTGTCTCAAAAAAAAAAAAAAAAAAAAAATTAAATGAGATGAAGTATACTAAGCACTTCTGTAAACAATGACATATTATAAAATGTCTGGGACTATTAGTTAGCAGTGGTTCTCAGATGTGGTCCCAAACCAACAGCAGTCAGCCTCGACTGGAACTTATTAGAAACCCAGACCTACCCTAGCCCTGCTGAACCAGAAACTCTGGGAGTGGGACCAGCACACTGTGACTTGTTAAATCAAGTGGGCTTAAGAAGCCCACGAAGAACTCAAATTGAAAAGAAAACAAAAATAGAATAGTAAAGCATTAAAATCCCAACAGAAAAATGTGCAAGGTAACAGGAAATTCACAGAAGGATACAAATGACTAAAAATACATAATCAAAGAAATACAAATTAAAACACAATGCATACTCTATCTCCACCAACGGAACAGAGCCCCCCACCTCCAGGGTGGCACCTGTGCGGCAGGAGCATGGGCAGACACAGCCTTTCTGAGTGGCAGTTTGGCAGCAGGTACCAAGGACTATAAAATGTTTATACTCTAACCCATCTTAGGAATTTATCCTAAAAAAAGAAATACATGGCTGGGCACAGTGGCTCACACCTGTAATCCTAGCACTTTGGGAGGCCAAGGAGGGTGGATCACCTGAGGTCAGGAGTTTTGAGACCAGCCTGGCCAACATGACAAAACACTGTCTCTACTAAAAAATACAAAAAATTAGCGGGGCTTGGTGGCAGCTGCCTGTAATCCCAGCTACTTGGGAGGCTGAGGCAGGAGAACCGGTTGAACTCGAGAGGCTGAGGTTGCAGTGAGCCGAGATCACTCCACTGCACTCTAGCCTGGGCGACAAGAGCAAAACTCCATCAAGACACAAGAAAGGACAGGACAGGACAAGACAGAAAGAAAAGAAAAAGAAAAGAAAAGAGAAGAGAAGAGAAGAGAAGAGAAGAGAAGAGAAGAGAAGAGAAGAGAAAGAAAGAAAGAAAGAAAGAAAGAAAGAAAGAAAGAAAGAAAGAAAGAAAGAAAGAAATCAATCAATCAATCAATCCAGGCCAGGCATGGTACCTCGCAGCTCACACCTATAATCCCAGCACTTTGGGAAGCCAAGGTGGAGGATCATTCGGAGCCCAGGAGTTTGAGACCAGCCTGGGCAACACAGTGAGACTCCATCTCTACAATCAATCAATCAATCAATCCAAAATCTTGAACAAACCTTATAATGATCAGTAAAAAATTAAAGGCAAAAAAAAGCTTAAAATTATGTGTCCCTTAATACAAGAATGATGAAATAACAAGCTGAAAGGTAGAATACTGAATATGAATACATATGCAGCTACTATTTTTTTTCCAAACATCTACGCACGTGGGTCAACTCTCACACTATAACGCTAGGGAAAAACACAAGAGTGACAGAGCCATGGCATCCCTAGCACCCGGCAGTGATGTGTGTGCCCATGCACACTGTGCACAACAAAAACCTAGTTATGCTTACTTAACTCATTTATATTAATAATATCCAGTGCTGTCCAGAAACTTCCATATGTTTTAATGGGCATATAAGTTTAAAAAAAAAAAAAAAAAAAAACCTTGGCCAAGTGCAGTGGTTCACACCTGTAATCCTAGCACTGTGGGGTACCGAGCTGAGCAGATCACTTAAGCCCAGGAGTTCGAGACCAGCCTGGACAACATGGCAAAACGCTGTCTCTGCAAAATATATAAAATTTAGCTGGGTGTAGTGGTGCATGCCTGTGGTCCCAGCTACTCAGGAAGGTGAGGCAGGAAGACTGCTCGAGGCCAGGAGTCGGAGGTTGCAATGACCCATGATGGCGTCACTGAGCGAGACCCTATCTCAAAAAAAATTGTTTTGGAATGAAATGTCTCAATCTATTAAGAGCTAAATGCAAATATCTCTAAGAATTTCCTGCAGTGAAATATGCAAACAATTGGCCAGGCACAGTGGCTCATGCCTGTAATCCCGGCACTCTGGGAGGCCAAGGCAGAAGGATCACTTGAGGTCAGGAGTTTGAGACCAACCTGGCCAACATGGTGAAACCCCATCTCTACTAAAAATACAGAAGTTAGCCAGGCATGGTGGCGTGCGCCTGTAGTCCCAGCTACTCAGGAGGCTGAAGCAGGAGAATCACTTGAACTCAGGAAGCAGAGGTTGCAGTGAGCTGAGATCACACCACTGCACTCCAGTCTGGGTGACAGAGCCAGATTCTGTCTCAAAAAAAAAAAAAAAAGAAAATATGCAAACAATCTCAACATTCACCAACAGGAAAACAGTCAAAAAATGTCTAGAATGTCCACGAAACCCTGCTGCATAGTCATGGGGCAGACCAAGCTGCTGACAAACTACAGAGCCAAAGGCAAAGGGCACGGCCTCATTTTAAATAGTGTTGTTATAACAGGGGGCTTACTTTCTTATTTGTGTGTTTTTATTTTATCAACTTTCAAAACTTATTTTTAAAGAAATCACTTATGCGTGTGGGCAGTCATATCACCGCATTTCTCTTCAAGCGTCATTAGGCCCTGTACTCTCTTCTTCCTCCACACGTCCTCCTCCTTGCTCAGGTTCCCCTCGCCCCACCCCAACAACCTCAACTCTGTCCCAACAGCATACCCTGCCTCCGGCTCCAGCCCCCAACTGCATCCTAGGCACTGAGCCAAAGGAACTCTTCTACCACACAACTCAGAGCCCACCACTCCCCTGGGGCATCCTTCAGCAGGGGTGAAAGGGTTAGGGGAGCACACAGGGACAAAGGGCAAGTTGAATCCTGGATTCCAAAAGGAGGTACAGAGTACCAGGCCTCACAAGGCAGAAGACACTGTCAGGCCAAGTGGGAAGGCTATTTAGACAAAAGCCGCCGCCTGCACAGGGTCTTGTGGAAAAGGTCAAAACAGCTTGGTTTGGCTGGTGTGAGGGGTACATCATGGGCTATTCTAAACAAGCTGAACTGAGTGGTCACGGGCAGCGTCTGTTCTGATTCAGTGACACCCTTCCACAAAGCTTGCTAAATATTTTTAATTTAACCCGTTTAAAGAGAAGTGGATATGGTTGAAAAGTAGTTTATATAGATACATAAAAATATATTTTAAGGGGCAAGATGGTTAAAAACATTGTCTCTAGGTAAAATTCAGTAGGTAAACAAAAGTGACTAGCCTGTACACCAAGGCCAGGATGTTGAGCATGGTGGCCACGTCCGGGTGGTCGTGTCCTGAAGTCTTCTCCAGGTCCTCCAGGGCCTGCTTGCAGAGGGGCACAGCTACCTCGTAGCGCCCCTGCGAGGCGTACTGGATCACCAGGTTGTGGAGCGTCCGCAGCCGCGCGGGGATCTCGTAGCCGCCCTGCTGGGCAGCCGCGGCTGCGCTGCTGTGCTGCTGCTGGACTGCACCGAGAAAGTTCACTTCAGATGGGTTTTTAAAGACAATTACCCAGATGAGTCAGTTTCTTTAAAATTATCTTTACTAGCTTTGGTTCAAGTTAGTATTTGGCCTCCAGTGCTATTTAAATCTTTTCGTAGTACTGCCTGGGCAGGCAGGGTAAGAGTAGTGGCTGTAGTGTCAGGGATGGCACCATGGCCGCTCAGTGCCATGAGACTCCTCTTGGCGCCATGAAACAAGCAGAATAAGTAATTCTGACCTCTTCACCCCATAAGAATCTGCAGATCACGCCTGAACTGCACATGCATGCCGCTGTATCCTAGGGTCTGCTCTAGCATATTCCTGTATCCCAACACACAACACAAATTATTTTGGAAAACCAAAGGCAACCCTGCTCTGGTGGTGCTTCCTCCAGGCAGGCCGCATGCACTAAGGCTGCCACTGATTGCTATGACCGTGTTCTAGGGGGAAAACGCCTCTCTCCTGCACTCGGTAACATTCCCGCATCACCCGTCACTCACTTCCTTGCCCTGGGTCGTCTTCGTCATTGGGGAAAAGGTCATCCAGAGGCTCTTTGGTAGAATCAGTGTCTTTGTCCTCCTATAAAACAGACCCAGGACATCACTTCATCTTACAAGTACTATACACATCCTGTCCTGAAAATCTTTAATATTAAATACATTTTAACTAAGAATCTTAGAAAAGATGATCAGTTTTTAACATCAAATGTAGGATTGCTGACGATCTGGCTTATCCATCAGTTGAACAGGAGTAATGAAAAGCTTGCTAGACTAAGAACACAAATACTTAAGTGCAGACCAGAGTTTGACGAAATGGGCCATGGCTGCATTTCCATGCCTCAGATCCTTCTCCTGCGCTCTGAGGGAGGTCTAGGAGAGCAGGGAAAACCCTGACTCAAAATAAAATCTTATTTGGGAACCAAATAGGTAGCAACAGATGAAAATGGTACATCTCTGATCCCCAGAGAAGTGGAGGGGCTAGATTCCTCACCACCACAATCAGCTCTGGGGCAGGATCCCTGGGAGCAGTTTGAAACCTCCCAGCTTTTAAAAGGCCTGTGACCCATGTTTCCCCACATATTGCTGATTAGTCAAAGAAATAAAATCAGAAACTACATAATGGAAAAGACAGGTAACAGCCTGACCAGTAAGAAATTAGCTTTGTCATGGGGCAGATGAACACTGCTTGGCTCCGGAAGGGAAAATGTGATAAAGACATACTGCTTTTAGAATATTCCTGTCTGGGATGCATAATCCAGGCATTAGATGAACCCCAACTGAGGAATGATGGACGAAATAACTGGCCTGCATTTCTCAAAAGCACCAATGTCACGAAAGACAACCACAGACGGAGACCCCATTCCATGTGAAAGGCTACTCAAGAGATATGACAGCCACATGCAGGATGCGCCCCTGAATCGGACCCTGGGACACAGTGAAACAATGCCATGAAGGATGCTGTTGGCAGTTAACAAAATGAGAGTATGAGCTGCAGAGGAGAGCATATACTGGGTCTGTGTGCCCTTGGCCCTGGACTGCCACAGAAGAACCCCTCACCCTAGGGAAAGATGCCCAGCAGCAGTAAGCAGCCGTGGCACGTGCTATGCCACTATGTGAACAAGGTTCAGAACAAACAGGCACTCGTAAGTACTCTGGAAAGGGTAAGGAGAGTCAGCTCATTGGATGTTTTCTTCAAGTTTAACACTTTTTCAGAATAATAAATTTTAAAAATCTCCGATCCTACGAAACCAGCTTTCCTCTTCTCAACATCCTCCAGTGTCCCAGGTCAATCACTGCTGGCATCGACATCTGCAAAGCACTTGCATTTCCACAGCACTCTGGAGCAAGCACATCTTTTATTTATTTATTGCTTGTTTGTTCTTTTGAGACAGGGTCTCCCTCTGCCACCCAAGCTGGAGTACAGTGGCATGATCTTGGCTCACTGCAACCTCTGCCTCCCAGGTTCATATGATTCCATGCCTCAGCCTCCCAAGTAGCTGGGACCACAGGTGCACTCCACCACACCCAGCTAATTTTTTTGTATTTTTTAATAGAGATGCGGTTTTGCCATGTTGGCCAGGCTGATCTTGAACTCCTGGCTTCAGGTGATCCGCCCGCTTCAGCCTCCCAAAATGTTGGGATTACAGGCATGAGCCACCGCATTGGCCTTAATTTTTTTTTTTTTTTGAGACAGAGCTTTATTCTGTCATCTAGACTGGAGTGCAATGGCGTGATCTTGGCTCACTGCAACCTCCATCTCCTGGGTTCAAGCGATTCTCCTGCCTCAGCCTCCTGAGTAGCTGTGATTACAGGTATGTGCCACCACACTTGGCTAATTTTTGTATTTTTAGTAGAGATAGGGTTTCACTATATTGGCCAGGCTGTCCTCCAACTCCTGACCTCAAGTGATCTGCCTGCCTCGGCCTCCCTAAGGGCTGGGATTACAGGCATGAGCCACCGTGCCCAGCCACATCTTTTAAATCAAAACATTCAGTTGGACCCTAACCTAGAGGAGATGTGAGGGAGGAATATGGTATAAGCCTTTTGAAATAGCATGCTGTCAACTAAACTGTGTTCTCCCCAAATTCCTATGTTAAAGCCCTAACCCCCAGTGTAATGGTATTTAGAGATGAAACCTTTGGGAGGTGATTAGGATAAGATGAGCTTGAAAGTGTGGGGCCTTCATGATGGGATTAGTGCCCTTATAAAAAGAGACACCAGAGAGCTTACTCCCTCTCTCTCTGTACCATATGAGAACACAACGAGATGGCAGCAGTCTGCAGGCCAGAAAGAAGGCCCTCACCAGAACCAGACCCTGCTGGTACCCTGATCTTGGACCTCCAGAACTATGAGAAAATAAATGTTAAGCCATCCAGCCCGTGGTATTTGTTACAGTAGCCCAAGCAGATGAAGACAGAGGGGAAATGCAGGTTTGCTGATGCTATGCAAAAAACTGTTTCAGTAGTCTTAGGATGGGGATTTGAACCAGAGACGCAAATGTGCACCTCTCTAGTATTCTCATTATGTACATGAACATGTCTGGCATCATACAGGTATTTAAAAAACATTAGTTCCAAATGCAATGTGGAACACGGACTAGGTCCTAGCACAGAAAAGAGATACTAGTGGAAGGCCTGGTGACATCCAACCAAGTCTGTGTTTCAGTTAAGTATTGATGTTAATATCTTAGTTCTGACCACTGTTCTATGATTATGTAAGATTAGGGGAAACTGGGTTATGGGCATATGAATTTTCTTCTCTAACTTTTCAACTTTTCAATCAATTTAAAATTATTCCATTGGAAACTTGAGAGAAGGGTAAAATTTAAAAAATTAAAAATAAGTAAAATAAAATAATTCCAAAATTTAGACATTTTCTTTAAAAAGAAGTTAACTGAGGCCGGACGTGGTGGCTCACGCCTGTAATCCCAGCACTTTGGGAGGCTGAGGCGGGTGGATCACCTGAGGTCAGGAGTGGCCAACATGGTGAAACCCCATCTCTACTTAAAATACAAAAATAGCCAGGCGTGGTGGTGCACACCTGTAATCCCAGCTACTTGGAAGGCTGAGGCAGGAGAATCGCTTGAACCCAGGAGGTGGAGGTTGCAGTAAGCCAAGATCGCGCCATTGCACTCCAGCCTGGCATACAAGAGCAAGACTTTGTCTCAAAAAAAAGTAAAAATAAAAAAAAATAAAAAGAAGTTAACTGGGCTGGGCGCAGTGGCTCACGCCTGTAATTCCAGCACTTTGGGAGGCCGAGGCAGGCGGATCATGAGGTCAGGAGATTGAGACCATCCTGGCTAACAGGGTGAAACCCCGTCTCTACTAAAAACGCAAAAAATTAGCCGGACGCAGTGGCGGGCGCCTGTAGTCCCAGCTACTCGGGAGGCTGAGGCAGGAGAATGGCGTGAACCCGGGAGGTGGAGCTTTCAGTGAGCCGAGATGGCGCCACTGAACTCCGGCCTGGGAGGGACACTCCGTCTCAAAAAAAAAAAAGAAGTTAACTGGCCGTGCGCAGTGGCTCACACCTGTAATCCCAGCACTTTGGGAGGCCGAGGCAGGCAGATCACAAGGTCAGGAGATCAAGACCATCCTGGCTAACACAATGAAACCCTGTCTCTACTAAAAATACAAAAAATTAGCCAGGCGTGGTGGCACATGCCTGTAGTTCCAGCTACTCGGGAGGCTGAGGCAGGAGAATCGCTTGAACCCGGGAGGCGGAGGTTGAAGTGAGCCAAGATTGTGCCATTGCACTCCAGCCTGAGTGACAGAGCGAGACTCCTTGTAAAAAAAAAAAAAAAAAGAAAAAGAAGAAAACCAAGATCCTTTCTTCCACTGCAGATATAGGAAGATAAGCTGGCAAGGGAAGCCAAGGGGAGGATGAGAGAGGTGGCAAGAGAGCCAGGTGGTGTCCAAAGGGCCAGGGGAGTTTCAAAGAGAATGGCAATGCCAAGAGCACCCACCATAAGGGGCAGAGAGCTTGCCCAGAGTCCAGATTCAGACGGCCGGATTGGACCACTGCTACACCAGCAGCTGATGGCATGGAAGCCAAGATACAGAGGGGCAAGGAAGCTCCGGAGCCTAAGCTGGGGCAGACCTCGGGGCAGACCTCGTTGAAGGTAATGGTGTCTCTCTGGATTGTGGCTTATATTTACAAAACATTTTTGCATGTTCTGGTCAATGTTCTAATATGAAAAGAATATGGCAAACGGAACCTCTATGACTTTCCCAGGGACTCCATTTTAAACATTAGCACCACATTTGCTACAGAGCCACTCACGGATGGGGAAATGTCGTCGTCATATTTTTTTAGCTGATTCATAAACTCCAGATGCTTCTTCTCCTCCTCCAGTTGAGCCACAGACTGCTCACTCTTCTGCAGTTTCTGCTGCGTGTTGGCCAGTTCATCCCGTAGCCACTGATTCTCTTGGCATAGACGACGAACCTGCGCACGCAGTTTCTGCTTCTCGGACTCCACAGCATTCAGGTGATTTGACAAAGCCATCATAACCTGAGCAGACAGAAATGTGTGCAGCACTGTGGCACGTTGTCCAGCAAGAGTCCCTCCCACCTGTGCGAACATTCTGTGGCTGGGGCTGTAGCCTACACTCGCAGATATTTTCTCCAAAGTACATATAAGTACAATCTGCCATTTATTTCTCTTTTCCCCTTCAGCCACAGACTACATAGCAGATAAAGAATATCACACGCTCAGAATTCCTACAAAAAAATACTTATTTTTTTGAAGAGCATGTCAAATGGACGAGCAATGAAAACACAGCTACCCTTCTGATGAAACTGTATTAGTTTACTTTCTATCAAGATGGCCCCAACATAATTTTTCATAGACCCTTTCCCATGTGTGAGACCTTGTGTACACACATGCATGTCTGCACACAGAGTGCAGGTTGGTGAAGGGCTGGAAGTGGGGGTCAGAGAACAGCGCACATACAAATTTTCCTTGATGTTCCAAGGTGAGAGAAGACATCTCTGTAGCTACCACCAAGAGTAAGAATGCACTGGTGCACTCATAAGCTTATGTTTATGTCATAAAATCCAGGGGCCACTCCAGGGCTCTGCCTACAGAGTGCTCACCAGTTTCTGGAACAGACCAGCATGAGGCTGTGGCAAATTCCCAGGAGCATAAGAGCAGAAAGAGCTAGGAGAAGCTGGCTGGCTGCAATCTGTTCTCTCTTTAGAACATACATCTGCCCGTCCCTCTCATAACGTAATAACCAGGTTATTATCCTCCTAGGTTTAAAACCTGAAACTCCAGAAGGTGGGACCTGTTCTTCCTTCTATTTTTAAAACTCTTACCTGCGACACTAAAAAAGCAAGTTTAAATTCATGTCACCTGTTCTCAAGATAACAGAACTTGAGAAATAATAGGTTCACAATATCCAAACAAAGCTACAGTTCTGCAACTCGAGTCTGTAACATGGTTAGGATGAAGACTCTAAAATCAGGGTGTGGGCAGTCACTTCCTCTATGAAAGCAGAAACCGCTGGCCAGCAGCCCCTCTTCTGTTCTATTCACTCACTAAACTGGAGAAAGCTAAGAAAGAAGCCAAGCTTTAGTATATTTAATTTTACCTAAGACATGCTGACAAAGCCAGAAGTTATCAGGAGAGAGAATTTAAAAACCTGGATGTTTCCAGTGTTTTCATCTCTATGTCAAGCATGATATTATAGAAACAAAGGTTAGTCAAAGATATGACGCAGTCTGGCCCTGGGATTGCAGAGACCATCACCCACTGGCCAGTGTCCATTCTCCTTTTCTTCCTTAGGCTTAAGAACCTGCCACCGTAAGTGGGAAGACAACATTCCCCAGTCTCCCACTCACCCAGGTACAGCCATAAGGTCTGGCCAATGAAATGTAAGCACTGCTGTACACAACATCAAAGTAGTAGCCTTCAAGGAAGGAGGCACGTCCTTCCTTGCCCTTCCCCTATGCTAGAACAGGGCCACGTGGAGCTCACTCTCAGTCCCCAAGACAGGCTGCCAAGGTGTAGTGTGGCAGATGTTAGGAGACTGAGTATCCCTGATGACTGTGTAGCTACAGAACCCATCCAGGATAGTGTACCTTGGTACTTATTTGACAAATGTCTTGTGGTTTAAGCCACTGTTTTTGTTTTTTTGATACTGGTAGCCAAATCAAATCCTAAATGATACACAGCAGTATCCACTATTTTGGCTCTGCTTTTCAAAATTCAGAGAGGCCCTGAGGTCAGGAGTTCAAGACCAGCCTGGCCAACATGGTGAAACCCCGTTTCTACTAAAAATACAAAAAATTAGCCAGGAATGGTGGTACGTGCCTGTAATCCAGCTACTTGGGAGGCTGAGGCAGGAGAATCACTTGAACCCGGGGGGCAGAGGTTGCAGTGATCCGAGATTGAGCCATTGCACTCCAGCCTGGGCGACGAGAGCAAACACCGTCTCAAAAAAATAAAAATAAAAATAAAATTCAGAGGCTGGGCATGGCAGTTCGCGCCCATAATCCCAACACTTTGCTGAGGCAGGCGGATCACGTGAGGTCGGGAGTTCAAGACCAGCCTAACCAACATGGAGAAACCCCGTCTCTACTAAAAATACAAAATTAGCCAGGTGTGATGGCACATGCCTATAATCCCAGCTACCTGGGAGGCCGAGGCAGGAGAATCACTTGAGCCCGGGAGGCAGAGGTTGCAGTGAGCCGAGATTGCATCACTGCACTCCAGCCTGGGCAGCAAGAGCAAAACTCCATCTCAATCAATCAATCAATCAATCAATACAATTCTGATAGGCCCAAATCAACAGTAATTTATTAACATACAGAACACACGATCTGTTTTTTTTTTCTTTGAGACAAAGTCTCGCTCTGTCACCCAGGCTGGAGTGCAGTGGCGCAATTTTGGCCCCCTGCAACCTCTGCCTCCCAGGTTCAAGTGATTCTCCTCCCTCAAGCCTGCCTAGTAGTTGGATTACACACGCCAGCCACCAGGCCCGGTTAATTTTTGTATTTTTAGTAGAGTCAGGGTTTCGCCATGTTGGCCAGGCTGGTCTCAAACTCCTGACCTCAAGTGATCCACCTGCCTCGGCCTCCCAAAGTGCTTGGATTACAGGCCTGAGCCACACCGCACTTGGCCTGGATCTGTTATTCTATAACCATCTTCCTCTTCTTTAGTGAAACTGCTTATTTCAAACAAAGTCTCCATTTTACCATCAAAAGTTCCTGATAATGTAGGAGTCATTCTCACTCGTACCTGTGCCTCACTCAGGCCGAGCTCCAACATCTCCAGTGACTTCCGGATCATGTTTGATTTCTCCTCCACCAAGTTACTTTCATCATCTTTCTTCAAACATTTCAGTGTCTCCAGCAAACTTTGTAAAATGGAATTGTGCTCATTCTTCAAAGCTTCCAGCCCCTGAATTACTTGCTTTGTCTTAGAAATAATTTCATCCTGTGTAAGTTTCTCCAACTTGTCTTCCTTTATGTACACCATTGTGGACATGTTGTCATACATTCTGGAATGAAAAAAGAAAAATTAGACCCCTCATTACAGGTTTCATTTCTATTACATCAAGTAAATATGAAAAATTTTTAATTAACATTTTATAGGGGAATAATAAATATGCACATTTGTAATTTATGACCTTGAAATACCATATTCTGCACTGTTTCTGTTTTTCCTTTGCAGACACATTTAATTACTTTTCTGGTTTATGTCTCAATTCTTTTTTATGACAGCAACTGAAATTAATGCCAAAGATTAAAAGCAGCAAAACATCTAAATGGCATTTCCAAAACACATATCCTCAGTGAACATTTTTTCTTGAATGTTTGCAAGCCTTTTTCTCTTCCTAATGAAATGCAGAAAGAACACTACATTCTTGAGGCCGGGCGTGGTGGCTCAAGCCTGTAATCCCAGCACTTTGGGAGGCCGAGGCGGGCGGATCACGTGGTCAGGAGATCGAGACCATCCTGGCTAACACGGTGAAACCCCGTCTCTACTAAAAATACAAAAAAATTAGCCGGGTGTGGTGGCGGGTGCCTGTAGTCCCAGCTACTCGGGAGGCTGAGGCAGGAGAATGGTGTGAACCCAGGAGGCGGAGCTTGCAGTGAGCCAAGATCATGCCACTGCACTCCAGCCTGGGCGACAGAGCAAGACTCCGTCTCAAAAAAAAAAAAAAAAGAACACTATATTTTTGGTAACATGTTTAACTGGACAAAGGCTTAAAAAGGAGTCACGTAGCTGCAAGAAGAAAGAAAAATCAGCCAAAGAACATGGAACAGGAAGAGCAGCAGGGGAGGAGCAGACCTGGAAGACACAGGGCATCAAGGACAGGTGCAGCACGGTCACCAGGCAGGCTCACAGACGAGGAGGGCACAGTGAAGCACCGCTGGGGCCAGGCCCAGGGTGATGTGATGCAATGTCTGGAAGGGGCTTTCAAACACCAAAGTGAGAAAGAAAAGGGGGAGGCAAGGGGAATATAAAACAGCATTATTTGTGCTGTTGTGCCTGAGAGCTGCTGCCACTGAGCAATGGTTCCCTCTGCTAGCCTCTCTCCTTTTTTCTAAGTCTTAAAACCCCATAGTTAAATTTAAAAAACAGAAAGATAATGAGCAGTGATCTTTTCGGCAGAGTGACAGGGATGAAGGCGAGATTACACGTCAGAGTTATTTCCTTCATAGCACTGCCAACTGTCTGAAATCTCACGTTTCATGAAGTGTCTAATATCAGCTTGAATATAAGCTCTTATTTAAAAAGGCAGGACAGCCAGCATGGTGGCTCATTCCTGTAATCCCAGCACTTTGGGAGGCCAAGGCAGGCGGATCACTTGATGCCAGGAGTTCAAAACCAACCTGGCCAACACGGCGAAACCCTGTCTTAACTAAAAATACAAAAATTAGCTGGGTGTGGTGGCACACACCTGTGGTCCCAGCTACTCAGGGGGCTGAGGCACAAGAATCACTTGAGCCCGGGAGGCAGAGGTTGCAGTGAGCCAAGATCTCACTACTGCACTCCAGCCTGGGTCACAGAGCAAGACACTGCCTAAATAAATAAATAAAAATAAACAAAATAAAATTAGCTGAGTGTGGTGGTATGTGCAGGTATTCCTTGCTACCCAGGAGGCTCAGTGAGGCACAAGGATCGCTTGAGTCCAGGAATTTGAGATGACAGTCAGCTATGATGGTACCACTGCACTCTAGCCTGGGTGACGGAGCAAGACCCTCTTTAAAAAATTCCAAAAAAAAAAAAAAAAGGCAGAGACTTGAACTTATAGGACTCCACAGCATCTAGGGGCAGCTCCTGGCCCAGAGAGTGGTGAATAGATGGACTGACAGATGCTGGATGAAGGGAAGAAAAGCTGAATCAGCAGATACAGACCATATACTCCAGGATTTTGGGGTGAAGCTATGAGTGCTTGAGAATAGGGTCACGTTAGTCTCTGCATCACCGATTTCACACTGGAAAAATGTTTTTTTTTGTTTTTTTTTTCATAAATATGAAGACTAAATTCCTTTTAAAATTTGGAAGTTGTCTGTAAGACTATTCAGAAATCCACCTCCATTCCACTAACAAAGAGCCCAGAAAACAACAAAAGAACAAATGCCAGCAGGGCACGGTGGCTCATGCCTGTAATCCCAGCACTTTGGGAGGCCAAGGCGGGCAGATCACAAGGTCAAGAGTTCGAGACCAGCCTGGCCAATATGGTGAAACCCCCGTCTCTACTAAAAATACAAAAATTAGCCGAGCCTGATGGCGCTCGCCTGTACTCCCAGCTTCTCAGGAGGCTGAGGCAGGAGAATTGCTTGAAGCCAGGAGGCAGGAGTTGCAGTGAGCCAAGATCACGCCACTGCACTCCAGCCTGGGCAACAGAGGAAGATTCTGTCTCAAAAAAAAAAAAAAAAGAACAAAGGCCACTCCTCTACCTGACAGTATGTTAACTGTATTTATTTAACACAGGGATCTCCAGCTTCACTGTAGCAAATCCATGGTATGCCAGGCTGGGAATAGATTGCTGAACAATACTGCTGCTCCATTAGGGACCTCATCCATACTGTTCCATGATATATCCCCAGCCTGGCACTCAATACACATTTGTAAAATGAGTGAAAGAAAACACTTAAGGACCAGTTTTCAACAAACAAGATTAAAATGTACTATGTTAAAGTGTTGATCTGAACATCTTTGAGGTTCCTATGAGTGAAGGGAAGGGTCTTCAGGAGGAGGAAAATAAAACTTAAGGCCTGTTTTTCCACCCTGACAGCAAAGTATTCATGTATTATATCCAAATGATACAACATATATTCTTTTATGTTTCCCAAACTAGCAGATGCAAGTGTTTTACTAAAACTTACTCTGAGCTAAGCCCTGGAATGTACAGATTAATAAGGGCCTCGCCCTCGGGGACATGCGAGCTAGTAGAAGACAAGCTATACAAGCAGGTGAACAAAGCCCTGAAGGCTCAGGGACAGTGGCTGTGCGGCGGAACACGGTGGTGGGGGGCAATGGCCAACTGAGAGACGAAGGCCAGACAGAAGAAACCACTCCCAAGGGAAGCCAGTGTTATCAAGTAGCACCTCTCAAGGCTAGCAAGGGCTACTAAGATTGCTAAGGGCACTGCCAGCCCGGCACGAAAGGGGAGCTAAAGGCAGAGGTGTGACGGCACCCACTGCTGGCGAGCAGCTGCTCATCACTGGGAAGCCAGACCCAGTACCAAGGCTAGAGGAGCAGCACGGAGCGACAGCACAAGAAACCTGCCCCCCAAGTGACCGTGGTATAGACGTTAAGTACACGCGCCACTTCTTCAGAGGGAAACAGAGAGCGGCATGTATATTTAGACTCGATACGTCTCACCATTTCTAGGCTAAGCCATTATAACCAAAGACAGCTTATATAATAAATGGTGCTAAGGCAACTGGCTATTCAGGAAAAATAAAATAAAGTTAAACTCCTACACTCACTATATACTAACATGAATTCCAGATTAATAACTAAATTTAAAAAAACAACAACAAGAAACTAGAAGGAAATATAGGCAAAGGTCTATATGCACGTAGGTCAAACTAAAGATCATTCTATGAATAAAAGTAATGGCAAGCTGGGCATGGTGGCCCACGCCTGTAATCCCAGCACTTTGGGAGGCCGAGGCTGGCAGATCACAAGGTCAAGAGTTCAAGACCAGCCTGGCCAACATGGTGAAAGCCGTTTCTACTAAAAATACAAAAAATTAGCTGGGTGTGGTGGTGCACACCTGTAATCCCAGCTATTATGGAGGCTGAGGCAGGAGAATTGCTTGAACTCAGAAGGTGGAGGTTGCAGTGAGCGGAGATCCCACCATTGCACTCCAGCCTGGGCGACAGAGCAAGACTCCATGGCTAAATAAATAAATAAATAAATAAGGTATAAAATTGTAAACCACTGACAAGTCTACTTAGGACATTTTTCAAGTTTGATGCAGAAACAAAATTCGTTTCTGGGGAACACTATTTTGCAGCTCATCAAGATGAAGAATTCAAAAGTATACAGGCGGCCGGGTGTGGTGGCTCACGCCTGTAATCCCAGCACTTTGGGAGGCCCAGGTGAGCAGATCACTTAGGTCAGGAGTTCCAAACAAGCCTGGCCAACATGATGAAACCCCTTCTCTACTAAAAATACAAAAAATTAGCCGGGCATGGTGGCAGGTGCCTGCAATCCCAGCTACTCGGGAGGCTGAGGCAGGAAAATCGCTTGAACCTGGTAGGCAGAGGTTGCAGTGAGCTGAGATCGCACCACTGTACTCCAGCCTGGGCAAGAGTGAGACTCCATCTCAAAAAAAAAAAAAAAAAAAAGTATACAGACTACCACTAAGTAACAGGTTACACTGATTTCTGCAAGGTAAAAATTACTCAGAATCTAAGTTGACTCAAACATTTTGCCAGCCTATAAATCACATCATCACTGGACCATCTTCCAACTCTCATGCTGTGTATGCCTGGAGATGATTCAATGGAACACGGAATCAGCCAAAACAATGCCTAGCAACCCACGGGCATGCAATAAAAATGCATGCAATGAATGAATGAAGCAGCTTTGGAGCTACTGCGTCTTCTTCTCACCTACCCTGGGGGGTGTTGGAGGCTCAATCTCCCTGTACGTCAAGTGAAATTGATACCCACCTGACCTGGAACATAGGACAGGCTCAGAAATACTCCCTTCCCTCTTTCCCTCTGACTGACACACAAGCTATCTGGCCCCAGGTTATTCTAACTAAGAACTTTTTTTATTATGCTTTTATTCCTTAAAAAAAAAAAAAAGTCCTATTTAAAGTTCCATTATTCCACGGAGGCCAGAAGCAATGTGGGGGCTGGACGTGGTGGCTCACGCCTGTGGTCCCGGCACTCTGGGGGGCGAGGCGAGTTGATCACTTCGGGCTAGGAGTTCGAGACCAGTCTGGCCAACATGGCGAAACATGAAAAATACAACAGACAAACTAACCAACCAACTCAGTAACAACAAAACAGGTCTACCCTGGAGTCATACTCTAATTTTTTCTATTTTCCTCCCTTTCTGATCCTTTATCCCACTTTCTTTTTCTTCCTCTTCCTTCTCCCTCTTCTTTGTCAAATAGAGGATTGAGTTATTATCACTGATCCATATAAAGTCCCTCTCTCATTTATTTTAACTCCTACCCCCCATTTCTATTCCCCGACTTCCCATGTGCAACCTTCCTAATATGTTTGATACGCATCTTTTTGTTTGTATGTATTATTAGAAAATGTTTATTGTTTTTGTGTGCAAAAAAATTAATAAAAAAAGAAATTCTTTAATCACAAAAAAAAATAAATAAATAAAGTTCCATTATTTACTCTGTGAGACCAAAAGAACTCAATGCAAAATCTCCAGTGTAAAACCTGATAAATCTAACATCTGAATTAAGCTCCCAAAACACAAGAAGCGGCCGGGCGCGGTGGCTCACGCCTGTAATCCCAGCACTTTGGGAGGCCGAGGCGGGCGGATCACGAGGTCAGGAGATCGAGACCATCCTGGCTAACACAGTGAAACCACGTCTCTACTAAAAACACAAAAAATTAGCCGGGCGTGGTGGCGGGCGCCTGTAGTCCCAGCTACTCGGGAGGCTGAGGCAGGAGAATGGCGTGGACCCGGGAGACGGAGCTTGCAGTGAGCCGAGATGGTGCCACTGCACTCCAGCCTGGGTGACAGAGCGAGACTCCGTCTAAAAAAAAAAAAAAACAAACAAAAAAACACACACAGGAAGCCCTTTTTAGGGTCAAACCTCTTTAAGGCTATTGTTCAACAGGCAAAGCTATTACAGTCTACTGAATTTAAAGTCTTGGGATTCAAGTAAACCTAACAAATTCTTTTTTTTTTTTTTTTTGAGATGAGGTCTCACCATGTTGCCCAGCCAGGCTGGTCTAAAACTCTCGGGCTCCAGTGATCCTCCCACCTTGGCCTCCCAAAGTGCTGGAGGTACGGGTATGAGCTATCACACCAGGCCCCTAACAAATTATGTACTGTGTCTACAGACTGTAAGTCACTACCTAACATAATGAAGACCAAAAAAACCCTATAATTGTTATTTTTATTTTAGAACTTATTTTGTGTCCGTTATTTTAGTGACTCAACTTTTGCAATTACATAGTATCGTGGTTTTCATGTTTTTCGTTTTCTTTTAGAGATGGGGTCTTGCTATGTTGCCCAGGCTGGACTTGCACTCCTAGACTCAAGCAATTCTCCACCTTCGGTCTCCCAAGGAGCTAGGAGTATAGGCAATTGTCACTGTACTGTTTTTTTTTTTTTTTTAAGACAGGCTCTCATTCATTCTATCACCCAGGGTGGTGTGCAATGGCACTATTTTGGCTCACTGAAACTTCCACATCCTGGGCTCAAGTGATCCTCCCACCTCAGCCTCCCAAGTAGCTGGGACTACAGGCATGCACCACCATGCCCAGCTAACTTTTGTATTTTTAGTAGAGACACAGTTTCGCCATGTTGCCCAGGTTGGTCTCAAACTCCTGAGCTCAGGTGATCCGCCCACCTCGGCCTCCCAAAGCACTGGGATTACAGGCATGAGCCACTGCACCCGGCCCACTGTGCCGTTTTGACATGTATTTTTAACATACATGATTCTCCTTTTTTTTCTGAGACAGGGTCTCACTCTGTCACCCAGGCTGAAGTGCAGTGACATGATCTTGGCTCATTGCAACCTCCACCTCCTGGGCTCAAGTGATCCTCCCACCTCAGCCTCCCATGTAGTTGGGACTACAGGTGCACACCACCAAGCCTGGCTAATTTTTCTTTCTTTTTTATTTTAATTTTTTTTTTCTGTAGAGACGGTCTTGCCATGTTGCCAAGGCTGGCCTTCAACTCCTAGGCTCAAGTGACCTGTCCACCTCAGCCTCCGAAAGTGCTGGGATTACAGGCATGAGCCACCATGCCTGGCCACAAGTCTCATGTCCAAAGATTTACTTCAATCATTCTTTTGTACTACCACATTGTGAGGACATAAACTGAGACTGTGAAGAACCTATCCTGTCAGGCTCCACACTGGGACCTCTGATTAAACGCCTGTATCGCAACTTGCCAGGAGTAAAAAATAAATCAAAATAAATTTTAAAATCCTGTCTGTAGCATTTTGTAACCTAGAAATAAAACTTTTTACTCTTTTTTAAATGTCATTTGAAAAACAATACAGGCCAGGGGCGGTGGCTCACGCCTGTAATCCCAGCACTTTGGGAGGCCAAGGCAGGCAGATCACGAGGTCAAGAGATTGAGACCATCCTGGCCAACATGGTGAAACCCCGTCTCTAATAAAAACACAAAAATTAGCCGGGCGTGGTGGCGCGCACCTGTAGTCCCAGCTACTTGGGAGCCTGAGGCAGAAGAATTGCTTGAATCCGGGAGGCAGAGGTTGCAGTGAGCCAAGATCGCGCCACTGCACTCCAGCCTGCCAAAAGAGCGAGACTCTGTCTCAAAAGAAAAAAAAAATCCAATACAAATAGACATGGTCTTTTACAAACTACCCATTGGAACAGAAATTAGGAAATGCTATTCTTTTTTTTTTTTTTTTGAGATGGAGTCTTGCTCCGTCGCCAGGCTGGAGTGCAGTGGCACGATCTCGGCTCACTGCAACCTCCGCCTCCCAGGTTCAAGCAATTCTCCTGCCTCACCCTCCAAAGTAGCTAGAACTACAGGCACACACCACCATGCTCAGCTAATTTTTGTATTTTTGGTAGAGATGGGGTTTCACCACGTATGCCAAGATGGTCTTGATCTCTTGACCTTGGGATCCGCCCACCTTGGCTTCCCAAAGTGTTGGGATTACAGGCGTGAGCCACCATGCCCAGCCATGCTATCCTTTCAAAAGGCTTACTTGCCTTTTGGAAATATAAGAAACAATAACAAAAAAGTTTCTGGGTAAGGCACGGTGGCTCTCCCTGTAATCCCACCACTTTGGGAGGCCCAGGCAGGCAGATTACTTGAGGTCAGGAGTTCAAGACCAGCCTGGTCAACATGGCGAAACCCCATCTCTAGTAAAAAAAAAATACAAAAATTAGCCGGTGTGGTGGCACACACCTGTAGTCTCAGCTACTCAGGAGGCTGAGGCAGGAGAATCGCTTGAACCTGGAAAGTGGAGGTTGCAGTGAGCCGAGATCCCACCACTGCACTCCAGCCTGGGCAACAGAGCAAGACTCCATCTCAAAAAAAAAAAAAAAAAAATTTCTGGATAAAGAAAGTAATTAAAAAACCCATGCTCAAACTTGAAAGAAGGCTTAACAGTTCGGATAGACAAGGTAACTGTAGCATGTTTGTATTATTCCACATCCTACTTGACAGGTAAGGATTTGTACCTGTGTAACTGAAAAGAGATGGCATGCAGTAAAACCTAATATACAGACTACAAGGAACGTTCTATCACTCAGCTCTGACAGAACACCAGACATAAATACGAATTTGCATATTCAGTTGCTTTACCTCTAAAGTAATCCAAGCAGAGGTAATATGAAAAACAGAAATAGTTCTTATGCTGCACACTGTGGCTGATGTGTGTAACCCCAGCACTTTGGGAGGACGAGGTGGGAGGATCCCTTGAACCCAGGAATTCAAGACCAGCCTAGGCACGACAGCAAGACCCCATCTCTACAAAAAAACAAAAAAAATTAGCTAGGCATGGTGGCACATGCTTGTAGTCCCAGCTACTTGGGAGGCTGAAGCAGAAAGATCGTTTGAGCCCAGGAGTTCAAGACCAGACTGGGCAACATAGACGGGTCCCATCTCTTCAAAAAAGAAAGAAAAAAATTAGCTAGGCATAAAGATGCATGTCTGCAGTTCACGGCTGCAGTGAGCCATGACTGTGCCACTGCACTTCAGCCTGGGTGACAGAGACCTTGTCTGAAATATGTATATATACACATATATATGCATACATATATTTTAATTAAAAATTAGATGGGCATGGTAGTATGTGCCTGTACTCCCAACTACTTGGGAGGCTGAAGTGGGAGGATGGCTTGAGCCCAGGAGTTCAAGGCTGCGTGAGCTATGATCATGCCACTGCACTCCAGCCTAGGTGACAGACCAAGCAAGACTGTCTCAGAAAATAGTTATTACACACTAAAACTGTCCTTTTAATTTGTCCTTTATGACAGGAGTGATACTTTACTTACTCTATCACACTAATGACTAAAAGAGAAGGCCTTGGGAATTTTAACTAACTCCCGATAGATGTGACGCAAACGAACAAATTTAGAATAGACAATTCTGTACAATACAGTCATGTGCAGTATAATGACATTTTGGTCAATGAGGGACCTCATATTTGACAGTGGTCCTATAAGAGTATAACACCAGGCCGGGCGTGGTGGCTCACGCCCGTAATCCCAGCACTTTGGGAGGCCGAGGCTGGTGGATCACTATGTCAGGAGATCAAGACCATCCTGGCTAACACGATGAAACCCCGTCTCCACTAAAAATACAAAAAAATTAGCCGGGCGTGGTGGTGGGCGCCTATAGTCCCAACTACTCGGGAGGCTGAGGCAGGAGAATGGCGTGAAGCCGGGAGGCGGAGCTTGCAGTGAGCCGAGATCGTGCCACTGCACTCCAGCCTGGGCAACAGAGCGAGACTCCGTCTCAAAATAAATAAATAAATTAATTAATTAATTCAGGCTGGGCACGGTGGCTCACGCTTGTAATCCCAGCACTTTGGGAGGCCAAGGTGGGCAGATCACCTGAGGTCAGGAGTTCAAGACCAACCTGGACAAAACAGTGAAACTCCG
This sequence comes from Hylobates moloch, assembly GCF_009828535.3. Lineage (NCBI taxonomy): Eukaryota > Metazoa > Chordata > Mammalia > Primates > Hylobatidae > Hylobates > Hylobates moloch. Next base: position 2,018,111 of record NW_026652291.1, read on the forward strand.
TCTCTACTAAAAATACAAAAAAATTAGTGGGGCGTGGTGGTGCGTCTGTAATCCCAGCTACTTGAGAGGCTGAGGCAGGAGAATCGCTTGAACCTGTGAAGTGGAAGTTGCAGTGAGCTGAGGTCGCACCACAGCACTCCAGCCTGGGCGACAGAGCAGGATTCCATCTCAAAAAAAAAAAGAAAAGTGCAAAGTTCATGCTGAGGTACAAGCAGACTCAGAAGATGATCAGACAAGGCAAAGGGAAATTGGTCATCCTCGCCAACAACTGCCCAGCTTTGAGGAAATCTGAAATAAATTACTGTGCAATGTTGGCCAAAATTGGTGTCCATCACTACAGTGGCAATAATATTGAACTGGGCAGGGCATGTGGATACTACTACAGAGTAGGCACACTGGCTAGCACTGATCCAGGTGATTCTGATACCACTAGAAGCATGACAGAACTGACTGGTAAAAAGTAAACCCTGCGGCCGGGCGTGGCGGCTCACACCTGTAATCCCAGCACTATGGGAGGCCAAGGTGGGCAGATTACCTGAGGTCAGGAGTTCGAGACCAGCCCAGCCAACATGATGAAACCTCATCTCTACTAAAAATACAAAAAAGTAGCCAAGGGTGGTGGTGCACACCTATAATCCCAGCTACTTAGGTGGCTGAGGCAGGAGAATCACTTGAACCCAGGAGGCAGAGGTTGCAGTGAGCCGAGATCGTGCCATTGCACTCCAGCTCAGGCAACAAAAAAATAAAAGATAAAAATAAACCCTGCGAAAACTTCTTTTTTTTTTTGAAACAGAGTCTCACTCTGTTGCCCAGGTTGGAGTACAGTGGCGCAATCTCAGCTCACTGCAACCTCTGCCTCCCGGGATCAAGCGATTCTTCTGCCTCAGCCTCCCAAGTAGCTGGGACTACAGGCGCGCACCACCACGCCCAGCGAATTTTTGTAATTTTAGTAGAGATGGGGTTTCACCATATTGGCCAGGGTGGTCTCAAACTCCTGACCTCGTGATCCACCCGCCTTGGCCTCCCAAAGTGCTGAGATTACAGGTGTGAGCCACCGTGCCCAGCCGAAAATTTCTTTAATAAAACTTGCCAGAGCATGGTTAAGAAAAATTAAAAGTATTGATTTATTAAAAGGCACTACCAAAAAATAAAGTTAAGCCATAGATTAGGAAAAAATATTTGCAACACATATATATCTGGCAAATGGCTTGTATAAAAAATATGTCAGCCTGGGAAACAGAGCAAGAGCAAGACTCCATCTCAAAAAAAACAAAATATGTAAGGAACTGCTGGGCGTGGTGGCTCACGCCTGTAATCCCAGCACTTTGGGAGGCCAAGCTGGGTGGATCACGAGGTCAGGAGATCGAGACCATCCTGGCTAACATGGTGAAACCCGTATCTACTAAAAATACAAAAAAAAAAAAAAAATTAGGTGGGCGCGGTGGCAGGCGCCTGTAGTCCCAGCTACTCCAGAGGCTGAGGTAGGGGAATGGCGTGAACCCGGGAGATGGAGCTTGCAGTGAGCCGAGATCGCGCCACTGCACTCAAGCCTGGGCAACAGAGGAGACTCCGTCTCAAAAATAAATAAATAAATAAATAAATATGTAACGAACTTAAAAATACAAACAATCCAACTTTTTAAATGGGCAAAAATCTTGAACAGACACTTTACAAATCCAGGTATACAAAAGACCAACAAGCACGTAAGCACTCACCATTATGAGTCATCAGGGAAATGCACACTCAAACTAACAAGATGTCACTATACATCCACTAGAATGGCTCAGATGAAAAAAGACAGGCAAGGCCGGGCACGGTGGCTCACTCCCAGCACTTTGGGAGGCCAATGGGGGCGGGGGGGTGATCACCTGAGGTCAGGAGTTCGAGACCAGCCTGACCAACATGGAGAAATCCATCTCTACTAAAAATACAAAATTAGCCCAGCGTGGTGGCCCATGCCTGTAATCCCAGATACTCAGGAGGTTAAAGCAGGAGAAGTGCTTGAACCCAGGAGGCAGAGGTTGTAGTGAGCCGAGATCGTGCCACTGCACTCCAGCCTGGGCAACAAGAGTGAAACTCCATCTCAAAAAAAAATAAAAAATAAAGTATTGAAAGTAGTTCAAAATCATAGAACCAAAGTAGAAAAGATGGTTACCGGGGGAGGGCGAGGGAGAAGGAGATATCGGTATTTGGGGGCTACAGTCTCAGTGCTGCCAGATGAAAGAGTTCCAGAAATGTGGAACAACGATGTGCCTATCACTACTGAATTGTGAACTCTTAAATGGCTGAAATGGTACATCTTTGAAAAAAATTGAAGTGGTGCAAGGTTTTCCCAAGGAAAAGTAATGATAGGATTAAACAGCATTATCATGATTCACCTGAAGCTGCAGCTTTTAGTACTGCAAGGTGATTCGAAGCTTATACTGCGAAGCAAAAAAACAGAGTTAGAATCCTGACTTCACAGCTGTGTAACTTTGGTTTCAGAAACGTCCCCTCTCTCACCCTCAAATTCCTCAACAGTAGAATCTCAGTAACAGTACCTATTTTACATTTTTTTTTTTTTTTTTTTTTTGAGATGGGAGTCTCACTCTGTCGCCCAGGCCGGAGTGCAGTGGCACGATCTGGCTCACTGCAACCTCTGCCTCCCGGGTTCAAGTGATTCTCCTACCTCAGCCTCCCAAATAGCTGGGACTACAGAAGCATGCTACCACACGCAGCTAATTTTGTATTTTTAGTAGAAACAAGGTTTCACCCATTTTGGGCAGGCTGATCTCAAACTCCTGACCTCAGGTGATCTGCCCTCCTCAGCCTCCCAAAGTGCTGGGATTACAGACATTAGCCACCAAGTGCAGCCTTCTATTTTTTTAAGAAACAAGGTCTCACTATATTGCCCAGGCTAGTTTGCACTCCTGGGCTCAAGTGATTCTCCCACCTCAGCCTTCGGAGTAACTGAAACTACAGACACATATGACATCCCCAGGGTTTACAGTACCTATTTTCTCTGGAACAGTGCAAACATCACTCTGATCAGTTTTAGCAGCAGTACAGTGAACTTCAGAGAAGCCTGAACATAAATTTATGTTATGCAACTGAAGTCAGGGAACAATCCATGGTTTAAATGAAGGTAATTGAGATATTTTAGAACCAAGGAAGTAACTTAGTTCACGTATGCACGTAACTCAGCTTAACATGTTTGCTCCATATCCGTTGCTTTAAGTTCAGATACACTTTTCAAATTCAAAAAGCATAGATGCAAACTGCTTTCATCTGCCTCCAAAAATTAGTTAAAACTAAAAAAAATCCTAATTCATTTCTGATCCATGAGTATACTAACTAGGAGGCTACAGAGTACATGCCACAAAGGATGCCTTGGGAGAACGAATGAAGGTATCTCGAAATAGCCTCCATCCTGAAGAGGTAATATTCTCAGCAAACAGGCAACAGGCCGGGTGCGGTGGCTCACACCTGTAATCCCGACACTTTGGGAGGTGGATGGCTTGAGCCCAGGAATTCGAGACCAGCCTGGGAAACACAGCGAGACCCCTGTCTCTATATAAACTATATTTAAAAAAAAAAAAAAAAAGTTAAAGGTCATTAGTAACCTCCTAGAAGCAAAATCCATAGAGACTTCTCAGTCCAACCCATCACTGACTTCTTGGCCAATTTGATACTGATCTCCCTCCTCTTCTCTTGGTTTCCCAGGGCCCTCTCCTCTTAGACCCACTCACCATCTCTACCAGATGGACATCACACCTGACTGGCTCAACGATATGATGCAGTCTCTGGAATCTTTACCTCCAGCCTCAGCCTCTGTCTTGAGCTCCAAAGATGTATCTCTAACTGCCCACTAGTCCACTTGGCTGCCCCACAAGCACTTCAGATTTAACATACCCAAAAACAAACTTGTAATCTCATCCTTCTCCCATTTTCCCTCCTTGGATGAGTGACACCAGCCAGTGAGTCACCCAAGTTAGAGATGAGGAAGTCATTCTAGATGCATTCCTTCAACACACATTTACTAAGTTCCTATTACGTGCCAAGCACTGACACTGAATACAAGAGACAAAACTCCCCGCCCTTGTGGAGGTTATGAACGTAAGTGGAGACAAACAATAAAAATTTAAAAATGATTAAAATAATACAGTATTGGCCGGGCACGGTGGCTCAGGCCTGTAATCCCAGCACTTTGGGAGGCTGAGGTAGGTGGATCACTTAAGGTCAGGAGTTCGAGACCAGCCTGGCCAACATGGTGAAATCCTGTCTCTACTACAAATACAAAAAGTAGCTGGGCGTGGGCACATGCCTGTAGTCCCAACTACTTGGGAGGTTGAGGCAGGAGAATGGCTTGAACCCGGGAGGCAGAGGATGCAGTGAGCTGAGATCATGCCCCTGCACTCCATCCTGGGTGACAGAGCGAGACTCCATCTCAAAAAGTAATAAAATAATAATAATAATAATAATAATACAGCATTTAAGATAGTGAGGTGTGCTAAGGAGAAAAATCAGGGCAGAGGCTAAAAAGTATGTGGGGAAGTGAGGAAATGCTAATCACTATAAGAGTGGGTTTGGTTCAGAACTCCAGATGCACCTGGAAGTGCTTGAGTAGGGCCAGAGCAGAAAGATGAAAAGAGACAGGGTGGGGTGCTCAGAGAACACTGACAAAAGCTTTAACAGAGGAATGACTCAGGTTTTCACAGGATCATTCTGGGGAGTCCTCCTTGCAGCTCCTCATTTACCCCAATCAGCCCCAAATCAGGTCCACTATAACCCTTACAGCCCAGCCTCCACCCCCATCTAGCTTCTCTGTTCCTTCTGTCACTGCCCTAATCCTGAGGCTTGCTGAGTTGGGGTTAATGGCTTCCTAATTAATCTCATCCCAGTTCATAGCACCTGCCCCACCACTGCCTATGCTCTTTCTAAAGTGGCACCTGGCTCCTTAGAATCTTCCAACCCTCCGGCCAGGCCTGGTGGCTCACACCTGTAATCCCAGCACTTTGGGAGGCCAAGGCGGGCGGATCACGAGGTCAGGAGATGGAGACCATCCTGGCTAACATGGTGAAACCCCGACTCTACTAAAAATACAAAAAATTAGCTGGGTGTGGTAGCACGCACCTGTAGTCCCAGCTACTCGGGAGGCTGAGGAAGGAGAATCACTTGAACCTGGGAGGTGGAGGCTGCAGTGAGCAGAGGCCACGCCACTGCATTCCAGCCTGGGTGACAGAGCGAGACTCCATCTCAAAAAAAAAAAAAAAAAAAAAAATCTTCCAACCCTCCCTTGTAAACCTCAGAATGAAAGTAGACTTCTAAGAAGTTATTCAAGGCCTTTCCTAACCTCGTCTTTCCACTCTCACTCCCATGTCCCCTTCCCAACACGCCCCTTTATAGCAGCACAACCTCAGGATTTATTTCCTCCAAACAGGAACCCCAATCCCAACCCCACCCCTGACCCCCTGACACTGGCTGATTTGTACTTTTCTTTTGTGAAGAATCGCCTCCTCAGTGCACTCCACAGCCTTTAACCTGGTCTGTGGTATCTGTCCATTGCCAGCCTGTGAGCTCCTAGAGGACAGAGGTTTTTTGTTTTTTGGTTTTATTTTGAGGCGGAGTTTCACTCATTGCTCAGGCTGGAGTGCATCGGCGTGATCTCGGCTCACTGCAACCTCTGCCTCCCCGGTTCAAGCGATTCTCCAGCCTCAGCCTTCTGAGTAGCTGGGATTAGAGGCACCCGCCACCACATCCGGTTTTTTGGGTTTTTTTTTTTGTAATTTTAGTAGAGACAGGGTTTCACCATGTTGGCCAGGCGGGTCTCAAACTCCTGACCTCAGGTGATCGGTCCATCTTGGCCTCCCAAAGTGCTGGGATTACAGGAGTGAGCCACTGCACGGCTGACAGCGGCTCTTTTTGTTTGTTTTGAGATGGAGTCTGGCTGGAGTGCAGTGACGTGATCTCCGCTCACTACAACCTCCACTTCCCGGTTCAAGCGATTCTCCTTCCTCAGCCTCACAAGTAGCTGGGATTACAGGTGTGTACCACCATACCTGGCTAATTTTTTGTAATTTTAGTAGGGATGGGGTTTCACCATGTTGGCCAGGCTGGTCTTCAACTCCTGATCTCAGGTGATCCACCCGTCTCGGCCTCCCAAAGAGCTAGGGGTGATCCGCAGCCTCAGCTCCCCAAAGAGCTAGGATTACAGGCGTGACCACGCCCGGCCAACAGTGGCTCTTTTATCAACGTATCACTGACTACTCAGCACAGTACCTGCCATTCAGTTGGTTCCCAACAGACATTTAAGACCAGTATTTGTAAGGCCGGGCACGGTGGCTCACGCCTGTAATCCTAGCACTTTGGGAGGCCGAGGCGGGCGGATCATGAGGTCAGGAGATCGAGACCATCCTGGCTAACACAGTGAAACCCCGTCTCTACTAAAAATACAAAAAATTAGCCGGCCGTGGTGGCAGGCGCCTGTAGTCCCAGCTACTCAGGAGGCTGAGGCAGGAGAATGGCGTGAACCTAGGAGGTGGAGCTTGCGGTGAGCGGAGATTGCGCCACTGCCCTCCAGCCTGGGTGACAGAGCAAGACTCCGTCTAAAAAAAAAAAAAGGACCAGTATTTGCAATCTTAACGTGCTTTGTCATTTTTATTCTATGTCCTGAAATTTGACACTTAAATCTTCTCAAATACTCTCGTTTGAGTATATTACTGATCATTTCTTTGCTACATAAAATACTGGTTTCAGCCCAGGCGCAATGGCGCACACCTGTAATCCTAGCACTTTGGGAGGCTGAGGCGGGCGGATCACCTGAGGTCAGGAGTTCGAGACCAGCCTGGCCAACATGGTGAAACCCCATCTCTACTAAAAATACAAAAAATCAGCCTGGTGTGGTAGTGGGCACCTGTAATCCCAGCTACTAGGGAGGCTGAGGCAGGAGAATCACTGGAACCTGGGAAGCAGAGGTTGCAGTGAGCCGAGATCACACCACTGCACTCTAGCCTGAGCCACACAGTGAGACTCATCTCAAAATAAATAAAAATAAAATACTGGTTTCTAACATTCCACTTATCTAAAAAGAATGTTTTCAGGTGATACTAATCATACATTTCACTCAACTTTTGATTTTTCTGTTCTAGGTTTCTTTTTATACAAGTATGTTTTAAGACAGTTTATGGCCCTATACAGAAAGTTACACATTGACTTTTTTCCAACATTGAGAAACATGCCTAAGAATGTATAAATTTTAAAAATGTATAAATTTGGGCCAGGCGCGGTGGCTCACGCCTGTAATCCCAGCAGTTTGGGAGGCCGAGGCAGGCGGATCACGAGGTCAGGAGATCGAGACCATCCTGGCTAAGATGTTGAAACCCCATCTCTACTAAAAATACAAAAAATTAACCGGGCGTGGTGGCGGGCGCCTGTGGTCCCAGCTACTCAGGAGGCTGAGGCAGGAGAATGGCATGAACCCGGCAGACGGAGCTTGCAGTGAGCCGACATAGCGCTACTGCACTCCAGCCAGGGCGACACAGCGAGACTCCATCTCAAAAAAAAAAAAATGTATACATTTAAACGACTGCAGTTATTTGCTATGAAATATTTAAGATACTGTGTGCCTCTCCCCAGTGTCATTCCCTCCCCCCTTGCTGGAGATAAACGCTGTCCAGAGTCCTGTGCACGTCTGGATGCTTTTCTAAGACAATGCTAGGCAAGATGAGGTGCGCCAAGGCTGCAATAGGGTTAGAGATTACCACCTGGGTCCTCCACAGTACTCAGTGCCAGACAGGGCTGCCAGGCTCAACTGCAACATGATGTTGCATTCTTTGATGACTTGGAGAGACATTGGCTCTTTAGAGTGCCTACCCTCCCACACAGAATTCCATACAAGTTGAAATATACTTCATACTTAGTATCATTGTATTCCTACAAATATTTAGGAAACAGAGCAATAGGTCAAATTTCTCACCATAGCAGGCTTGCTGACAATCCCTGAAAGAAGCAAGGCCATGTCTGTAATATAACTTAAGGAGGTCCTTCCAGTTTTCTAAAGTGTTTTTCACTAAACTAGTGCAATGTATTCCGAGCTGATTCTGATCAATGGCTTAGTCATGCCGTACCAAAAGAAAAGGCCTTGGAATTTAACTAATGCAAAGAATCAAAGCTCTAATTGCGCTTTTACAGAACACCTGAAATAGTGTATCTCAAATTTTTTGTTCTCACATTTTTAAAAAACATCATTTTTGTAAGTATACCTTTTCAAACGCTTAATATGTAAATTCTTAATTCATTTAAATAATAAAACAGTAACAAGCAGCAACAATTCTAATACAAATATACCTAGAAATGACCTACAAATGTTAAGTTATAAAACCATCCACTCCATCAGGCATTAATTTCACTATTTTAACGCTTTATTTTAATTTTCTTAAGGAAAAGGGTGCACCCAATTTTACATGGGAAAAGCATTCCAGGACGGGGGCTGCTTCAAGTTTCGTTGGAGCAACGCCAGCCTAGGTGAACAGGGTAGCCTGAAACGTTTCGCATCTGGTTACTGAAAAAAGGGGGTCGCCAAGGAGGCAAAGCGGAGCCAGCTCTCGGGAGGGACCCGGCCCCCCGCCGCCCGCGAGGATGACAGTCGCGTCCGCTCAGGGCGGTGCCGGGAGAGGCGGGGGTGGAAGAAAGAGGAGGAATCGGACAAAGCCAGCCCCGCCGGGCCTCCGGCCTCCCCGCCCGCCGCGATCCCGGGGCCGGCCACCTCCCCTGTCGCGGGCTCCCAGGGCCCACAGCTGTCCCTGGGAACGGCCGCCGCCGCCCGCAGCAGGGCCAAGCCGGGGATGCGGGGCCAGGGCGGGGCCCTGGGCAGGGCCGGGGACCAGAACCTGCAGTGGGACGCGGATGGGGAGGACGCGCGGCGCCGGGAGCCGGGGCTGGCAAAGGGGCCGGGGACAAGAACCCGACCTGAACCTGGAAGGAGTCGCGGACCAGCCGGGGTGGTGAACTAGGGCGGGTACCGGGGTGGGAACCGAGAGGGGCCGGGACCCAAACCGGGAAGGGGACCTGGATGGGGACAGAGTTGCGGCTGGGGCGGGTCCGAAGAGGAGCGGGACCGGGATGGGGCGGAGGACGAGGAGGGGGCTGCGGTCCGGGGCGCACGCCGGGGACTCACCGTCTTGCTCCTGAGGGCCGCGCTCTCTCGCGCTGTCAGCACCTGGAGCGCCGCCGGGCGCGCGCGCGGAGCAGCGACTGCGCGCCGAGCCCGCCTCGGCTGTTTGAGGCGCGGCGCAGCAGTCACCAGCGAGGGGCGCCGGCGCGGCCGCCCCGCAGCATCCTCGGCCGCCCACGCGCTGTCCCCTTGGCCGCCGAGCACAGCCCCGCGGCTCCTCGCAGCAGCAGCCCAGCCGACCCAGCCAGTCCCGCTCGGCCGCCTGCGCCGCTCCCGCCGCCGAAAATGGCGTCTCAGTGTTGCTCCCCCGGCGCCCCGCCTCGCCCCGCCCCACAATGCCGCGCGCCGGCATAACGTCATCGCCCCTCGCGCCGCCTGGGGCTGGGGAAACTGAGGCTGGGTGGCTCCCCGCAAGCGCTCGGCGAGCTGGGGACTGGAGGGACGAGAAAGTTGTTTGGGTATCAGGTGGGCGGTCACAGGGAGGAGGGTGACGGTGCAGGACTCAGCGGGCCTCCCGGCTGCAACGCGGACGGGGGCGGGGCGCTCGGGGCAGGGCGCGGCTCGCGGGGTGGGCGGCCAGGCCCTGACCTCTCCGACGCCGCAGCCACGATGACCGAGCGCTTCGGCAGCTTCCCTTCCAGCCGGGCTGTAGGCCCTACCGGAATGCGGCCGGGAAAGGTGCAGGCCCGGCCGCAGCCGCCACCACTAGGCTCCCGCCCCGCTCCACTCCCAGGCCCGCGAGCTTCATGCGCTCACTTCGGTCCCCCCAAAACCCCGCTAGGAGGCCTTCGGGAGGCCCCGGAATCACAGGATCCCGGCCAGGCCTTTCTCCCTTCTCCAGGAAAACCGACAGCCTTTGGTCGAGACCCTGACCCCTAACCCTGCGCCCTCCCCTTCTCATTATTTCCTCTCCTCGGGGCTTTTGGACCCTCGTATCTATACGAGGAAACTTTCCAGGCGCTCCCCCTCGACACAAACTGCGCCTCAGACGGGCAAAGGGGAAGGGGCGGGGTGTAGGCTGTGAGGGTGGGAGACACCCACCCTCTGTCCCCACGCGGCCACCGGCGCATCTCCCTGGCTGCAGGGCCTCGACCTCCAGCCCGGCCTGAAGGGCAGCGGAGCGCGCCTGGGTCAAGTCCCGCGGCTTCGCCGGCTCCGCAGGCCTGACTCAGCAGCCAGCCGGGAGGGCATGCTGATTCAGTGGGCGAGGCTCCGCTCGCTGCTGCCAGCGGCTTGGGAAAAACCTTCCCAGTGCCTGCAGACGTCCGAAGTGCGGGGACCGGAGGCATCATTTAACTTGGAGGGGTTCCTGGGCCAGTCCCCCCGCCCCATCTTGTGAACTGCTGTTCTTTCCGATGTTATTACCCAGCACCAGCAGCCCTGTGTGAACCCTGCAGTTACGCCCCGCAGTCACCAGAGAAGCAGGTGCTCCTCGGTTTTTCCAGGGAGGTCTGGTTACTTTTATCTCATTTATAAAGACAAAGGTGGGCTACAAAGGGGGCGCTCCTAGGTAACACGTTAGGGTTGGCCCGGGGAGAGGCACCGAGTCAGGGTCAAACAAACCTTCTCCATACCACTTTCAGGTTAATGATTTCAGCCAGACTGCAGCTTGGATGTCACTAAGCTCAGCCACTAGGCTGGGCACCGCCAAGCATCGAGTGCTCATTCTTTCTGTGCCGTTGGGCCCAGTAACTGTCCCCTCTGCTTACCCACAACCCTAGCCAGAAACCCGGGATGCCTGCACCGCTCCCTTATGCCCTACTACAACAGGTGAAAAAGATTCTACTTCTTCAATCTTTCTTTCTTTCTTTGAGTTAGGGTATCTTTGTCAACCCTGACTGGAGGGCAGTGGCAATCATAGCTCACTGTAACCTTGAACTCCTGGGCTCAAGAGATCCTCTTGCCTCAGCCTCCCAAGTAGCTAGGGACTACAGGTGTGCACCACCACTCCCAGCTAATGTTTTTTTAAATTTTTTGCAGAGAGGAGATCTTGCTATGTTGCCCAGACTGATCTCGAACTCCTGGCCACAAGTGATCCTCCCAGCTGGCCTCCCAAAGTGCTGAGATTACAGGTGTGAGCCACCATGCCCGGCCTCTCAGTATTTCTTGAATCCATCCCCACTGCCACCACTTTGTTCTGGCTTTATTACCTTGTTCTTTTATTTCCTCAACAAATATTTGTTGCTCTCCCATGATCATGATAACAGCCAAGGATGCATAGGTGAACAAGATAGATAAGATCTCTGCTTTCTAAGAGTTTACTTTCCAGTGAGGAGAAGTAGGCCATAAACACATAAGGAAATACCGGATCTTGCAGAGATGATGGAGCAGGCAGAGATGGAACAAAGATGATGGAACAGGCAGCGTCTTGGTGGTCAGGGGTGAACTCAGAGGCAGGCGGGTGAGCTGAGACCCAAATGAGAGGAAGGAGGCAGGCGTTCAAAGCCCCAGGAGAGGCCGGGCGAGGCGGCTCACGCGTGTAATCCCAACACTTCAGGAGGCCAAGGCAGGTGGATTGCCTTCAGGAGTTCAAGACCAGCCTGGGCAACACAGTGAAACCACATCTCTACTAAAATACAACAAATTAGCCGGGAGTGGTGGTGCACGTCTGTAGTCCCAGCTACTCGGGAGGCTGAGGCAGGAGAATCGCATGAACCTGGGAGGCAGAGGTTGCAGTGAGCCAAGATCACGCCACTGCACTCAAGCCTGGGCAACAGAGCCAGATTCTGTCTCAAAAAAAAAAAAAAAAAAAAAGCAAAAAAGCCCCAGGAGAGCTCTGTGGGCAGGAGTGTTCAGGCAGGAATGACCCTGGAGTGTTGGGGGAAAGGAGAAAAGGCCAATTCATCCACCAGTGCTGCCACGCATCACTCTGCAGCAACTTCAAATTCCTTGGGTTGGTCAACAAGGCCCCCAGGGCCTGGTGCTGCCAACCTCCTGGTCTCCTGTGCTCTGAACACCCTTACCTGTTCCTGAGTTCACTCTGGTCTCTCACATAGCCACGCCCCTGTACATAGTATTCACTCTGCCTAGAATGTTCTCCCTCCCGCATTCCCCCCAGTGCTCCAGGATTCAGCTGATAGTCACTTCCTGGGGGAAGCCTCTTCTGACAGCACCTGCCTGGGTCAAGGCCTCCTCTGACTACCCATCTGTCCCTTCCCCAATGTGTACTATGTGGTCAGTTGACACAGCTGCCTTCTCCTCGGCCTGTAAGCAGAGAACAGGAGGGGCCGGTGTCCTCGTCCCCACAGCCCGCTCAGCACCTGACGCAGCTGCAAGGGCACCCCTCAAGCAAGCATGAGAGGAGGGCTGGGCTGCTTCTTCTCCAGGCTTCCTTTGCACAGAGATGCTCCTCTTGCTCCCCTTTCAAGGGGAGCAGACTCATCGGGTCCCCTTAAGTCCCTGACTTCTGCCGTGATCCTCAGGAGATCCTGCAGTCCTTGGAGCTGTTAGCAGCTCCTAGGCTGGGCTCCTAAGGTGCTGCCTGGGATTAAAAGGCATGGACAGCCTGGGCAACATAGTAAGACCCTGACTCTACAAAAAAATTTAAAAATTAGCCAGGCATGGTGATGCACCCTTATAGTCTCAGCTACTCAGAAGGCTGAACTGAGGTGGAAGGATCACTTGAGCCCAGGAGGTCAAGGCTGCAGTGAGCTATGACTGTGTCACTGCACTCCAGCCTGGGCAACAGAGTGAGACCCTGTCTCAAAAAAAAAAAAAAAAAGGAGAGGGGAACTACCCACCTTCTGCCATTTGCCAGTCCCCTGGGACATCAGAGACAAGCATAAAGCCTACAATTTTTCGTATTCATGTCATTCTCAGTATTTATTGAGAACTGCTAGTATCAGGTGCCAGGCTGGGCAACAGAACCAGGTGCCCTGGACAAGTGAGCTGACTGCCAGCAGGAACTGAGATGAGAGGCCTGAAGAAGTGCAGAGGGGAGCCCTGCATCCAGAGGGATCCCTCCTCATCCAGGAGATGAGGGAGAGGGACACTCACGTGGTAGGTGGGAAGGCTGCAGCAGGTGGAGGAGCCACAGGAAGGAACTGCAGTGCCCACATAGAACAAACCATGCAGTCCCGTTTGTCTCAAGTGGAGAATGGAACAAGTTGTTGTTAATTTTTACACTGTTCATTTTTTTACTGTAGATGTTTGTAGATGTCTGTCTTTGCGAACGGCTTTTTGGAAGAGACAAGCAGGCAGGAATTTCTCTTTGGTTCTTGAGGGTCTGCAATCTTGTGGGCAGCCCTGTCTGTGAATGCCTGAAGAAAGGAGGGAGGAATGGGGCGGGGAGGAAAGAGGGAGAGAAGAAGAAGGGCAGGATGGAGGCAGCCTGAAGCCTGTCCCTGGCTGGCGGCTGTACTCGGGTGCCCATCCTCGGGCTGGGAGGGGTGACCTGGCTGGAGGGGCAGGGGCGGGGGAAGCACAGGCCATGGGAAGAGCAGGCTGGTTGACTCCACACAGCCCTGACCCCTCCCCGCAGCCTGCTCATCCTCCTTGTCAGCCTGAGGCTTAGGGTCGAGTCACCGAGTCACCGGACGGGCGTGCTGGGCCAGGGAGGGGCTGCCTGGCATCCGGACCTGGCTAATCTGGGATCTGGCCTGCCTTGCTCTCAGCCGCAGGTCACACCCTCTCTGGTCTCAGGCTTCACTTCTAAAAATGGAATTCCTCTGATTTCCAGGGTGTTTTTTCCTTTCTTTTTTTTTTATTGAAATGGAGTCTCACTCTGTTGCCCAGTCTGGAGTGCAGTGGCGCAATCTCGGCTCACTGCAACCTCCACCCCACAGAGTTCAAGCAGTTCTCCTGCCTCAGCCTCCGGAGTAGCTGGGATTACAGGCGCCCACCATCACGGCTGGCTAATTTTTGTATTTTTAATAGAGACGGAGTTTCACCATCTTGGCCAGGCTGATCTTGAACTCCTGACCTCGTGATCCACCCACCTCGGCCTCCCAAAGTGCTGGGATTACAGGCGTGAGCCACTGCACCCGGCCAGGGTGTTTCTTCTTTAAAGAGCTGAGGCCGCTCAGCACAGCGCTCCAGGGACCACTTCCTTCAGAACTGCAGGGAAAGGCACGCTGGAGATCGGAAAGAGGTGGGGTGGACCCCCTGCCAGGAAGCCACCCCTCAGTCTGTCTCTCTGTCCTTCACACGCACTCCACTCCCACAGGGATAAGCCCAGGGGCCCCTGAGAGAACAGAGCCCCGGGTTCTCCCAGGGCCAGCAGGCCACCGTGACCGCTCGGCAGCACTGTCCCCCACACCTGGGATACTGTCTCAGCCTCCGTTGTGGTAGCTGCTTTCCTCACATGGCCTGGTGACCCAGACCCCCAGCATTTGTGCCCTGTTTCCTGGTACAGCTGGAGGGAGGCTGCGCCAGTGCCAGCCTAAGCTTTAAGACAGCTGGAGGCGCCAAGCAGCGAAAGAAGCCGTCTGGGCGGTCCCCTGGGACCAGCATTTCTGCGGCTGAGGACTGAGGCTCAAATGGCAGCAGGGAGGAAAACATCACCAACCAAACTCAGCCTGGCTGGGTGCACTGGGTTGATCCTGTGCCGACTGAACCCCACCTGTGTCTCTGGACTTGAGCCAGGTGCCAGGGCGCCAGTACTTCAAGTGACCAGGAGAATATTTACCCCACTTCACTGCCTCTCAAGGAATCACAAGATATCTTGAGGAAAGTGCTGGACTTCCCACAATATGTGGCATGGAGACTGGATGTGTTTTATGTGGTTATCCAAAAGGTTATGCCAGAAACTGGGAGAAGGGAAGACATTTATGTCATCCAGATAATTTCAAAATGGTTTGAAGAACACTGATAGAGGGAAACAGTGGGGCTGTGATACCTGCGATTAGGGATTTGCCATGGAAAACAGATTCCATATTGGAGATTTTCTCCCAACATTTTATTATGAAAATACATTTACAGAAGAGTTGGAAAACCTGTACAGTGAAGGCTGGGTGCAGTGGCTTACACCTGTAATCCCAGTACTTTGGGAGGCCAAGGGAAGAGGATTGCTTGAGGTCAGGAGTTCAAGACCAGCCTGGGCAACATAGTGAGACACCAACTGTACACAAAATTTAAAGAAAAAAATTAACCACGCCTGGTGGTGTACGCCTGTAGTCTCAGCTACTCTGGAGGCTGAGATGGGAGGCTCCCTTGAGCCCAGAAGTTCAAGGTTACAGTGAACTATGATCATGCCACTGCACTCCTGCCTGGACCACAGAGCAAGACCGTGTGTCTCAAAAAAAAAAAACCAAACTGTACAGTGAACGTTCACATACCCACCACCAGGATTCTACCGTTAATATTTTGCCTGGGCTGGGTGCAGTGGCTCGTGCCTGTAATCTCAGCAATTTGGGAGGCTGAGGCGGGTGGATCACTTGAGGCCAGGAGTTCAAGACCAGCCTGGCCAACATGGCAAAACCCCATCTCTACTAAAAATACAAATAACTAGCTGGGCGTGGTGGTGCGCACCTGTAGTCCCAGCTACTTGGGAGGCTGAGGCAGGAGAATTGCTTGAACCTGGGAGACAGAGGTTGCAGTGAGCTGAGATCACGCCACTGCACTCCAGCCTGGGCAACAGAAAAAGACCCCGTCTCAAAAAAAAAAAAAATATATATATATATGTATATATAGCCTTATTTCCTTTATCACATCTCTCCTCCCCATTCTTCTATCAATATATTTTTAATGCATTTCGAAGTAAATTGCAAAGATCAGTACATACCACCTCTAAACACTTCAGCATTCATAGCATTAATGGAATCCAATATTCTTTGCTTGTTTGTTTTAGGAAATATTTACACGTGGTAAAATGCATAAATCTTAAGGACAGCATTTGAAGAGTTTTGTTTCACATGATATTGACCTTTATTTCAGAGACTAAACAGTTTTTTTGTTTGTTTGTTTTTGTTTTTGTTTTTTTTTTTTGAGACAGAGTCTCACTCTGTTGCCCAGACTGGAGTGCAGTGGCGCAGTCTCAGCTCACTGCAACCTCCACCTCCCAGGCTCAAGCAATTCTCGTGCCTCAGCCTTCCAAGTAACTGGGATTACAGGCACGCACCACTACCGCCCAGCTAATTTTTGTATTTTTGGGGTTTCACCATGTTGGCCAGGCTGGTCTCAAACTTCTATCCTCAAATGATCCACCTGCCTCGGCCTCCCAAAGTGCTGAGATTACAGGCATGAGCCACCGTGACTGGCCGGTTTTGTTTCGTTTTTAATTGTGTTTCGTTAAAGCAGTTTTAGGCTCACAGAAAATTTGAGCAAAAAGTACAAAGAATTGCCAAGTATGTCCTGTACCCAGTTCCCCTACCACTAACATCCTGCACTAGTGTAGTATATTCATTACAATCAATGGACCAATATTCATATATTAACTAAGTCTAGAGTTTACATAAGGGCTCACTCTCTGTATCATACACAGTATTGGATATTCTATGGGTTTTGACACATGTAAGTATAATGATATGATGAGTTGTGAGAAACCTTTCACCTGTGTAACTGAAGTCCCTACCAAGAAATGGAACATTTCCATCACATTGCAGGGTTGCCTCATGCCCCTTCCCATCTGACCCCAGGCAACCACTGTTGGGTTTGTTAGTTTGTTTACTTATTTATTCTTAAGAGGGAGTCTCACTTTGTTGCTCCGGCTGGAGTGCAGTGGCACAATCTCAGCTCACTGCAACCTCCACCTCCCAGGTTCAAGCAATTCTCCTGCCTTAGCCTCCCAAGTAGCTGGGATTATGGGCGCCCACCACCACGCCTGGCTATTTTTTTGTATTTTTAGTAGAGATGGGGTTTCACCATGTTGGCAGGCTGGTTTTGAACTCCTGACCTCAAGTGATCCGCCCACCTCAGCCTCCCAAAGTGCTAGGATTACAGGCATGAGCCACCACGCCTGGCTGTTTATTCATTTTTTATTTATTTTGTAATGAGGAGGTCTCACTATGTTGCCCAGGCTGGTCTTGAACTCCTGGCCTCAAGCGATCCTCCTGCCTCAGCCTCCCAAAGTGCTGGGATTACAGGCGTGAGCTACCATGCCTGGGCTGTTTTTTTTTTTTTTTTTGGCTTGTTTGTTTGCTTTTTTAGACAGAGTCTCGCTCTGGCACCCAGGCTAGGGTATGATGGCGCAATCTCAGTTCACTGCAACCTCTGCCTCCCGGGTTCAAGCAATTCTCCTGCCTTACCCTCCCAAGTAGCTGGGATTACAGGCACGCACTACCACGCCCTACTAATTTTTGTATTTTTAGTAGAGATGGGGTTTCACCATTTTGGCCAGGCTGATCTCGAACTCCTGATCTCAAGTGATCTGCTCACCTCCCAAAGTGCTGGGATTACAGGCAGGAGCCATCGCCCCCACCCCAGTTTTTATTTTTTAAATGTAGACCTGTTTTGCCTGTTCTAGCATTTTCTATGAAGTCACATAGCTTGTACTTCTGTGTCTAGCATCTTTCACTCACCTCCTGTTTTTGACATTCATCCACGTTGTCCCACATTTGTTTGCCATTCTCCTGCTGATAGAAGCTGGGCTGCTTCCATTTTGGTTGATATGAGTAAAGCTAATCTCAGCTTTCTTATACAAGCCTGTTGGTGAACATATATTTTCATTTCTCTTAGGTAAATACCTAGGAAGGCCATGTACAGTGCCTTATGCCTGTAATCCCAGCACTCTGGGAGGCCAAAGAGGGCAGATCATTTGAGACCAGCCTGGACAACATGTCAAAACCCTGTCCCTACTAAAACTACAAAAAAAATTAGCTGGACGTGGTGGCACATGCCTGTAATCCCAGCTACTCAAGAGGCTGAGGTACGAGAATTGTTTGAACCCACCAGGTGGAGGTTGCAGTGAGCCAAGATGGCATTACTGCATTCCAGCCTGGGCGACAGAGCAAGACTCTATTTCAGAAGATAAAAAACAACAACAACAACAAAACCTAGGAGTGAAATTGCTAGGTCACCAGGTGGGCATATGTTTGTTTGCTTGTTTGCTTTTTTTTTTTTTTGAGATGGAGTCTACCTCTGTGGCCCAGGCTGGAGTGCAGTGGTGTGATCTCAGCTCACTGCAACCTCCGCCTCCCAGGTTCAAGTGATTCTCCTGCCGCAGCCTCCTGAATACTCCTGAGTAGCTGGGACTACAGGTGCATGCAACCACGCACAGGTAATTTTCTGTATTTTTAGTAGAGACAGGGGTTTCACTGTGTTAGCCAGGACAGTCTCAATCTCCTGCCCTCGTGATCCACCTGCCTCAGCTTTCCAAAGTGCTGGGATTACAGGCGTGAGCCATTGTGCCCGACCAGGCATATGTTTAGTTCTGTAAGAAACTTCTGGGCTGGACGCGGTGGCTCATGCCTGTTAATCCCGGCACTTTGTGGGGCTGAGGTGGGCGGATCACAAGGTCAGGAGTTCAAGACCAGCCTTGCCAATATGGTGAAACCCTGTCTCTACTAAAAATACAAAAATTAGGCCAGGCACGGTGGTTCACGCCTGTAATCCCAGCACTTTGGGAGGCCGAGGTAGGCAGATCATCTGAGGTCAGGAGTTAGAGACCAGCCTGATCAATATGGAGAAACCCCATCTCTACTAAAAACACAAAATTAGCTGGGCATGGTGGCATATACTGGTAATCCCAGCTACTTGGGAGGCTGAAGCAGGAGAATCACTTGAACCCAGGAGGTGGAGGTTGCGGTGAGCCGAGATCATGCCATTGTACTCCAGCCAGGGCAACAAGAGCAAAACTCCATCTCAAAAAAAAGAAAAGAAAAGAAAAGAAAAACTTAGCCCAGCATGGTGGCACGTGCCTATAATCCCAGCTACTCAGGAGGCTGAGGCAGGAGAATTGCTTGAACCTGGGAGGCAGAAGTTGCAGTGAGCAGAGATCACGCCATTGCACTCCAGCTCTGGGCGACAGAGCAAGACTCCATCTCAGGGGAAAAAAAAAAAAAAAGAAAGAAAGAAACTTCTGGTTGGGCACAGTGGCTCACACCTGTAATCCCAGCATGTGAGGCTGAGGCAGGAGGATTGCTTGAGCCCAGGAGTTCGAGGCCAGCCTGGGCAACATGGCAAATCCCCGTCTCTACTAAAAATATAACAGTTAAGGCCGAGCGCAATGGCTCAAGCCTGTAATCCCAGCACTTTGGGAGGCCGAGGCGGGTGGATCACAAGGTCAAGAGATCGAGACTATCCTGGCCAACATGGTGAAACCCCATCTCTACTAAAAAAAATACAAAAAATTAGCCGGGCGTGGTAGCGGGCGCCTGTAGTCCCAGCTACTCAGGAGGCTGAGGCAGGAGAATAGCGTGAACCTGGGAGGTGGAGGTTGCAGTGAGCTGAGATCACGCCACTGCACTCCAGCCTGGGTGACAGAGCGAGACTCCGTCTCAAAAAAAAAAAAAAAAAAAGTTAGCTGAGTGTGATGGCATGCACCTGTAGTCTCAGCTACTCAGGAGGCTGAGGTGGGAGGATTTCTTGAGCCTGGGAGGCAGAGACTGCACTGAGCCAAGATCATGCTACCACACTCCAGCCTGGGCAACAGAGACTCTATTTCCAAAAAAGAAAGAAAGAAACTTCCAGGCCTTTCTCCTAAGTGACTGCCCATCTAACCCTCCCATCAGTGAGCTATGGGCATTCCAGTTGTTCCACGTCTTCCCCAGCGTCTGGTGGTATCAGTCTTTTTGAATCTGAGTCGTTCTGGTGACTGTGTAGTTCTCTCTGTGGGTGGTTTTTTTTTTTTTGAGACGGAGCGTTGCTCTGTCACCCAGGCTGGAGTGCAGTGGTGTGATCTCGGCTCACTGTAACCTCCGCCTCCCAAGTTCAAGTGATTCTCCTGCCTCAGCCTCGGGGGCTGGAATTGTTATAGGCGATCGCCACCATGCCCGGCCAATTTTTGTATTTTTTTAAGTGGAGACGGGGCTTCGCCATGTTGGCCAGGCTAGTCTCGAACTCCTGACCTCAGGTGATCTGCCCGCCTTGGCCTCCCAAAGTGCTGGGATTACAGGCATGAGCCACCGAGCCCGGCCTGAAACGTCTGAGATTTTACCTTAGCTGCCAGCTAACAAGGTGGCCTGTCACTGGTTCACGGATGTTGACAAAGGACACCAACGCCTGGACGTGAGGCAGCACAGGTTTTTATTCACAGGTCTACAGTGGCCTGAGTCTCAGCACTGTGGCGCTGGTCCCTGAACTGGGTTCCCACAGTTCCCACAGGGCAATGTGAAGAGGGCCGGATGACACCTGCACACACACTCGTGTGCATTCCAGGAGGGGATCCCTGTGCCCAGGAGCTGGCTGGAAAGCCCGCCCGTATTCCACTCAGGAAGGCTACGCTATGTTTTGTTGAAGGTAATTTGCTACACCAACATGCCTGAGAGGATGGGCTGGAACAAAGGAGTCAGGGCCGCTGATCATACACGCACGAAACGTGAGAGACTCCTGCAGAACAGCCCCAGGGTGGGGGCCTTGCTTGGATTCAGTGGCCAGGGGTCTGGGTGATTAGAGAGGGCCGGGAGGTATCCAGGAGGCTCCTGTAGGGAAGAAAGGCCGGCTGCTCAGCCACAGCCCCGCCACAAGGTGCAGAGACCCTTCAGAAGCCATCCCATAAACCAATGATTCTGCCACCAAAAAAGAATATTGGAATATGTGCCCAAAATGTGGAGGGACTGGAGATGGGGGTGGCAAGCAGGAAGGGTACAGCAGGTGTCGTGCAGCTGCCGTCTCGGGAGAAAATAATTCGCCCTCCTCCGGGCTGCCTCACCATCTCCCCTCACACAGTTCTCACAGTAAGACTTCGACATTCTCCCATGTGAGG
The DNA here is from genome assembly GCF_009828535.3 of Hylobates moloch. NCBI lineage: Eukaryota > Metazoa > Chordata > Mammalia > Primates > Hylobatidae > Hylobates > Hylobates moloch. Next base: position 2,039,062 of record NW_026652291.1, read on the forward strand.
TGGAATCAATATGCCTTCCCCTGGAGTCTGGACAGGCCTGTGACTACAGTGGAAGTGACACTCTAGGACTAAGCCAGGTTTATGTTTGCTTTTTTTTTTTTTTTTGACATGGAGTCTCGCCCTGTTGCCCGGGCTGGAGTGCAATGGCACCATCTCAGCTCACTGCAACCTCCGCCTCCCGGATTCAAGCGATTCTCCTGCTCAGCCTCCTGAGTAGCTGGCATTACAGGCACCCGCCACCATGCCTGCCTAATTTTTTGTATTCTTAGTAGAGACAGGGTTTCACCATGTTGGCCAGGCTGGTCTCGAACTCCTGACCTCCATGATCTGCCTGCCTCGGCCTCCCAAAATGCTGGGATTACAGGCATGAGCCACTGTACCAGGCCCAGGTTTGTTTGTTTATTTATTTATTTATTTATTTATTGAACAGAGTCTCACTCCGTTGCCCAGTCTGGTGTACAATGGCACGATCTCGGCTCATTGCAGCCTCCACCCCCCAGGTTCAAGCGACTCTCCTGCCTCAGCCTCCCAAGTGGCTGGGATTACAGGTGCCTGCCACCACTCCCAGCTCATTTTTTTTTTTTGTATTTTTAGTAGAGATGGGATTTTGCCATTTCACTATGTTGGCCAGCTGGTCTCGAACTCCTGACCTCAGGTGATCTACCCACCTGAGCCTCCCAAAGTGCTGGGATTATGGGCACCCACCACCAAGCCCAGCTAATTGTTTTTTTCTTTTTTTTTTTTTGTATTTTTAGTAGAGATGGGATTTCACCATTTCGCCATGTGGTCCAGCCTGATCTCGAACTCCTGACCTCAGGTGATCTACCCACCTTGGCCTCCCAAAGTGCTGGGATTACAGGCGTGAGCCACCACACCTGGCCCTAAACCAGGTTTTGTTTGTTTGTTTTAGACGGAGTTTCGCTCTTTTTTGCCCAGGCTGGAGTACAATGGCGCAATCTCCTAAGCCAGGTTTTAAAAGGTGATACAGGCCGGGTGCGGTGGCTCATGCCTGTAATTCCAGCAATTTGAGAAGCCGAGGCAGGTGGATTACCTGAGGTCAGGAGTTTAAAGACCAGTCCGGCCAACATGGTAAAACCCCAACTCTACCAAAAATACAAAAATTAGCCAGGCATGATGGCGGATACCTGTAATCCCAGCTACTTGGGAGGCTGAGGCAGGAGAATCACTTGAACCCAGGAGGCGGAGGTTGCAGTGAGCCGAGATCGCACCATTGCACTCCAGCCTGGGTGACAGAGCAAGACTCTGTCTCCAAAAAAAACAAAAAGGTGATACAGCCGCCACCTGGCTCTCTTGGGAAGCTCACACTTGGATCTAAGCTGCCATGCTGTGAGGAAGCCCAAGCAGCCACTGGGGGCTGGGGTGGGGGACAGGACAACATCTCATAGAGAAGCCCATTCGTGACAGCCAGCATCACCAGCTGAGCCGTGAGTGAACATGTCCTTGGAGCACTCCAGACCCTAGCCACTGTGTCCGTCTTTAAGACACTGAGGAGCAGACAAGCCATCCTTGATGTGCCTTGTCCAAATCTTTGACCCACAGAATCTGAGCATAATGAAATGGTTATTTATTTATTTATTTTGAACAGGGTCTTGCTCTGTTGCCCAGGCTGGAATGCAGTGGCACAATCATAGCTCACTGCAGCCTCGATCTCCTGAGCTCAAGCAATCCTCCTGCCTCTGCCGCCTGAGTAGCTGGGACTACAGGTGCATGCCACCATGCCTGGCTAATTTTTTTTTTTTTGAGACAGTCTCATTCTGTCGCCCAGGCTGGAGTGCAGTGGCACGATCTTGGCTCACTGCAACCTCTGCCTCCCAGGTTCAAGTGATTCTCCTGCCTCAGCCTCCCAAGTAGCTGGGATTACAGGTGCTGTGCCACCATACCCAGGTAATTTTTGTATTTTTAGCAGAGACAGAGTATCGCCATGTTGCCCAGGCTGATCTTGAGCTCCTAACCTCAAGTGATCTGCCCGCCTCGGCCTCCCAAAGTGCTAGGATTACAGGAGTGAGCCACTGTGCCTGGCCGCCTCGTGACTTTTAAGAGCTAGAAGGGGGCCATTATGATTTGATTGAGCCATTTGGGAATAAGTTGCAAATACAATGACCCTTCACTCCTAAATGCTTCAGCCTACCTGTCCTAGAAACGACGGCGTATCATCAAACCCAGCAGACACAGCACTGAGACCACAGTACTGTCTACAGTCAGTCCTTGATTAAATATCACCAAGTGACCCAGTAATGTCCTGGAGAACAATTTTCCTTAAGTCTGGATCCAATGGCATTTACTTGTCGTTTTTTTCACTTCTTTTATTGTAGAACAGTGCCCCCAGTGTGTCTACCAGGACATTGATGTTCCTGAGGAGTAGAGACATGATATATACAGATACAAAATCATATGTTTTATTAAATGTTTTCCTTTATTTTTTATTTACATTTTTTTTTCTGAGACAGAGTCTCTGTCATCCAGGCTGGAGTGCAGTGGCGCAATCTCGGCTCTGCAACCTCCACCTCCCATGTTCAAGCAATTCTCTTGCCTCAGCCTCCCACGTAGCTGGGACTACAGGCATGTGCCACCACGCCCAGCTAATGTTTGTCTTTTTAGTAGAGACAGGGTTTCACCATGTTGGCCAGGCTGGTCTCAAACTCCTGACCTCAGATGATCCGCCTGCCTCAGCCTCCCAAAGTGCTGGGATTACAGACGTGAGCCACTGCACCCAGCCAAATTTTTTTTTTTAATGAGACGCAGTCTTGCTATGTTGCTAAGGATGGTCCCCCACTCCTGGGTGCAAGCAATCCTCCCACCTCAGCCTCCCAAAGTGCTGGAATTACAGGCACACGCCACAGCATCCAGCTAACTTTTGTGTCTTTTGTAGAGACGAGGTTTCACCTTGTTGCCCAGGCTGGTCTTGAACTCCTGGGCTTAAGTGATCCTCCTACCTTGGCCTCCCAGAATGCTGGGATTATAGGCATGAATGAGCCACTGCACCTGGCCACATGTTTATCTTATTACACAAATAATATATCTCTATTGTGGAAAAGCCAGAAAACACAGATGTGTACAAAGAAACCATGTTTAGCTGATAGGATCTTAGTTGACAAGTGTCTTGCTTCTTTTCTTTTCCTTTTTTTTTTTCTTTTGAGATTGACTTTCGCTCTTGTTGCCCAGGCTGGAGTGCAATGGCGCGATCTCAGCTTACTGCAACCTCCCCGCCTCCCAGGTTCAAGCGATTCTCCTGCCTCAGCCTCCCGAGTAGCTGAGATTACAGGCGTGCGCCACCATGCCCGGCTAATTTTGTGTTTTTAATAGAGACGGGTTTCTCCATGTTGGTCAGGCTGGTCTCAACTCCTGACCTCAGGTGATCTGCCCACCTCGGCCTCCCAAACTGCTGGGATTACAGGTGTGAGCCACCGCGCCCGGCCTTCCTTTTTTTTTTTTAACATTGTGGTAAAATACCCACGACATAGAATGTGCCATCTTAACCACTTTAAAGTGTGCAGTTTAGGCCGAGTGCTGTGGCTCATGCTTATAATCCCAGCACTTTGGGAGGCAAGCAGATCACTTGAGGTCAGAAGTTCAAGACCAGCCTGGACAACATGGCGAAACCCTGCCTCTACTAAAAATTCAACAATTAGCTGGGCGTAGTGTTGGGACCTGTAATCCCAGCTACTTGGGAGGCTGAGGTGGGAGAATCACCTGAACCCGGAAGGTGGAGGTTTCAGTGAGCTGAGATTTCACCGCTGCACTCCAGCCTGGGTGACAGAATGTGACTCTGTCTCAAAAAAATAAAAATAGAGCCAGGCACGGTGGCTCACACCTGTAATCCCAGCACTTTGGGAGGCCGAGGCGGGCGGATCACGAGCTCAGGAGATCAAGACCATCCTGGCTAACACGGTGAAACCCCGTCTCTACTAAAAACACAAAAAAATTAGCCGAGGCGGGCGGATCATGAGCTCAGGAGATCAAGACCATCCTGGCTAACACAGTGAAACCCTGTCTCTACTAAAAACACAAAAAAATTAGCCGGGCACAGTGGTGGGCACCTGCAGTCCCAGCTACTCGGGAGGCTGAGGCAGGAGAATGGCGTGAACCCGAGAGGCAGAGCTTTCAGTGAGCCGAGATCGTGCCACTGCACTCCAGCCTGGGCAACAGAGCAAGGACTTCGTCTCAAAAAAAATAAATAAAAATTAAAAAATAAATAATAAATAAATAAGTGTGCAGTTCAGTGGCACCAAGTACATTCATGTTGTTGAGCAGCCCTGCCACCATCCATCTCCAGAAATTTCTCATCTCCCCAAACAAGCCCTGTACCCATTACCCATTAAGCAGGCACTCCCCATCCCCCTCACTCAGTCCCTGGCGCCCACCATTCACTTTCTTTTTTCTTTCTTTCTTTTTCTTTTTTTGAGATAGGGTCTTATTCGATCGCCCAAGCTGGAGTGCAGTGGCACCATCTTGGCTCCCTGCAGCCTCTGCCTCCCCAGGTAGCCAGGACTACGGGCGTGTACCACCACACCTAGCTAATCTTTTAGTTTTTATTTGTTTTAGAGACAACGTCTCACTTTGTTGCCCAGGCTAGTTTCAAACACCTGGGCTCAAGTGATCCTCCCACCTTAGCTACAGCCAGCTGTTGTGCTACCCCATGGCCATTTCCCAACTCGGCAGAGTGGGGTCCTTCCCATCTCCCATTTTTACCCCCTTAGCTCAGACCACTCCATGTTTTAGTCTCTTTACTTGTAACACCCCACTCCTGGTACCAAATTCTGTGTTGAGGTTTGGAGACTTCTGGTTGCAGTCAACGACAACCCACCAAACTGGCATTCTGGCTGTTCTCCTTTTGCCACACCGCCCCTCCTCAATCCCACTTTTTATGCCTTGGGAGGCCTTCCCTGCAGACTGCTCTCCTAGGCTCCTTCAATGCCTGGTTTCTGATTGGGTTTGCCCCAAGTGGGGGGTATTAATTTGTAGGGTTGCTGTAACAAAGTACCACAAACGGAGTGGCATAAACAATAGAAATGTATTGTTCTACTGTTCTGGAGGCCAGAAGTTCTAGATCAAGGTGTTGGCAGGACCATATTCCCCGTGAAGGACCTAGGGAAGGATGGGATCCCCTGGTGTCCCAGCTCCTGTAGTTCCTTGGCTTGTGACAGCATAACTCAAAATTTTCACAAGGCATTTTCCCTGTGTTCATGGCTCTGTCCACACTTCCCTCTTATTTTTCTTTCTTTCTTTCTTTTTTTTTTTTTTTGAGACAGAGTTTCACTCTTATTGTACAGGCTGGAGTGCAATTGCCTGGTCTCAGCTCACTGCAACCTCTGCCTGCTGGGTTCAAGCAATTCTCCTGTCTCAACCTCCCAAGTAGCTGGGATTACAGGCACCCGCCACCATGCCCAGCTAATTTTTGTATTTTTAGTAGAGATGGGGTTTCACCAGTTTGGTCAGGCTGGTCTTGAACTCCTGACCTCAAGTGATCTGCCCGCCTCAGCCTCCCAAAGTGCTGGGATTACAGGCGTGAGACACTGTGCCCGGCCGAGTTTCACTCTTGTCACCCAGGCTGGAGTGCAATGGCACAATCTCCGCTCACTGCAACCTCTACCTCCCAGGTTCAAGAGATTCTCCTGCCTCAGCCTCCCGAATAGCTGGAATTACAGGCGCCTGACACCATGCCCCACTAATTTTTGTATTTTTAATAGAGATGGGGTTTCACCATGTTTGCCAGGTTAGTCTTGAACTCCTGACCTCAAATGGTTCACCCGCCTCAGCCTCCCAAAGTGCTGGGATTATAGATGTGAGCCACCATGCCCAGCTCACGTCGCCCCCCCACTCTTTTTTTTTTTTTGAGACGGAGTCTCGCTCTGTTGCCCAGGCTGGAGTGCAGTGGCGCATCTCGGCTCACTGCAATGTCTGCTTCCCAGGTTGAAGCAATTCTCCTGTCTCAGCCTCCCGAGTAGCTGGGACTAGAGGTGCATGCCACCACACCCAGTTAACTTTTGTATTTTTATTAGAGATGGGGTTTCACCATATTGGTCACATTGGTCTCGAACTCCTGACCTCAGGTGATCCACCCACCTCGGCCTCCCAAACTGCTGGAATTACAGATGTGAGCCACCATGCCCGGCCCACATTTCCCCTTTTATAAGGACACCAGTCATGTTGGATTAGGGGCCTGCCCTACTCTAGTATGACTTTAATCACATCTGCAACGACCCTAGTTCCAAATAAGGTCCTAACTGGGGTTAGGACTTCAACATATGAATTTTGAGGGCACACATTCAACCCATAACAGGGAAGCCCAAGAGGAGGCCTGGGCGGGAGGAAAGAGCAGTCCATATATTCAGTCCCCTCCCCTCTCCTCATTTCCAGCCGAAGGGGCATCTGTCCTTCCTGACTGTTGCTCTTACCAGGCAGCCCCCATCAGGTGCCGTCCCTTCCCCTTGTCCCTTTGGCTTCTCTCTGTTCCTAGTCTCTGGGCACCCTGACATCCTTGGTTTGTTTCCAAATCCCTACTCACCCATCTTGCCCTTTCATTCAAGTCTCCTTCATTCCCTCTGGGGTGAATCCTATTTCTTTTTTTTTTTTTTTTGAGACAAAGTCTCACTCTGTTGCCCAGGCTGGAGTCTAGTGGCACGATCTCAGCTCACTGCAACCTCCGCCTCCCAGGTTCAAGTGATTCTCCTGCCTCAGCCTCCCAAGTAGCTAGGATTACAGACATACGCCTGGCTAATTTTTGTATTTTTAGTAGAGATGGGGTTTCACCTTGTTGGCCAGGCTGGTCTCAAACTCCTGACCTCAGGTGATCCACCCTCACCCCCCTCAGCCTCCCAAAGTTCTGGGATTACAGATGTGAGCCATTGCACCCGGCCCGGGAATCCTATTTCTTGCTGTAATCCTAGATGATTCAACTGGTTAAACTACAGAAGGGCTGTTGGCTCATGTAGGCACCCGGATGAGCAGGCTGTGGTTGCCCTTGAGCTCCCAGACCCTACACTGGGGGTCCCTGCAGCTTTCTTGGCTCTGCCTCCCAGTGTCTGCATGGCTGTGTGGCTGGAGGTCAGTCTGGCTCCTCTGTAGAAGAAGAAATGGCCAGAGCAGTTCCAGACGTTGTATCTGCGGTCCCCACTGTCCAGCAGGAGAAGCTTGCCCCCCAAGGCATCAATAATGCCCCAGGCTTCACTTGGAGTCCACCTTCCAAGGTTACCAGCCCACCTTGGACCCTTGTCTGTGGCCAGGAGAATGCTGGGCACGTCCACAGCAGGTTTCTGTGGGCCTGGCTTAGGCCCACAGGCCTCCCCAGGAACAGGCTGCAGCAGGCTGGGGCGGCCCAATCATCTCTAGTGTCCTTGGAGTGCGCAAGCCCTGTTCCTTGGGGTGGCACCTCTACCCCCAGAGGCAGGGGTGGTGTATGGGAGACAGCTCCATGCTCCCACCCTCCTCTCCTATTGTTAAACTTCTCCAGGATGAGTTCTCCTCCAGGGACCCCACCTTCCCCACCCCAACCCCAGCCCGCTTCCCTTTTCCCTCCCCCGGCAGCCCTGCCTCCTGTCTACCAAGGAAGCGCAGCTGTGGGCACTGTTCCCACTGTTTCTTTCTCTCTCAGCAGGTTTCTGGGTCCCCGAGGATGCGCAGTCATCTTTGGGAGAAGAGGGCCACTCACATCCTCCCAACTAAGCTCTGTGTTGACCAACTGGGACCACACGCCTCGGGCAACGTCCAAGCGAAAGGCGATCTGGGGGCAAGAGGCATGGGGTTCCGGCACCTCCAGCAGAGGTGGACTTCCAGCCACGGCCCCCACCTGTGCAGAGGGAATGTCTCCAGACCCGTGGGAACAGGAGGAGGGCAGAGCCGGCCGTTGGGGGAGGGGGTCGCATTCAATTGTCCCAATAGAAAGTCCTGATCATGCCGTTCAGCTCAGCTCCGCAGGGCAGACCCAGACCCTGAGTAAGGAAATGTGTGAGTGGAGATATCCTGCAAAGGGCTTAGGTCATATTGAAAAGGAAAAGCGCAGCCTTCAGAGAGAAGATGCGGGGGGCGGGGGCGAGCCGACCCTGGTGGTCCGGGGGCTCTATCGCTTTCAGCCCCTGTGGTTCCCGTCTTCACAGAACCTCGGCAGTCACGGCCACCCGGCACAGAGCACTGCTCACTATCTCTCCTGAGCAGCAGCCAGGGCAGGTGCCACCCATGTCACAGATAGAGAAGCCGAAAGGGGACTCTGATGCGGGGCCTTGGCTCAGCTCTCACACTGCCCCGCCCCTGTCGCCACTGCAGTAAATGAGGAGACTAAGGCTTCTACCAGGTTCCAGCTCTGCAGTCTGGCCTCAAGGAGAGGCTGTCAGCGACGCCTCTAGCAGCTTCCATCTATCGATTCCTTCCAGAAGCTGCTGAACACACAGGCTCCCCGCCACCAGACATAAATCTCCGTCTCCTTTTCCGGGACTGCACATCCACCCAGTCTCACTTCCAAATGCTGATGAGTTCCTGCTGTTCTTGCGGACACCAGCTGTCATTCTGGAAAGCACGTGTTTCCTGTGGCTGCTGCACCACAGCACCACATACTGGGGGCTCAGGACGGCAGGGATTTATTCTCTTTCTCAGTTCTGCGATGGAAGTCCGGAATCAAAGTGTCAGCAGGGCTGGCTCCCTCGCTCCGGTTTCTGTGGTTCCACCGGCCCTCCATGCTCCTGCGCTTGCAGCTGTGTCCCTCCAGCCTCTGCCTCCACCTCATCTGCTCTTCCCTGCTGTGCATCTCTGTGTCTTTCAGGGCCCACCCCTAATCCAGGAGGCTCTCATCCCGAGACTAGCCTGGGCAACATAGTGAGACTTTGTCTCTAAAACAAATGAAAATTTAAAAATTAGCAAGGTGTAGTGGTACACACCTGTAGTCCCAGCTACTTGGGGAGGCTGAGGCTGTGGTGGTGAGCCAAGATAGTGCCACTGCACTCCAGCTTGGGTGACGGAATGAGACCCTATCTAAAAGAAAAAAAAAGAAAGAAAAAGAAGGAAAGAGAAGAAAGAAAGAAAGAAAGAAAGAAAGAAAGAAAGAAAAGGAGAAAGAAAGAAAAAGAGAGAGAAAAGTAAGTCAATGGTGGGTGGGGATAGGGAGAGCCTGCCTAATGGGTACAGCGCTTGTTTGGGGAGATGACAAAGTTATGGAGATGGATGGTTGCGAGGCTGCCATGAATGTACTTGGTGCCACTGAACTGCACACTTTATTATTTTGAGACAGAGTTGCATTCTGTTGCCCAGGCTGGAGTGCAGTGGTGCGACCTCGGCTCACTGCAATCTCTGCCTCCTGTCACCCAGGTTGGAGCTCAGCAGCGTGATCAGGGATCACTGCAGCCTCGACTTCTTAGGCTCAAGTGATCCTCCCGCCTCAGCCTTCTGAGGCACGTGCCACCCGGCCCAGCTAATTTTTTTATTTTTTGTAGAGATTGGGTCTCTCTGTGTTGCCCAGGCTAGTTTGTTTGTTGTTGTTTTGTTTTGTTTTGTTTTGAGATGGAGTCTCGCTCTGTCACCCAGGCTGGAGTGCAGTGGCACAATCTCGGCTCACTGCAAGCTCTGCCTCCCGGGTTCACGCCATTCTCCTGCCTCAGCCTCCCCAGCAGCTGGGACTACAGGCGCCCACCACCATGCCCAGCTAATTTTTTTGTATTTTTAGTAGAGGTAGGGTTTCACCATGTTATCCAGGATGGTCTCCATCTCCAGACCTCGTGATCCGCCTGCCTCTGCCTCCCAAAGTGCTAGGATTAGAGGCATAAGCCACCGTGCCCGGCCAATTTTCTAATTTTTTGTAGAGATGTGGTCTCCCTGTGTTGCCCAGGCTGGGTTTTTGTTTTGTTTTGTTTTGTTTTTGTTTTTGTTTTGAGATGGATTCTCACTCTGTCACCCAGGTGGGAGTGCAATGGCACGATCTTGGCTCACTGCAACCTCTGTCTCCCCGGTTCAAGAGATTCTCCTGTCTCAGCCTCCCAAGTAGCTAGGACTACAGGCACACGCCACCACACCCTGACAGGCATCCTGTCATGACCCTATCAGAGAGGTTGCTGGGCCAGACCAGGGCTGCTCTGGATACCCAGACCACCAGGGACAGGGGAGGAGGCACTGAAGATACACTGAGACTCTTTTCAGCATCAGATCCTCTGCCCAGAACTGTGTTCCCAGCACACTGACCAGCCTGTCACATGCCAGCCCATGGCTGCTGGTGTTCCTCAATCTGGGTGTGGCTGGTGGGGAGGGGTCAGGGAGAATAAAACAGAAAGACAGACAGACAGATCTTCTCTAGGCCTCTCTGCCTACCACTCCAGCTTTTTTCATGTTAATCTTTCCACCCCGAACCAAACCCTGGATCTGCTTTGATGGCAAACTTCAGTCTTTGGGTCAAGTGTGTGCTTGGCTGGAGGTGTGATGTTGTCAGCGGGGGTGGGCCCAGAGGAGCTCATAACCCCTAAATACCTGGACAGAAGGCCCCCTGGCCACCTCCTCCTATAGCCTTTCCTGCACTTTTCCACCAAAGGGCTGACTCAGGATAAAGTGAAGACAATTATTCTTCCCAATCAATAGCTGAGGAGCTCAAAATGCAACCTGAAGCACCCTGAACACTTCTGGGATATTGACCAACCCATTTTCAACAGCATAAAAGGAAAGAGATGACTTTCCTGGCAGACCAGTGAGGTGAGCAGAGTGTCTGAGCTGGGGCACTGCTGGGCAGAAGGAAAGCAGGTGCGGGGGGGGCGGTGGCCCTCTTCTTTATGGCTCTATTCCCAGGGGCACAGCAGGGCCTGGCACGCAGGAGGTACTTGGGAGTATCCACAGAATAAGTCACCAAGGACCCTGCTGTCCTCCCAGGAACGTAAGTGGACCCCTCATGTACCTTTTGTGGTGAAGGATCACTATTCCCAGTCTACAGCAGTGTCTGAGGCTCAGAGGGCTCAAGTGGCATAGGCGAGACTGGGACTTGGCTTATCTGTCTGCAACAGGTGTCTACCTGCTACACCACGGATGGACCTGGAGGACCTGTGCTGAAATAAGCCAGTGAAATAAGCCAGCCACAAAAAGACAAACACTAGGCTTGAGGTCCCCAAAGCAGGCAAATTCATAGACACAGGAAGTGGAATGGTGGTTGCCAGGGACTGGGAGTGGGAAATGGGGAGTTGTTTAAGGCGGACAGAGTTTCAGTCTGGGAGGATGAAAGATTTCTGGAGATGGATGGTGCTTGTAAAACAGTGTGAATGTGCTCAATGACACTGGCCTGTGCACTTGAAAGTGGTCAGAATGGACCGGGAGCGGTAGCTCACGCCTGTAATCCCAGCACTTTGGAAGGCCGAGGTGGGCAGATCACGAGGTCAGGAGATCGAGACCATCCTGGCTAACATAGTGAAACCCCGTCTCTACTAAAAATACAGAAAGTTAGCTGGGCGTGGTGGCAGGTGCCTGTAGTCCCAGCTACTCCAGAGGCTGAGGTGGGAGAATGGTGTGAACCCAGGAGGCGGAGCTTTCAGTGAGCCGAGATTGCGCCACTGCACTCTAGCTTGGGCGACAGAGCGAGACTCCGTCTCAAAAAAAAAAAAAAAAAGTGGTTAGAATGGAAAACTGTACACACAGACTGTCATTTTTATTTATTTATTTATTATTTTCTGAGACAGAGTCTCGCTCTGTCCCCCAGGCTGGATGCACTGGCTCGATCTTGGCTCACTGCCACCTCCACCTCCTGGGCTCAAGCAATTCTTCCACCTCAGCCTCTCATGTAGCTGGAACTACAGGAGTGTGCCACCATGCCCGGCTAATTTTTCTATGTTTAGTAGAGACGGGGTTTTGCCATGTTGGCCAGGCTGGTCTTGAACTCCTGGCCTCAAGTGATCCAGCCCCACAGCCTCCCAAAGTGCTGGGATTACAGGTGTGAGCCACTAAACCCAGCCTATTTATTATTATTATTATTGTTATTTTGAGGCGGAGTTTCACTCGTCACCCAGGCTGGAGTGCAGTGGGGTGATCTCAGCTCACTGCAACCTCTGCCTCCCGGGTTCAAGCGATTCTCTTGTTTCAGCCTCCCAAGTAGCTGGGATTACAGGCATGTGCCACCACGCCTGGCTAATTATGTATTTTTAGTAGAGACGGGGTTTCTCCATGTTGGTCAGGCTGGTCTCGAACTCCTGACCTCAGATGATCTGCCCGCCTTGGCCTCCCAAAGTGCTGGGATTACAGGGGTGAGCCACTGCACCTGGCCAGAATATTTTCATTGCCCTAAAAAGCCTCTGTGCTCTGCCTATTCATCCCGTTCCCTCCTAACCCCTGGCAACCACTCATTTTTTCACTGTCTTCATAGTTTTGCCTTTTCCACAATGTTATACAGTTGGAATTGTACAATATGGAGCCTTTTCAGATTGGCTTCTTTCACTTAGTAATATGCATTTAAGATTGCCCTGGCCGGGTGTGGTGGCTCACGCCTGTAATCCCAGCACTTTGGGAGGCCGAGGTGGGTGGATCATGAGGTCAGGAGTTTTAGAGCAGCCTGGCCAGCATGGTGAAACCACATCTCTACTAAAAATACAAAAAATTAGCAGGGCATGGTGGCATGCACCTGTAGTCTCAGCTACTCAGGAGGCTGAGGCAGGAGAATTGCTTGAACCCGGGAGCCGGAGGTTGCAGTGAGCTGAGATTGCACCACTGCACTCCAACCTGTGCGACACAGTGAGACTGTCTCAAAAAAAAAAAAAAAAAAAAAAAATTACTCCATGTCTTGTTTCCTTTTAGTATTGAATAATATTCCATTATCTGGATGTACCACCAACTGAAGGGTGTCTTGATAGCTTCTAAATTTTGGCAATTATGAATTAGTCTGAAATAAACATCTGGGTACAGGATTTCGTGTGGATATGTTTTCTTCTTCTTCTTTTTTTTTTTTTTTTTTTGAGACGGAGTCTTGCTCTGTCCCCCAGGCTGGAGTGCAGTGGCGCGATCTCGGCTCACTGCAAGCTCCGCCTCCCAGGTTCACGCCATTCTCCTGCCTCAGCCTCCCGAGTAGCTGGGACTACAGGCACCCGCCAACACGTCCGGCTAATTTTTTGTATTTTTAGTAGAGATGGGGTTTCACCGTGTTAGCCAGGATGGTCTCGATCTCCTGACCTCGTGATCCGCCCGCCTCAGCCTCCCAAAGTGCTAGGATTACAGGCTTGAGCCACCGCGCCCGGCCGAAAGTTAAGATGTGTTTTTGTCTCCCATCCAAGTACTAACCAGGCCCGACCCTGCTTAGCTTCCGAGATCAGACAAGATCAGGCACGTTCAGGATGGTATGGCCATAGATTGATATAAGTTTTCAATTCATTTGCATAAATACCTAGGAGCATGATTGCTAGAATGCATGGTAAGAGTATGTTTAATTTTGTAAGAAACTGCCAAACTCTTCTACAGTGGCTGTGCCATTTTGCATTCCCACCAGCAATGAATGAGTGTTCCTGTTGCTCCATCCTCACCTGCATTTGGTGTTGTTTGGAGAGCAAAGATCACCTGGTGGTGATCACCAGGAAGGCTGTCCAGAAACAAAACTCCTTATCTGAGGAATTCAAAAGTAATTAGGCTTCCCTATTATCTAAAGCAGGGATCTGGTCCTAGGTTTCTTTCCCCAGAATTTCTTTTTTAATTTTTTTTTAAATTTTTTTGAGACAGGCTGGAGTGCAATGGCACAATCTCGACTCACTGCAACCTCCATCTCCTGGGTCCAAGTGACTGTCCTGCCTCAGCCTCCTGAGTAGCTGGGATTACAGGCACTCACCACCATGCCCAGCTAATTTTTGTATTTTTAGTAGAGATAGGGTTTCATCATGTTGGCCAGGCTGGTCTCAAATTCCTGACCTCAGGTGATCCACCTGCCTCGGCCTCCCAAAGTGCTGGGATTATAGGCATGAGCCACTGTGCCTGGCCCTTTCCCCAAAATTTCTAAGTAACTAGAATTTCTATAGCTCTGCAGAATGCATGCATGTCAAAACTCACTGTGCAACCATTGCTGACATTAAGGCACCAAATGTCTACAAATGTAATTATTTATCATGACCTACATTGCTAATATGGTTCAAATTACCCTTAAGCCCCCACCTTAAGATCCATAAATGCCCCTAAGGAAAAATCTACCGAGGCTCACTCGGTCCTCTGTTACTGAGGAACCTTGATGCCCTCTTCCTCAGCGTTCTTTCTTTCCAATAAAACGTTCCTTTTTCTTTTTTTTTTGAGACAGAGTCTTGCTCTCACCCAGGCTGGAGTGCACTGGTGTGATCTCCATTCACTGCAACCTCCACCTCCTGGGTTCAAGCGATTCTCCTGCCTCAGCCCCCTGAGTAGCTGGGATTACAGGTGCCCACCACCACACCTAGCTAATTTTTGTATTTTTAATAGAGACAGAGTTTCGCCACGTTGGCCAGGCTGGTCTGGAACTCCTGACCTCAAGTGATCCGCGTGCCTTGGCCTCCCATAATGTTGGAATGACATACGGGCCTGAGACACCACATCAGGCCAAATGTTCCTTTTCCAAACCTATACTGTCGCCAGTAAATTTTTCTTACCAACCCTCGAGTGGACCACTTTCTGATGCTGGAGCTTTGACACCTCACCCAGCAGTCAATGTTTTGTATGTCAGCAGCCATTCTAACAGGTGTGTAGTGGCATCAGCTTTTTTGTTTTTTTGTTTTTGAGACAGGATATCGCTCTGTCGCCCAGACGGGAGTGCAATGGTGAGATCTCGGCTCGCTGCAACCTCCGCCTCCTGGGTTCAAGTGATTCTCATGCCTCAGCCTCCCCAGGAGCTGGGACCACAGGTGTCCACTACCACGTCTGGCTAATTTTTTGTTTGTTTTTGTTTTGAGATGGAGTCTCGCTCAGCTGCCCAGGCTAGAGTGGAGTGGCGTGATCTCAGCTCACGGAAACCACCGTCTTGGGGTTCAAGAGATTCTCCCGTCCCAGCCTCCCAAGTAGCTGGGATTATGGTCACGAGCCACAACACCCAGTTAATTTTTCTGTTTGTTGTTTTTTGAAATGGAGTTTCGCTCTTGTCGCCCAGGCTGGAGTGCAATGGCACGATCTCGGCTCACCGCAACCTCCGCCTCCCGGGTTTAAGTGATCCTCCTGCCTCAGCCCCCCGAATAGCTGGGATTACAGGCACCTGCCATCATGCCTGGCTAATTTTTTGTATTATTAGTAGAGACAGGGTTTCACCATGTTGGCCAGGATGGTCTCGAACTCTTGACCTCAGGTGATCCACCTGCCTTGGCCTCCCAAAGTGCTGGGATTACAGGCGTGAGCCACCGCCCCCAGCCATTTTTGTGTAGTTTTAGTAGAGAAGGGGTTTCACCATGTTGGCCAGGATTGTCTGGAACTCCTGACCTCAAGTGATCTGTTTGCCTCAGCCTCCCAAAGTGCTGGGATTACAGGCATGAACTACTGCCGCTGCCTGATTCTTTACAATAGCACATTCATTTTCTTTTTTTTTTTTTTTTGAGACGGAGTCTCGCTCTGTCACCCAGGCTGGAGTGCAGTGGCGCAATCTTGGCTCACTGCAAGCTCCGCCTCCCGGGTTCATGCCATTCTCCTGCCTCAGCCTCTCCGAGTAGCTGGGACTACAGGCGCCCGCCACCACGCCCGGCTAATTTTTTGTATTTTTGGTAGAGACGGGGGTTTCACCGTGGTCTCGATCTCCTGACCTCGTGATCCGCCCGCCTCGGCCTCCCAAAGTGCTGGGATTACAAGCGTGAGCCACCGCGCCCGGCCAGCACATTCATTTTCTAGTGACAAGGTTCATTCGCTAAGAATCCCCAAGGGACAGGCCTCTTGCACTGTGCCAGCATCCCAAGCCCCCCAGGTGCTTACTGGGATGACCTCTCCTTCTCACTGTGTAATGATTATCTCATTACAGACTCCTCGCACCCACACTCCCTTCCCAGAGGGTTTCTCAGGCTGTTCGAAATCAACTGGGGATGCCTCTGATGGTCAGGCCCAGAGATGGGCTCATGGCCTCTGCCAGCCTGGCTTGGTTTCAGGTGGACCCCGGGACTCAGAGCCAACTGGATGTTGATTGAAATGTACTCGGATCACACCACCACCTTTACTACCCCCTCCCCGAGAACTGAGACCTCAGAGGCCACTCTAGGCATGTGCTATTTGAGGTAATCTGGGTCAGTCAGGCCTCTGGGGTGCAGGTAAAGAAACTTGAATCAAATTTCAAGCAAATACCTCAAAGTTGGAGGGTGATCTGAGGCCCCAGGCATGGCTGGGTCCAGGCACTCCACCCTTCCCGTCTGGAATCTTCCTCTTTCCATTTCTCAGCTCTGCTCTGCAGAGTTGACTTCATCCTTGGGCAGGATCACTACCAGACTCACACCCTTGACTTCAGAACCCCCTGGGAAGAAAGCGCTAGGTCCTTTTTCCTCATTGCTCTGGGAAGGCCTGGGCTAGCTTTGGCCAGCTATGCTGGTTAGTGTGCCCAATTCTGTAGAGGAGGTGGCTTTGGCCTTTCTAGAGCCACATGGGCACAGAACGGGGAGGCCTGGGCCCCAGAAATGCCAGATAAGCAAAAGTCTATCCTCACTACACTTCTCTTCCCATGAGCCTCTGCATTCATTCATTGAGCAAGTGCTCCGAGTGGGAGGCTCCTGGATTCCAGAGATGAGTATGACTCACCCCCCACTAGGCAAATGCTGGTGTGTGTGGAGAGGCTGACATATCACCAATGACAGGACGGCCGAGTGGGTTCTGTAAATCTAGAATTTTCTTTTTGAGATGGAGTTTTGCTCGTTGTCCACGCAAGAGTGCAATGGCGCGATCTTGGCTCACCACAACCTCTGCCTCTCGGGTTCAAACAATTCTCCTACCTCAGCCTCTGAGCAGCTGGGATTACAAGCATGCACCACCACGCCTGGCTAATTTTTTGTATTTTTAGTAGAGATGGGGTTTCTCCATGTTGGTCAGGCTAGTCTCGAACTCCCGCCCTCAGGTGATCTGACCACCTTGGCCTCCCAAAGTGCTGGGATAATGGGCGTGAGCCACCGCGCCCAGACTTTTTTTTTTTTTTTTTGAGATGGAGTCTCGCTCGTCACCTGGCTGGAGTGCAGTGGCTTGATCAAGGCTCACTGCAAACTCCGCCTCCCGGATTCAAGCGATTCTTCTGCCTCAGCCTCCCGAGTAGCTGTGACTACAGATGTGCGCCACCACACCCAGCTAATTTTTGTATTTTTAGTAGAGACAGCGTTTCACCATGTTGGCCAGGATGGTCTCAATCTCTTGACTTCGTGATCTGCCTGCATTGGCCTCCCAAAGTATTGGGATTACAGGCATAAGCCACTGCGCCAGGCTTTTTTTTTTTTTTTTTTTTTTGAGACAGAGTCTCTCTCTGTTTCCCAGGCTAGAGTGCAGTTGCGCAATCTCAGCTCACTACCACCTCCAGCTCCCGGGTTCAAGTGATTCTCCTGCCTCAGCCACCTAAGTAGCTGGGATTACAGGTACCCACCACCACGCCTGGCTAATTTTTGTATTTTTAGTAGAGATGGGGTTTCACCATGTTGGCCAGGCTGGTCTCCAACTCCTGACCTCAGGTGATCAACCTGCCTCAGTCTCCCAAAGTGCTGGAATTACAGGCATGAGCCACCTTGCCCGGCCAGAGTTCTGTAAATCAGAGGCTTGTCCAGAGCACTGAGGGGCACAGAGCAGGAGCACCTGTCCACCCAGGGGAGACTCTGTGGTTTCATAGGGGAGCCGTGTCTTTGTGGAGTGGGGAGTGGTTGTGAGGGCATTCTAGGCTACACCTGAGGCTTCAGATAGATGAGGCCAGGTAGGGAGTATGACAGGTGACTTGAAGGGCTCCTGTAATTGTATGTACATCCCTACTTGAAATTTCATGTCTTGGCCGGGAGCAGTGGCTCATGCCTGTAATTCCAGCATTTTGAGAGGATGAGGCGGGAAGATCGCTTAAGCCCAGGAATTCGAGACCAGCCTGGGCAACATAGTGAAACCGTCTCTACAAAAAGTATAAAAATTAGCTTGGTGTGGTGGCCAGCGCCTGTACTCCCAGTTAGGAGGCTGAGGCAGGAGGATCGCTTGAACCTGGGAAGCAGAGGTTGCAGTAAGCGGAGAGTGTGCCACTGTACTCCAGCTTGGGGGACAGAGTGAGACCCTGTCTCAAAAAAAAAAAGAAATTTCACGTCTTAAAACTTGGCTATTAATTTCACAGTGCCTTCATTGTGACATAGCAAGAAATCATTTTTATTAATGAGCACTCAGATGTAATTGCTGGACCTTGTGAGTAGAGAGGCTTCTGCAACTGAAAGTTAAGAATAGGCCGGGCACGGTGGCCACGCCTGTAATCCCAGCACTTTGGGAGGCCGAGGCAGGCGGATCATGAGGTCAGGAGTTTGAGACCAGCCTGGCCCATATGGTGAAACACTGTCTCTACTAAAAATACAAAAATTAGCTGGTGGTGGTAGTGCGCACCTGTAGTCCCAGCTACTCGGGAGGCTGAGGTAGAAGAATCGCTTGAACCCAGTGGGTGGAGGTTGCAGTGAGCCAAGATCACGCCACTGCACTCCAGCCTGGTGACAGAGCGAGACTCCGTCTCAAAAAAAAAAAAAAGAATATAATTAAAATCTATGATTAACTGGGAATGTAAACATGAGTCAGATCAGCTGATTCTGTAAAACATTCTGGTGGGGTCTACATTATGTGACTGGCTTTTTTCTCTTACTCTAAATCCTGCTAGTCTGTGCAGGGGGAACAACGATGAACTACCATCGGGGCCCTTGTGCCCAGCAGAGCAGGTGCTCAATATTTCTTGGCTGAATAAACGTTGACAGATTTTAACCATTCCCCACATCTCCTCCCTTCAAATGCTTGCAGCCTATAGTTGAAGAAGCAGCCAGAACAGCTGGTCAGCAGGTGGGACCGGCTGGGAGGGTGGGACCGGCTGGGAGGGTGCGGCCCACATCCACCAGGAGGCAGGGGTGGCTCAGCCTCGCTCTCAGCCATCCACAACAAAAGCTGACCCACTGCAGAGCATGCACCACAAGAGGAAAATACTCTGGAAAGGAATGAAGGCGCTGTAGCACACCGTTCAGAAGGGATCTATGTTAAAAGGCAAAAAAAAAAAAATGCAAGCATGGGGGAGCCTGAGAGAGAATCTAATAAGACTCTGGGAAGGCGAACCCAGTGGGCCACGGGGACGAAAATGCCAGCAGCACCCAGACCCCAAACTCTACTGGCTGCCTCCCAATTAGGGGGCTTTCAGAACAGGAACCTCCAGCCTCACCTTCAGGAAAATTAATTACGGATTTAGAAAGGAAGCCAGCCTATTCCTTTGTCATCTCCTCCTTCCTATGCTGCTCCGATTTCCTAACCAGACACACTGTTACAATTTTAACTTTAAAAATGTCAGCAGAATAGAGCTATTTTTGTTTCTGTTTTTTGTTTGTTTGATTGTGTTTTGAGACGGAGTTTGGAGTCTCGCTCTGACGCCCAGGCAGGAGTGCAGTGGTACGATCTCGGCTCACTGCAACCTCTGCCTGCTGGGGTCAAGCAATTCTCCTACCTCAGTCTCCTGAGTAGATGGGGTTACAGGCGCGCGCCACCATGGCCCAGCTAATTTTTGTATTTTTAGTAGAGACGGGGTTTCACCATGCTGGCCAGGCTGGTCTCGAACTCCTGACCTTGTGCGGAGGTCATGCCAAAGTGCTGGAATTACAGGCGTGAGCCACTGCACCCGGCCTTGTTGCTGGTTTAAAAAAAAAAAAACAAAAACAGAAAAAACAATGCTGGTAGCAAAAATAAAAATAAAAAAAATCAGCAAACGGAGAAAACAATGCTGATAGCAAAAATAAAAATAAAAAAAATCAGCAAACAGAAAACTGTCATACAATCTACCAGGAGTTGCGTGGTTTCCCCATTAATCAGAAGTCTAAAATACTCCTTGCAAATGTACAGAACAAAGGGCCTTCTGTGGCTCACTCCTCTGCTGGGGGTGGAAGGCTCAGCATGTGCCTGAGGCACAAAGGCTTGGAAACAGCCACGTCCCCGTGCTGGAAGCAGACTAAAGGGCTTGTCAGAAAACAGCTCTCAAGCTTTGTCCTCTTAGGCGCAAAAGATCGAAGCAGGGTAGCACTGCTGCCCCAAGGCAACGCTTCTCCATAGCCCTGATGCAATTCCGCTTCCTTTAAAGAGCAGCATGTGTGTGGGCAGGCCTGGGTCCTTCACCTGCAGCTCCCAAATATGCTCCCCACACGGCGGCCTTCCTCTGGGGAGGTTTTTTTTTTTTTGAAGATGCTCGTATTACTCATTATAACTCCAGCATTTGTGCGAGCAAATGCCGTACCTGATGCCAACTGGAGCCCTGCTGGGGGCTCTGCCAGAGCTACGGAATGGCATCAAGGGAGCTGAGGCTTGCAGGCAGGTGCAGCTTCCTGTACATTATTAGGATTAAATAAAAACAAGGAAGGCAGGGCTCCGTGGCTCACACCTGTAATCTCAGCACTGTGGGAGGCTGAAGCGGGCAGATCACCTGAGGTCAGGAGTTCGAGACCAGCCTGGCCAACATGGTGAAACCCCATCTCTACTAAAAATACAAAAATTAGCTGGGCGTGGTAGTGCGCGCCTGTAATCCCAGCTACTCTGGAGGTTGAGGCAGGAGCATTGCTTGAACCCAGGAGGTGAAGCCTGCAGTGAGCAGAGATCATGCCACTGCACTCCTGCCTGAGTGACAGACCGAGAGTCCGTGTCAAAACAAAACAAAACAAAAAGAAGAAAAGGCATTAGATATCCTGTTTTCACTGACCTGAGATAGCCCTCGTGAGTCCTGCTGAACTTCTGATAGCTACATCCGGCTTCTTTTTTTGGGTGAATATGAGCAGGTAAAAAATCAGTTTCTACAAACACCTCCCAACACACAAAGTGGGGGAAAGAGACTCAATTTTATGTTGCTTTTAAACTCCAAATTAAAATATTTAAAATAGGCCGGGCGCGGTGGCTCACGCTTGTAATCCCAGCACTTTGGGAGGCCGAGGCGGGCGGATCACGAGGTCAGGAGATCGAGACCACAGTGAAACCCCGTCTCTACTAAAAA